>NC_136912.1:54747854-55100944 GCF_949606895.1 Notothenia rossii | reverse complement strand
ATTGCCTTCATATATTATTTTAAAACTGCCATAATTCCCAAACCCAACATTCCTGAGACATCATTTCTTATGACAAACGTAGGAAAACATCTCGTAGCTTGAAAAATGACAAATAATTAAGTAAAAAACAATTAAACAAATGCCTCTTGAGGGCATGAAGTGACAAACACTTTCAACATGCCTCCGTTAAAGCCCATTGTAATTTCAGGCTGATATTTCCTCACAGCAGCAGCCGCACACCTTTAGTTAATCTGCCAAAAAGGCCACATTATTGACCCAAAAGTACACAAAAAGCACACTTCAGATACTCAAGGTCGTTGAGATGCTTCACGCTTTGAAATTTTAACGATATCTGTTACGGTTCTTCAACAAAACGTTCACATTCAGAACAATGGAAACCTTAGATCTCTGGACACGTCGTTAGCTCAAATATAAACACCTGTGTCATGGAACACGATGATGTCATAACTCCAACTGACAATAGAGAGAGAGAAGAGAGAGAGGGCGATAAAGAGATTATTATAACAATTATTTTGTATTGTAATGCTTTGGCAACATTGTTTAATTTAACTTTCATGCCAATAAAGCCCCTTTGAATTGAATTGAATTGAGAGAGAGAGTAGAGAAGAGAGAGAGAGTCAAACTAAAGTTCAAAAAGTGCTCAAACTTCACATGTGTCCTAACAGTAGGGATGGGAATTTGAAAGCAAATGTATATTCGAATATTCGACCCCACAAAAATGGTTAACCGGTTAACCGAAATGTACATATCCTATAAAAAAAAATTGGGTAAAAATATTTTTCACAAAAATGTTCACTTTTATTTTTTTTTTACCCAGTTTTTTTTAAATACTTTTTGGAAATAATACATACATGTTCAAAAAGGGAAGAAACCAAGTCGAATTTGTCAAAATGTATTGAACCGGCGATCACAGTTTGACAGCTATAGAGAGGCGAAGTCACGCCCATCTACTTCCGGTCCATGGACCCCGAAGCGAAAAATTATACATTGAATTCAATGGAGAGAGAAAACGTATCTTTTGATCCCGTTTGAATTGTGCCACGAACTACACATATGATGTTTGTCAATCTTAAACAATCATTTCCATGTCAAAAAGTCACATTTTGTCGTAAAACTGTTGAAATATAAGACTATGAAAAATACGCGACTACAAAGACTACAAATCCCAAATCCCATTCTGGGTCGCGTATGTGATGTCACAGGCGATAATGCTCCAAGTGGTTGCGACTCGTAATTAAGCGAAGAGAAGATTTCATAACTGATTTATTCCCTCCAATAAATATAAGAGATTGCTCCAATAAATTCACTTTTACAAGATGCCCGTGTGCTTTGTACCATGTTGTAATCACAAAAGTGATCATACGACTTGCTCGTTCTATCGCTTCCCGTCTGATGAAAGGACCAGGACTCGCTGGATCAGACATATCAGGTAATATCATAGGTAATATACATGTTGTGCATGGAACATAGTCAAGTTAGCTACCTAGCTAGTAGCGACGAGTAGCGAGCACGTTAGTTAGCATTACATTACTTAGCCTTGTCATTTTTAGTAGCCTACCATGAAGTTATTATTTTATTACATGAAGTACACCAAAATGTTAAACAGTAAGAGTAGTCATCATGGTAAGTATTTTGTGAAACATTTGAAGAGTAGCCTACTGCGCCCTCCACCGGGTGCTAAGAAAGCAGTTCAGGGAGAGTCGAAGGAAGGCAGGCAGGGAGCTTTGCATGACATTCTTCTGGACATGTGTCATTGTGATAACAGTGAGGGTGAGTCAATCTGTTTGTTGGAAAGACAGTAGTTGAGTGATTACTGAGAGAAAATTATTAAAAGAGATAATTATTCAGTGTTGTTACTTTAAAGTGTTGTTACTGACCTTTTTCTCTTTTATTTTCTTTACCTCACCTGTAACTGCTGAGACCCTGAGGAACATGCACACTGACCTGCTCTGGCAACCTGATTTCCACTGTACGTAATAGTATTTGGTTATGGTATATTATTTATATACATCAAAGGCACAATGCACCCCCCAGAGACACACATGTATTGAGTGTGATATTTTGCTTAGGTCATGTGAAATCATCTTTACACACTAGAAAACTGTAGGAGCGGCAACTTGATTTGAAAATTGAATTTTTAATATCCGATAATAAAGTTGATCTGTTTTCTTTATTCTTCTCTCTTCCCAGCTCCATCCATCACCGTTCTCTGTTCCTGCAGGTCCTGCTTGCTAATCAATGCTTTATTTTTTTACACAATTACAAATAAAGTCAATGTATTGTATGACATGAAGTTGTGCTTCATTCTGAGTCAATAATACATTCATTCTGCCTTCAACTGCAAAATGATTGTGGACTACACCGACATCCATGTAGCTGCCCCCCCAGTAAGATGAACCAAGCAAAGTTGACAGTCAACATACAGCTGTGCTCTTAAGTTGACATTAAGAATTTGTGAAATATTGGTAATTATTTGAAAAAATGACTGACGATGCAGAAAACTTTTTTTATTTAGGAACAGTGGTCAGGTGAAGCATTTATCACTACATATGTGTCACACTTAAAAGGCCAAACACACTGTTTGGCCTTTTAAGAGCTCTGTCTCACTTCCTCACTCTTGGTCCTCTTCTACCTGGAAATAAAGACAACTAAAACACACACAAGCTGAATGTTACAAGTGTTTCACAAGATAAATAAAAGAGTGCAGACTGTTTAAACTATGGGTAGGGGGGCTATTTGGCAGGTTTAAATGATTGTTAGTAATGAATTATATAATTTTCTCATTGTAGACGAGCAGACAGGGAGCCAGATGAGAAAAGCAGAATATGCAGCTGCCATTTTCCTCATGGAAAAGAGAAAGGGCCAACTGTATTTGAGTGGACCAAAGAGAAAGGGAGCTTAGCGGTTAATCAGTCCAGCGACCACAGCTACAGCAAAGGGCCTGAGTCTGCAGAAACTGACCCCGAATTCTCCAGCGTGCAGTCCGCAGACACCGAACCTGGACCCTCCAGTGTGCAGTCCAGTTGTTCCGCAGACCTGGCAGGGGATACTTGGATGCGAATGGCCAAATATTCAGCAGCAGGCTTACCTGATGATGTCATCCGTATGGAAACAGGGCTTCCTGACCAGGCCATGTTTAAAAGGGTGGCGGGGTTGGTGGAGCGCTTTGAGGGCTCCATTGTGTATTACGCTGGATGGAAAGTGGAGGGCATCCTGCTGGCAGACCAGGTTTTCATGGCCATGATGAAGATCCGGCAGAATTATCCTCACCTGCACCTTGCACAGCTGTTCCACTGCAGTACCGCAACAGTGGGTAATGTGGTGAACACCATGGTCCATCTGCTCCACAGGTTGCTGTTCGAAAAAATGATGTCCACTGTGCCCAGTAGGCAAAAAAACCAAAACAGCATGCCTGCTGCTTTCCAGTCCTCTGCATTCAACTGCAGAATGATTGTAGATTGCACCGACATCCACGTGGCCGCCCCAAGTCAGATGGACCAAGCCAAACTGACGTACTCCTCCTACAGAGGGATGCACTCCTTCAAAGTGCTCATCTCTGTGGCCCCAAATGGAGTCATCAACTTCTGCAGCCAACTCTTCCCGGGCTCTGTGTCTGATAAGGCCATTATGCAGCATTCAGGCATTCTGGAACATTTAGTGGCTGGCGACCTTATCCTGGCAGACAAGGGCTTTTTAATTTCAGATATTGTGCCTGCGGGTGTGATTGTGAACATTCCCCCTTTCCTGAACAAGGGTAAGTTCACAGAGAGTGAAGTGAGAGCTACCAGGGAAATAGCCAAGAACAGGATCCATGTGGAGAGGGCAAATGCCAGAATAAAGGAGTTCAGGATTCTGGACCTGATCCCTTGCCACCTCAGGAACACTGCAAATGTGCTGGTACAGCTTTGCTGTGCCTTGGTGAACCTGCAAAATCCCCTGATAAAGGAAGTAGCCAGCACCCTCACCGTTGACTAAGCCAGGGGTTCCCAAACCTTTCAGCCTGCGATCCCCGGGGGGAGCATCCAGCTGGCCCACTGCATCCGCGGAGAGGGCTTAAACTGCTGAGACCAGCCCAAAGTCACACAACGGCTCTTTTAAGAGCCACCTACACCTTTTTTAAAGAGTTACAATCCTAAGTTATTATAATGATTACACTAGTTCATATTTTACTCAGTTTACTGAACTGTGATGCATGAAACCAGAAGGGGAATTGTTGAGGTTTACTGAAGTTACAAAGACATTAATAGATATGAGTATAACAGGTCAGTGTAAAAACAAGCTTCTGTCAGTCATGAATCATTCAAACTATTTATATAACCATGTAATACAGTTATGTAGTAGGTCAGTAAAAGTAATTCTTCATTTATATGTCTTAAATATCATTTATTTTAGAGGGGCATGAGACTTAACATGTTCATTGCCCAAAACTGCACTGTAGTTATTGTGCATGTGACAATAAGGCCTTAATATTAGGGCTGCACGATATCAGGAACACATAACACGATAACACTTGCGATATTTAAACAAAAACGTATACATGCAGCATTATTACTTTTCCAACAACATGGGATTTATTGTTTATTAGTTAAATATCGTGTGTGTGTGTGTGTGTGTGTGTGTGTGTGTGTGTGTGTGTGTGTGTGTGTGTGTGTGTGTGTGTGTGTGTGTGTGTGTGTGTGTGTGTGTGTGTGTGTGTGTGTGTGTGTGTGTGTGTGTGTTTGTTTGTGTGTTTATTTACATGTCCTCCTCCCTACTGGCCAACACAGGGAGCATATGCTGAGTGTAGAAGTTCTCCAGGAGGAGGAGATTTCCATGCCATGCAGGGTCTTTGGGGATGGGGATGATGATCGCCTCCTTCGTGGTCCACACAACAAAGTAGCAGAGACTCCGGTCTGTGATGTGCAGCTGCCCTTGGACCTGATGCCAGTATGGGTGATTCTTCTTGAGAATGTATGACCCACCCTCCTCACGGAGACAGAAGGATGGTAACTGGACTGCCTCCGCGATGGTCATGTTCCTCTGGCTGTGTGGACACTTCACCTCCAGCAGGGCAGATGTTTGCACAAGTCCATCAGGTGATGCTCCCAAAACACCCGACTCACTCACAAATAGACCAGAGTCGATCACTGTCACCCGATAGGCCTGCAAAAAAGCCTTCACCCCTTCGGCCTCGTTTACAACTCCCCAGTTGACAGCCATGACTCCGTCTAAATTGTACCCCCCAAACACCCTCTTCATGAGGGACGCGCATGGAGTGGATGAAAGTCCCGACCTCAGCACAGCACCAAAATTGCTGGCTGTCAACCTGCCCTGCCTTTGTAACTGCCACTGAGGATTTGTCCGCTGTCCTACGGTGGCTGTCTGGATGGCAGCTTGCTGGTCTCTGCTCAGTCGCATTGAGGCAAGAATTGCCTCAAGCCCCCGACCCCCATGCTCCTTCACCAGCTCCGGCACGGTGAAAATGGCCTGATGTTGAGGCTGCAGCCCTGGCTCAGGTGACAAAAGCCATGCCATGCCACACTGTGTGCCCCTCAGTGCAGACCTGAACCAGTCTACATCCTCAGTAGCGATGTCTCTGGCCAGTGGGTTGTATGTCTCCTCTTGCTGTTGGTAGAGTTGAGACACCGGCTGGACTACTTTTGAAGTGCCAGGCTTCCTCCACTGGCACTCAACTTCTGTGGAGCTGATCTGCCACATGGCAAATATTGCCAATGCTGCAGCGTGGCTGCATTTGTACATCCCCCGTGCACAATCACAGACAGCGCTCTGCATCGCGCCATCGTCTCCCATGTAGATCTGTACAAATAAAGTAAGTACCATGTTTGTTAACATGCTATAATAGATTGAATGAGCAATACAAGGATGGTCCAGATCTGGGGGTGGGAGGGTTTATTTTTCCATAGTTTTGTCCATGTGTCTGATTGTTGTTATTGTTTGTTTTTCTGTATTTTTTGTAATTTGTGTTGTATTGGTTGTGATTGTACATAGTATTTTTTAAATGTGTATTGCATTTTTGAAAAACATTTTATCAACAAAAAAAAAGGATTTGGTCAGGATCTAGACTCAGTGTGTAGTTTATTAATGAATCAATGCTCTCTATATTAGGAAAACACATACCAGTTTACCAGAGGGAGTCACACACAGCTGTGCCTAGATAACCAAACAAATTGACAAGATAACCAAAATCCTTGAATCTACACACAGCAAATAAACTCAAATGACACAACGAGATGTAAAAGGAGATCACACATACAGTATAGTCGATATAAAACTGGCCGCTTCAATCTGAAGAGCAACTAAAACAAAACACGGGAGTGTACCTTGTTCTTGTGAACACTAATGTTATCCACAGCATACACACCCGTATGCAGTACACCCGTTCTAGGTTCTGATTGGCTCTCTAGGTTGGCATTCTAGCTTCTGACTGGCTGTCCAGGTTGTCAATCACAGCCGTGGGCATATTATACTAGTCGACTCGTAACATCGCTAAACTTTTTTTCTTGACGGTTTTCTCACTCAACTAATGCTATTGATAACAGTAACATAAATTAACACAGCCCTGCACACTGCAGTGATTATATGCCGGGTCTGTGGTTCATCATCTTCTTTTTCATTCTCCTCCTTATTGACTGACATTAACGTTAAACATTGCACTCATGTTACTCACTGAAACCTTGTAAAGCCGGTCCCGCATGCTGGCTCTTACAGAACCGACTAACTCCCCTTTCGTGTATGTACAGCTCTCAACGTGCCCAGACTTGTAGTGATTTTCACCTCGTTTTATACTTTTATTCTCATTCTGAAAGAATGAGGTGAAATGTACCAACGTGACGGCCATCTTTGTGTTGGTGACGCGTATTATGCGGGACCAGAGACATGTAGTTCACTGAGCGGCTTAACACAAAAAAAATTGTTACTTCACAGTTTTACGACACATTTTTATTTTTTTGACTTGCAAAATGTTCTTTTAAATTGACAAACATCATATGTGTAGTTCGTGGCACAATTCAAACGGGATCAAAAGATACGTTTTCTCTCTCCATTGAATCCAATGTATAATTTTCCGCTTCCGGGGTCCCATGGAGGCTCCCGGAAGGGGAGGGACTTCGCCTCTCTATAGGCCTACAGCTTTCATGTGCAATTCACAATCAGCCCAGCTGTAGAGAAGACCCTCTCAGCTGGAACGGAGGTTGCGGGTATAGCAAGGTATAGCATGTATATATAAGTTTAATTTGGCATAGTTTGACCTCTACACCGCACTCAGTAACCTGGTCGAAATATTTCCACACATTACTCCTTTTTGACGCCATGTCTGTTGTGTAGGACTCTTCTTAGAGTGTAAATAATTACCGGACTATGACTGGTAAAATATGTTGAATACCGGCAAAACTAAATCTCTCCAGTTAAAATGTGTATGTACTTTGCCGCCACACACGGTTGCCAAGCAGCGCTTATTGTTGTTTAGGCTGGCCACTCATGTGTCGCGAGTGTTGACAGGGGGCGGGGGACCACGCTCAAGAACTGTTAGCGCCGGAACCTCGCAACGGCTGCGGAGCGCATTTGCGCCACATTTGGGCCTAAGATGATGTTTGAGTCTGCGTGATCTGCATGTAGGGAGGGGCAGCAGCCATATCATTGGCTAGAACTAGCTAGATCTGATGAATTTGGACATAAACACGAGTGAAGTATAACCGGACGCGAGAGAGAGATCAGCACCTGCAGCTCTACCCGCTGTGAGGGACCGGTGAGCGGAGCAAAACACACCTTTAGACGTCAACTAACACATGTAGCTATGGCACTGTCGTATATATATATACATTGAATTATTCAATTTGATAATATGTAATCAACTTAGGCATCACTGAGATTTCTTCAAATGCCGTTGCCATGGCAACACAATGCTCACCATGAAACACGGTTTTCTCATAACTGCTCCAAACGGCCCACAACTTCACAGGTTTGGTAACGATGCAGCCATCAACGCATCTAAGCGTATTATGGGATGTCATCAAATGCCGTTGGCATGGCAACACATCGCCATCAAGTTAGTTCAACACTTTGCAGTACAAATATTCTGCTGCTTTTCCAAGCCTTTTTACTTTCTTTTCTTTTCTCATCACACATTCAAGCCCCCAGTGTTCATGTATAATTTCAATCTAAATTCTTCACTTTCTTCTTACACATTACATTTCAGCATAGCAATTCAGCATCAGCTTTTCAGCATAAAGCATTCCCACTGGCAATTTCTTCAGGAATTGCATTCTCTAGTTTGTATTAATGTGGATCGGAGGGAGAGGGTGACGAGCATAAGTTTCACTTTCCTTTTTTATTTCAATTCCAACTTTGGTCATGAAGAATATGTTTCTCTGTTGTCCACGTTCATAAAGCATAAAAGAACAGCATCAGAGCACGGTGCAGAGTCTCTAGATGAGTTTACAGTAGTCCCTTGTTCTTATTATACATCCATGTTGTAGTTCGCTGTATAGAAAACTGTAGTTTCCATAGTTTCCCCACAGCAGCAGACGCACATGTATGACGTCCGCTGGCGCATCATAAACACGTCGGATAGTGAAAGTGCAGTCGGATTCTCTAAAGTAACCCAGTCTCTTCTCCCAAATCCTTTTGAATTCTCCTATCCACTATCCCTTAACCCATGACGTTTGACTCAGAGGTCAAGGAATAGACGTTAGGGTTAGACGTTAGGAGCTGATTTTTGGATTATCCGACCGCAACCAAGCTCTCCCAGCTGCACATTCCCGACTCCTCCTGCAGGTGGATCACAGACTTCCTGTCTGACAGGAAGCAGCACGTGAGGCTGGGGAAACATGTCTCTGACCCCGGGACCATCAGCACCTGGTTCCTGAGTCCTGGATCCTGAGCCTGTCACTGTGGTCCTGTCTGATTCTCACCATACTACTTCTCTGGCTACCACAGGATTGTTTACATCCTTCTGGATTCATCTTCTTATTATAGTGTTACGACCCGCCCTCTACTTAGAGGTAGTGGCTCGTGGGGGGACCCGCAGCATAAAATAAAACACACCAAACACTCAGCACTTAACGGCGTTCATTTATTTAGACACACCACCGTACTCACAAGGGCCAACCGGCAAAGGAACACGGGCTGGAGCGCAGGAAAACCAAACAAAAGGAAGAAGGGGGCCTGTGCCAGCTCTGGCAAGTCTTCCGGCATAAGGATAGAGAGAGACTCCTCATCTCCTCCAGCTTCTCCTTTTAAGTCCCCAGCTGAATGGAATTAGGACACCTGGGGGAGGCGGAGCCAGGGGCGGACCAGGTGTACCTGCGCAGCAGAGAGACAGAGAAGACAACAGAAAACGTCACCAAGCACTCAGGTCCGAGCTGTGTGCGTCACCTTTTAGTGACCCCTGGTTTCCGTAGTGTTGAATACAGGAAATTGGATACAAAAGGTATCATTATTCTCCGGAAATAAGCAGATGTTCAGCTTGTTTTATTGCCTTTTGTTTTTAACAAAACATGAATATATTTAAACATCTTGCACTTAAGAAAGGTAATTCTCCAAGTAATCAGGATATTATGATGGGCTAGTAGGTTAAGACAGTGTACGGTAAGTAGTGTTTGCAGATCAGGCAGCATTTTATTGCTTTTCAAAAATGTGTAGGATTTGGCTCAAAGAGTACTGAATGTTGTGAACATTGCTAATTAATACCAACAGTGAACCTTAAAAGTTGTTTTAGAAAACAACAGACATTTGTCTATTTACACTTAAAAATGTGGACCAATTTAATCATGAAGTCATGATTCTTGCCAACAGAGGAGTGTTAATCCTATATTAGCTCTCTACTATGCTTTAGCCTCCACCAACTCCTGAGTGAAGTTGCTTAATGTTCCCAAGCTACAGGGTGATTATTTTGTCTGTGTGCTGTTGGAGCCGTGGAGGCAGACCCGGCGTCATGGGCGGGCCCCATGGGGCCGGGCCCGCCCATCCAGGATTTGGGCCCGCCCATCCAGGATTTGGGCCCGCAGTTTTAATCAGGGCTGAATACAACATTTTAATTGATTTATTATTATATTTATGGTTGTTATTTGTAGGGCTCTGTCCTAATATTTATTTTTGTTTGACTGGTTTTTCGCTGGGTTGAGTCATGTGGGTGTTTGAATGAGATGCGGCACAGCAGCCTATCAGTTTACTCTTGCTAGGTTAGTTTGGCTATTATCATTTATATTTATCTGCAACACTGGATTTCAGGAAGTGGTTCATGAAAGGAATATGGCAACTCAGCGCCAGATGCAGGCACATTAGAAGAAATCAGTTACGTTACCAACGAGCTAGCAAGCCAGCCAGGGACAAGGGAGGCTGGCAATCAATTATATTTTGAAGAGAAATTGACTCTCAAGCCGGCTCTCTCACAAACTCCGGCTCTGTGCGCAAGCAGACCGCTGCACACGCTATCTGCCTCTCTCAATCTCTCTCTCTCTCTCACTTTCTCTCCATCGCTCAACCTCACTCCACCCTGTGTGCGCTTCTCAAGTTTGCCTGCGTGCTTGCCCAAGTTGGCACAGCATTACAAATGTGCCACAAAACCAACCAATGGATGTAGCCTATAATAAGACCGTCAACAGCCTTATGGCAACCTAAAACCCCTCTGTTTCCGTAACAACAATTCACGAGCCCACCCCCCCCACCCCCCGTTGACAATTCAGATTTCCCGGGAAATGTAAGTTTCAGGGTGGGCCCGCCCTGGTAAATCAAATGCCCGCCCAGAGACGTATGTCTGCCGCCGGGTCTGCGTGGAGGTAGTGCACATTGTGTTTTGAGGGCTTTTTCTTGTTAAAAGCAGCTGCCTCTTACACTTAGAAAGCAATAAGAGTGAACCAAAACAGTGAATTATTGGGAAGAGAGCCAAAGCTGAAAGATGCACAAATACTCCGTCAAGTTTTAGGAAACTGTAAGGTCAGGTAATCATTCTCTGTTGGATCATCGGTTTAAGTGAGCCCTTTCACTTTACACATAGCAACATATTCTCATTCAACTTTCGTATGATATATTAAACATAGTTATTCCTTCATTTTCTGTGCATTTTATGAAACTAGAAGTGGCCAGTGGCGACTGGTGAATTATTAAAGTAACGTGTTATAGCAGAAAGTTTAATACAGCGTATTTCTGGTATATTCATTTTAATGTCACCTGATATATAGGATGTGTGTTAAACTTGAATGGACGAGTCAATTTTTTCCTCTTAATTATAGAGAGGGTTTTTATACATATATTCCTAAAATGATGTCCCATTTTAAGTAGAAGTAGATTAGCGCAAATGGTCTTTTCTTCCACTTTTGTGTTATAATCAAAAGATGGTTTTTTGGCTATTTGTGAGTAGGTAAGGTACAGTACAACCTGTGATTTCTGCCTTGAGTAAAATGATTACCCGTTGATAAGTATTTTTCAGAAAGTCATTTTGGGCTTTCAAGGGCGGAACTCAGTAGGTTGTCTGTAAGATTTTTTTGTATGATCTGGAAGCTTAAATGAATAAAAGGAGGAAATGTTTTGTCAATTCTTGGACCTTCTCAATATAACTATACTTTGATTACAGTTTCCAGATATTAGGAGAGGCCATGAGACGATTGGGTCACACACAGTTAGAGAGACAATGGTCCGTCTGATTTATCAATAGATGTATTCATGTTATTGTGAGCGGACTTCAAGGTTGGAGGAAGTTCAGAGAAGGCCTTAGGGCAGGGGTGCCCAACCTTTTTTGAACCGAGAGCTACTTTTAAAGTTGCCAGTCTGCCGAGATCTACCAGTCCAAATCATGGTCCAAATAGAGAGGCGTAACCATTACTGACAGCCTAATACCAGGTAAATACACATTTCAACTTGTATAAAACTGACCTTTGTATGATGAATACTTCATAAAATACTGCAGATCCTTTATCTTACCTCTTTCTAATCTACACACATACAAGTATTTAACTGAAGTTACACAACAGTGTTGTTGATACAGAGTTGGAGTCTATTCACGCGTCACATACTACAGTGGGTAATGTTTTCAAGAAACATTGAAAAGTGCTGCCACATATGACACAGGAAAAAAAGAAAATACTCTGAACCCTTTCTTTGCCATTATATAAAAATAGTGTTGCTACAAAAGTATAAATGAGGCTTACTAATAAGACAACTCAGATCTCTAGCTACACAGGAATCTGCTGCCAAAGTGCAATAAAAGACAAAATTAATAGAATCAAACCCTTTTTTTGTTGCATTTTTGTAGAATATAAAAATAAATCCCTTATTAAAATAGGATGCAAGCAACACTAGTTTCTTAACCCCGAATTGATAATAGACTATAATCAATTTAAGTTTGCATCCTTATACCATTTTGTACAATAATTATAATGAATAAGTTCAAACAAACTAAAACTTACAGCTGATTAATAACGGTATCTAACTTGAGTTTTTATTATATCAAAAACCTGTTGAAATGCTACTGTTATTTTTACTGTCCCTAAAAAGCGCGTTGGAAGCCTCCAGGAATGCTCCTTTCACAACTTCGCCGTCTTTGAAAGACTTCATGTGTTTCACAAGAACGTGACTGACACGATAAGATGCTATGGTAGCAGCCTTGCTCTTGTTGTTGGGCCTGGTGAAAATGGACTGCTGTGCATTTAGCTGTCCTTTCAGGTCCCTCCCCTTTTGGGAGTGTATAGGAAAGAATTAGGAGGGAATTCCGTCTGGTAGCGTTTGTGGACTGTTTTGAAATGCCGCTCCTAAATTACCCTTCTTCGATAAAGCCACGCAGCTCATTACAGATGAGGCAGATGGACTTTGAATTGGAAAAGATTTAAAAAAAAATCATCCTCCCACTCGGAGTGAAAATTATATATTGTAGCGATCTGCATTTATTGTTCAAGTGTTCTGTTAACTGTTTGTGTCAGGCTTCTGTGAGGAGAGCAGGTAGGGGCGGGGTTGGGGAGCAGAGGGTGTGTGTGTGTGTCTGGGTGGGCGCGTGCAGGTGAGTGAGAGGTTGGCGCGAGAGGAGAGAGAGTGAGAAAGGACGGATGAGAGCCGTTGGTTGTTAATAAACCTGTTTAACTTGAGAACGCTTCACTCGTCATTCCGACACGTCCGGGTGGACGTTACATTGGTGTCAGAAGTAAAAAAAACAACAAAAAAAACAGAGTTTTATCCGCTAATCGCCGGTAGCCGCAGCTAGCACTGACTCGGCTAACGTTAGCTCTGCTTCATCGGCCGGTAAATAATGGAAGCACAGATGAACCGGACCGGAGCTCGTCCGAAAGTCAAGGAGGAGATGGATGGCTTATGGCGTGACTCAGAAGACAATTTATGGCGTGAATTAAATGCTGCTGCCGGTTTCGACTCGGCCGGTGGGAAGTGGCACGTCGGCGCAGGGACCTCCCCCGGGAGTGGCGCGGCGCCGGTTGTAAACAATGATGGCGGCGCCCGGCTCCAAGTTAAAACACCGAAATACAACGGTAAAGCCGACTGGGAAGCCTTCCATGCCCAATTTGAACTGTTATCACGGGCTGTGGGCTGGTCTGAGGACAATAAGGCGCTCCAGCTGGCCCTGTGTATTACAGATGAAGCTTTATCCTGTTTGCTACTGCTCAGCCCGGCTGAAAGAACTGACTATGGGGCCTTGGTTGGGGCTCTGAAGCGGCGGTTTGGACAATGCAGCCAGCCTGGGGTGCTGCGTTCGGAGCTGTCAAGCAGACAGAGACAGCCGGGTGAGCCGCTCCGCATATTGGCTAATGACATTGAAACCCTGGCGAGAAGGGCATACAGCCACATGTCCCCTGAGGTGCAGAGCGAGCTGGCTAGGGACCAGTTTATCCGGGCCATAACCCCCAGGGAGCTGCGCGTCCAGACACAACTGGCACATCCCCGCTCTCTGCAGGAAGCACTGGAGCTGGCGTTGGAGAGAGAGGTTGTAGGAGGGGCGGCAGAGAGCACGCACACGGGAGGCGGCCCGGTTGTGAGAACAGTGAGACAGGAGGAGCCAGGACAAGAGAAACCAGCATGGGCGGCTGAGTTGACTGAGCTGATCCGTGCTATGGCACTGCAATCGCCGCAGGGCAGCAACCGTCCTCGTCGGGGTCCTCTGGTGTGTTGGGGGTGCGGCCAGGTCGGCCATATTAGCACAAGGTGCCCCATGAATGCTGATATTCAGGGAAACGCCCCCGGGTCTGTGTAAATGGGACGTCACAGACCCCCGCCGTTGGGTCCCATCCTGCCTGGTCTCCAGTGGACAGAGCCCAGCTGCACGGAGGGGGGAGCGGGGCTCCGCTTCCCCCAGAAGCAAACAACATCGCAGAGTCTGTGAGGGTGGTGGGCTGGACTCACGCGGGGGATTTCTGCCATGTCCCCGTCACCCTGGCAGGGGCCCCATGGACGGCCCTTGTTGACACCGGCTCCACAGCGACACTGATGAGACCGGACGTGGTCCCAGCGGGGACACGGTTGACACCCACTCTGGTGAAACTGCGAACAGTAACCGGTGAGCTAGCCCCTATGCTTGGGAGAGGGGTGGTGGTTATACAGGTGGGGGGGCTGTCAGTGTCTGTTAAGGTGTGGGTTGCGGCAGTACAGGACTCCTGCATATTAGGACTTGACTTTCTGCGGGTTGCACGCTGTGTGCTAGACCTGGGGAGGAACACGCTGGCCTTTCCAGGGGGTCCCACAGTTGAAATGGTGCACCCCACACTTGCCACGACACCACACCCACCTACATCAAGAGTGACTGAAACACTTCCCCCACCCCAAACCCCCCCCCCCTGCAGCCATGCCCCCTGTCATCAATGCTAACCCCAGCCCCAACCCCACACCCCGTACTCCAGTTGATGTACGGCCCCCGGCCCCGGAACAACAACCTGCAGCTCTAAAGGGGGACAGACGGGCGGCAGTGAAGGAGGTGTGGAAACGCAGCTGTGATGACTTAAAACCCGAGCAGCGGGAGGAACTGTGGCAAGTGCTGTGGGAGTTTAAGGACATTTTTGCTCTGACAGAAGAGGAAGTGGGCCTGACACACCTGGTGCAGCACGATATCGACACGGGCGACGCACGGCCCGTCAAGACACGCCCCCGCCGCCTTCCCCTGGCCCATCAGACAGCAGCAGACAGCGCTATTGATGAGATGCTGTCAGCTGGCATTATTGAGCCCTCTGACAGCCCCTGGGCCTCGGGGGTTGTGATGGTCAATAAGAAGAAGAGTTCAAAGATGAGGTTTTGTGTGGACTACAGACCGCTGAACAGTGTGACCAAGAAAGACTCATACCCGCTGCCCCGCATAGATGAGTGTTTGGACTTGGTGTCTGGCTCATCCTGGTTCTCCTCTTTAGACCTGCGCAGCGGGTATTGGCAAGTTCCCCTCAGCCCAGAAGCCAGACCAAAGACAGCTTTTTGCACTGGGAGGGGGCTGTGGCAGTTTCGAGTCCTCTCCTTCGGCCTGTGCAACGCTCCGGCCACGTTTGAGCGGCTGATGGAAAGGGTGCTCGCTGACGTTCCCCGACAGGAGTGCCTGGTCTACCTGGACGATATCCTGGTCCATGGTAGCTCCTTCCAGGCGGCTTTAGGAGCCCTGTGGCGGGTTCTACAGAGGATAGCAGCAGCGGGGTTGAAGCTCCACCCCGACAAGTGCTGTTTCTTGAGGAGAGAGTTGGAGTTCCTGGGGCACCGAGTCGGAGGAGAGGGCATCAGCACGCTGGAGGAGAAGGTGCGGGCAGTAAAGGACTGGCCAGCCCCCATCAATCTGCGGGAGCTGAAGAGCTTCATTGGGTTAGCGTCGTACTACAGGCGGTTCGTGCGTGGCTTCTCTTGCATAGCTGCACCCCTGTTCCGCCTGCAACAGAAAGACTGTGATTTTGCTTGGACTCCAGAGTGTGAGCTGGCCTTCAGCTCTTTAAAGAAGGCCTTGACGGAGTCTCCCATCCTCACTCCCCCAGACCTCAGCCTACCGTTCGTCCTGGATACGGACGCCAGTGACGTCGGGATGGGGGCGGTGTTGAGCCAGGTGGGGCCTGGGGGGGAAAAAGTGGTGGCGTATTTCAGCAAAACCTTCAACAAAGCTGAACGGCGCTATTGTGTGACACGCGGAGAGTTGCTGGCAATTGTGAGAGCAATCAGCCATTTCAGGTACTACCTGTGTGGCCTGTCCTTCACAGTGAGGACTGACCACGCAGCCCTCCAGTGGCTGATGTCCTTCAAGGAGCCCGAGGGACAGATTGCACGCTGGCTAGAAGGACTGGCGCCGTACGTCTTCACAGTGGAGCACAGGGCGGGGGTTCGCCATACCAACGCTGACGCCCTGTCCCGGCGCCCCTGTGCTCCCAGCGGCTGTCGGTACTGTGAAAAGAGAGAGGACCAAGAAAAGGAGCTCTGTGCAGAGGAGGAGCGAGACCACAGGCATAAACCAGCCGAGCCGGTCTGCAGAGGTGCACGGATCATCGACTCACCCGAATGGAGAGCGCGGCAGGAAGAGGATGCTGACCTACAGCCAGTGCTGAGGTGGGTGGAGTCAGGACAAAAGCCACTGTGGAATGAAGTTGCTGGGTGCTCGCTTGCCACCAAAGGACTGGTTGCAAAGTTTGAGGCTCTCCGGACGAAGGATGGAGTGCTGCAGAGAGCCTGGAAAGAGCCTGCAACGGGGGAGGAGAGGTGGCAGGTGGTGGTCCCCAGGGCGCTGAGGGAAGAAGTGCTTAAGGCCTCCCATGGAACTACTGGGGCAGGACACTTTGGGGTCTCCAAAACCTTGCGTCGACTCCGCCAAAGCTGTTACTGGGGCCAGCTCAGGAGAGATGTTGAGGACTTCTGCCGCCGCTGCGACCTTTGTACGGCTTTGTACAAATCAGTCACGTGCCCAGTTTCAGCAGCTAGCGGTGGGGGCCCCGATGGAGAGGGTGGCGGTGGACATAATGGGCCCATTCCCGTGCACAGAGAAGGGGAACCGTTACGTCCTGGCCGCCATGGACTATTTTACAAAATGGCCAGAGGCGTATGCTATACCAGACCAGGAGGCGGTGACCGTTGCAGGTGCCCTGGTGGAGGGCATGTTTGCCAGATTTGGAGCGGCCGAGGTCATTCACAGCGACCAAGGAAGAAACTTTGAGTCAAGGGTGTTCGCCGCTATGTGTGACCGGCTGGGCATGCAAAAGACGCGGACTACTCCTCTGCACCCGCAGAGTGACGGACTGGTCGAACGGTTCAATTGGACTCTGGGAAAACAACTCGCTATCCTCACCGCGGAGCATCAGCGTGATTGGGACATGCACCTCCCTCTTGTTCTTTGGGCCTACAGATCGGCTGTGCAGGAGTCCACCTCATGCACACCGGCCCTGCTCATGCTGGGGCGAGAGCTGCGGACACCGGCAGAAATGGCTTTTGGCCGACCCCCCGACACACCAGCGGTTCCTCCGGGACCGGAATATGCCAGGAGGCTCCAGGATAGAATGGAGTCAGCACATGCCTTTGCCCGCGATCAGCTGCAGAAGGCGGGCATGAGACAGAAAAGAAACTATGACACGAGGGCTAGAGGGGGGGACTTCAAGGCCGGGGACCTGGTGTGGGTGTATAGTCCAAGAAGAAAGAAGGGCCGGTGCCCTAAGTTGGACTGTCACTGGGTGGGCCCTTGTGAGGTGCTGGAAAAGCTGGGAGAGGTGGTCTATAGGGTCCAGCTGCCGCCTAGAGGGAGACGGGTGGCCCTCCACAGGGACCGGCTGGCCCCATACAGAGGCGATGCACATCCGCGGCCTAGACCCCCAGCATCGTCTAGGAGAAACCAGACAGTCACTTCCCCCGATTCACTGACTGTGTCCCCTGCTGACCCCCCACATTCACCCCCACCCCCAAACTCACCCCCTGTTCCGGGACAGGATGTTCCAAGCCGGCAAGCGCAGCCGCTTGTGTTCACTCCAAGGCGGCCTCAGAGACCAAGAAGAGCCCCGGGCCACCTCAGAGACTTTTTATGCATTCCCTCGGGGCGAGGGACTTAGTAAGGGGGGGGCAATGTAGCGATCTGCATTTATTGTTCAAGTGTTCTGTTAACTGTTTGTGTCAGGCTTCTGTGAGGAGAGCAGGTAGGGGCGGGGTTGGGGAGCAGAGGGTGTGTGTGTGTGTCTGGGTGGGCGCGTGCAGGTGAGTGAGAGGTTGGCGCGAGAGGAGAGAGAGTGAGAAAGGACGGATGAGAGCCGTTGGTTGTTAATAAACCTGTTTAACTTGAGAACGCTTCACTCGTCATTCCGACACGTCCGGGTGGACGTTACAATATTTTGGGCTTTTTTGCTTCTGCCATAATTGCGGTCTTGTGTGTGTGCGGACTGTCAGGACAACGTCAGCAAAATAGTGCCCACTGCCCAACAGCCACGCCCCGACAAATGGGGTCAAGCCGGCCAATCACAAAGCTTTGATGCATTCAAGTGCATTATTCTGGCACAGGAAGATTATGTTACAGGACATTAAAGATAAAACAGACTATTGTTGTTCTATTTTTAGACACATCTCGCGATCGACTGGTTGGGCACCCCTGCCTTAGGGTATAAGAACAGTTAACCTTTGTTAGTTAACTAATCCTATGGAGGTCATGGGACGAGGACGTTTAAACTAGGGAAGATGTGTGTGTGTTCATTGCAGTGGCTATATGTACTGTATGATTACTGCTCAACTATACCTGTGTTTGTGTTTTATTGATTTCTCTGTTTTATTCTTTCATGTTGTGAGTACTAAATTGCCACAACATTGTGGAGTAGTTGGCTTAAACATATGTGTGTGCTTAATTACTCTGTATGAAATAGGAGCAGTTTGCATGACAGGAGACTAGAGATGTGGGAGGAGGAGACATCCTTATTTAGACACAGCATGTCAAGTATCTGGAAGGCTACATGTCTAAAATATGTGTGTGATATTAAGGTAACTCACATGTATTACTTGTATTAGCCAACTATAAATAACTATCTTAAACATATCTTAAAAATGCCAAAAGTATGTGAAATTGTATGTGTATTAAACTGATGGGGGAGGGGGCCGGAGAGAAGTATATGCAAAGATGTGTGTGTGTGCAGGCTGCAAGAATGCGAGACAACGAACACCAGATGTGTTTGTTTTACCTCAAACTTAAGAGACTCTTGTTTCCGGGTCGCCTCGGCTGGCTCGCGCTGATTCGCTACGACAGGCCATCGTTTTTGTATCTCCCAATAGATTACCCCTCTGGGAGGAGCACCCGACACAACTCCTCCCTTTGGAATTGCATGTATCTCTGTTGTGTCCTTGGTCCGGTCTCTTTTTCCTCATGCTGCCAAGATAGTAAGATCTACTAGCAGGAGGACCAGAGCAGGGGTACCCCTTTGAATTGTATTTTAGTTTTTTACCATTAAAACAGATTATTGTTTAACTTTTATTCTGGTGCTTTGAATTCCTTCTGTTATAATTTGACCGGCTCATCAGTCATCAAGAGAAAAAAAATATCAAATATATTTTAAGATCATGTTTAACACTAGAACCGCCAACGGGTCCATTTGACCCGCAGCTGTTTTTTGATTGTATGTAACTTTTTTTCCATAACATATTAAAGTCTCCCATTCCGTGACTTTTCCTGAAAGTGTGTTATGTAGCACCCTCTGTTGTTAACAATTGTCAATATGAAGTCAGATTGAAAATATCGCCAAAAGAAATGCCATTTATACCTATATCCGCCAGCGGGTAATATTTACCTCATAGAAAATGCAGCGTAAACATGACGTGTTGCTATAGCAACGCCTTTTGTCTACTGCGGTTCCTTATAGATAGAGAGATAGATTGAGAGAGAGATAGATTGATAGATGGAGAGAGATAGACAGATAGATAGTTATAGATAGTGTAACATCTTGGAGAATACAAGATCTTGGATGACTGAGCTCACGTTGAGGACGTAATTCATGTGTGCAGGTTACGTGCCAGTTGAATAAAGATGGACACTCGGAATGAGAGAAGTAGTCCGCGTCGTCTATTTATGTAGACAATTATATGTTCATAGCACAGAACATTAAAGATATATCGATAGAGAGAGATAGAGAGATTTGTACCTAAACAAAACACAAGTCTAACACCAAGCGTTTAAATCAGCACTCTTAGCGATATTTTAAACTTCATGCTATCTGCACAACCTATATCATATAAAAAGCTGAGAGTCCACAGATTCTATTGGTATAAGTTTCATCCCTGTGCGATCAAAACTCACTGTTCTGTATGATAAATAAAATAACATTATACCTTGAAAATCTATAGCGGGTACATTTTACCCGTTGGCGGTTTTAGGTATACAGCGACCTCTGGCGGTTTTAGTTTAAATCATCTGATTTGTCTGTACATTGCTGTTTTAGTCTGTGTTCTTCTAATTAGTGTCTACAGTGTGTGCCTATTGAGCTGTCGATGTGGGACAAAACTCGATCATGCCCCTCCCTCTCACTGTTTAAGTGAACGGTGACTGTAAAAACTACACTGCGCATGCTCAGAGTATTTTCCTATTTAATGTGTGTGGCAAACAAATAATGACCATAGGGGCACTGAGCTGCAATCCCCATCATACGTCATCTCACATAATTCAGAGCTGATTGGCTGTAAGTACATGTGCCGCGAAAAGTGTGATGTATGAAGAGGAGACGAGAGAGGTGCAGTGTAGCGTCCTAAAACCCGGAAGTAAGCTGCGCAGGGGTTCCCTGCACAAAAAAGCAATGAGATTTCTGTTACGACTGATTAAACGGGTATGAACTCAAATGCACAACTCACAGAATTTAACAAAAAAAAGGTTTTATTCAAACCAAAGCTCAACGATAGTGGTACAAAAACAAAATCACTCTTAAAGAGGAAAAACACTAGGAGCATGAACAACAAAAATACTTAAACAAGACGTGGCTCAAAGCTCTGCTTGGGGTTAATCCTGGATTGCTAATGCTGGTGGTAGTCACAAGGAACGAAACGAACTGGCACAGGACAAAGGGAGACGAGGACAATAAATACACCAGGTAATGGAGAACAGGTGGAAACAATCAGGGGCGGGGTCGACAATCACAGGAGTGGGAGACACACAAGGAAGGGAGGTCAGAGTATCTGAAACGAGAGGGAAGGTTACTATTCAAAAATAAAGGGGAAAATCACTAGACCCAGACAAAAACTAACTAACATAATTTGCGAGACATGACAGTACTCCCCCCTCTAGGGACGACTCCTGACGGCCCAGGAACCTGAGGGTGCTGGCGAAAAAAGTCATTCATGAGAGTTTGATCCTCAACAAATCTTGATGGGATCCAGGAGCGTTCCTCTGGTCCATAACCCTCCCAGTCAACCAGGAACTGTCTCCCTTTGCCTCTGTTCCGGACCGCCAACAGGCGCTTGACCGTATAGACCAGGCCGCCGTCGAGCATTCGGGGGGGTGGAGGGGGTTTGGCCGCGGGAACCATGGGGCTTTCCTTTACCGGCTTCAGTCGTCCCACATGGAAGGTGGGATGAACCCTCAGAGACCTGGGGAGACGAAGGCGAACAGAGACAGGGTTAATTACTTTGGCCACTGGGAATGGGCCTACGAACCTAGGTGCCAATTTTCGTGACACCACATGAAGGGGAAGGTCCCTGGTAGAGAGCCAGACCCTCTGGCCGGGCCTGTACTCCGGAGCTGGCCGACGCTTCCGATCTGCCGCCACCTTCATGCGTTCCCAACTCCTTAGAAGAGCCCTGCGGGTGGCGGACCAGATCCGGTGACAACGCCGAACCAGGGCATGGGCGGACGGGACTGTGACTTCCTTCTCGAGGTCCGGGAAGGTAGGAGGTTGATACCCATAGGCAGCCTGGAAGGGAGTCAACCCAGTAGGGGCCGTGGGGAGCGTGTTGTGGGCGTACTCTACCCATGTGAGATGCCTGCTCCAGGAGGAAGGGTTCTGGAAGCTGAGGCAGCAGAGCCCAGTTTCTAATTCGCGATTAAGGCGTTCGGTCTGGCCATTGGACTCCGGATGGTACCCGGATGACAGGCTCACCGACGCCCCGATGAGGTTGCAGAACTCCCTCCAGAAGCGTGAGATGAACTGCGGACCCCGGTCTGAGACAATATCTTTGGGGAAACCATGGATACGGAACACATGAGTCATCATGATCTCTGCCGTCTCTTTGGCAGATGGCAGCTTGGGTAAGGCAATATAATGAACCATCTTAGAAAAACGGTCCACCACCGTGAGTACGGTGGTGTTACCTTCTGACATTGGGAGCCCAGTGACGAAATCCACGGAAATCTCAGACCAGGGCCGGCTGGGAACCGGAAGCGGCTGGAGCAGCCCCATCTGTGCCCTGGAGGATGTCTTGTTGCGGGCGCAGACAGGACAGGCCTCCACATACTCCCGGACCTCACGCTCCATGGATCTCCACCAAAAACGTTGCTTGATAAAGAATATGGTCCTCTTGACGCCAGGATGGCAGGTGAGCAGCGATGAGTGAGCCCAATGGACGACCTGTGGACGTGCAGTAACAGGCACAAACAGACGGTTTGGCGGACAACCACTAGGTTCTGGGCTCTCACCGTTAGCTTGCTTCACCACAGATTCTATTTGCCAAGTGACCGCCCCTACCACACGGTTCAGTGGCAGGATGGATTCAGGCTTCTTGGCAACCGGCTCGGGGTCAAACAAACGGGACAGGGCATCCGGCTTGGCGTTCTGGGACCCCGGCCTGTAAGACAGAGTGAAGTTAAAACGGTTAAAAAACAGAGACCATCTTGATTGGCGAGAATTTAGTCTTTTAGCCTTCCTAATGTACTCGAGATTCTTGTGGTCGGTCCACACTATAAAAGGGAGCTGAGCCCCCTCCAACCAATGTCTCCATTCCTCCAGAGCAATCTTTACCGCCAACAACTCTCGGTTCCCCACGTCGTAGTTCCGCTCTGCAGAGGAGAGTTTCTTGGAGAGAAAGGCACAGGGATGAAGTTTGTTGTCTTCCTTGGACCGCTGCGACAGGACAGCCCCCACCCCTTCATTTGAGGCGTCAACCTCTACAACGAAATGACGAGTTGGGTCGGGGATGATGAGGATGGGGGCTGAGGTGAACCTCTCCTTGAGACCGCGGAAAGCCTCCTCGGCCTGAGGAGACCATACAAAAGGCACCTGAGGGGACGTGAGAACATGAAGGGGAGAAGCAATGGCGCTGAAACTTCTGATGAAGCGCCTGTAAAAGTTAGCAAAGCCTAGAAAACGTTGCACCCCCTTGCGGTTGTCTGGCGTAGGCCACTTAGCCACCGCACTGATTTTGGCCGGGTCCATCTGGATCAGACCAGGAGCTATGATAAAGCCTAGGAAGGATACAGTCTTAGCATGAAACTCACATTTCTCTGCCTTCACATACAGTTTGTTCTCCAGGAGTTTTTGGAGGACCTGACGTACATGGTGAACATGAGAGTCTTTGTCAGGTGAGTATATTAAAATATCGTCAAGATATACAAACACAAAACGGTTTAAAAACTCCCTTAAAACATCGTTAATGAGTGCCCGAAAAACTCCTGGAGCATTGGTGAGACCAAATGGCATGACGAGATACTCATAGTGCCCTGTGGGTGTGTTAAAACCAGTCTTCCACTCATCCCCCTCACGAATTCTCACCAGATGGTAGGCATTATGCAAGTCTAACTTGGTAAAAATGTTAGAGTCTTGAAGTTGTTCAAAAGCAGTAGCCATGAGGGGGAGAGGATACCTGGTCTTTACCGTAATGTCATTTAAAGGAGAATAATCAATGCATGGCCTAAGGGACCCGTCCTTTTTTCCCACAAAGAAAAAACCCGCCCCAGCCGGGGAGGAAGACGGGCGGATCAGACCTGCACGAAGAGAGGTGTCAATGTACTCCTTCATAGCCTCCTTCTCCGGACCCGAGATGGAGTATAACCTACCCTTCGGAATTGGAGCCTCAGGTAACAGATTGATGGCACAATCATACGGCCTATGAGGAGGAAGGGAGGTGGCGCCTACTTTACAAAATACCTTGGCCAGGTCATCGTAACAGGGGGGAACAGAAGTTAAATCTGGGGTTTGATTCTTGCGGTCCAGGCTATGTTGAGTATTAGTAACCCGATCGGTACTACATTCCCCAGAAACCCCTCCTACTGCCATGTTTCCCACACACTTAAAACAATCCTGTGAACACTCCTGCCCCCACCCCTTAATTTTACCTGACCGCCAATCAACATAGGGGTTATGCTTGGTTAGCCAGGGAAAACCTAGGATGAGAGGATGTTGAGCAGAATTAAACAGGTGAAACGACATGAGTTCACAATGATCATCAATCATGATAGTGACGGGTTTGATCTTGTGTGTGACATGAAATAGAAGTTTGCCATCCAGAGCACTGGCTTTCAAAGGGGACGACAAAAGTTCAGTATTAAGTCTCAGTTCATGAGCTAATCCCCAATCCATCAGGCTTTCGTCAGCCCCAGAGTCAATTAACACTTTTTGAGAGTTACTTCTTTCATGGCAGATTACCTTTATGTTGGTCAACTTGCGGGGAGGAGAGTCTGCCGTGGAAAGACGGCTCACCAGTGCCCTCCCTTTCACTGGTGAGCCCCGTCTTTTACCGGGCATCCAGAGAGAAGATGACCTTGTTGACCGCAGTAAAAACATCTTCCCTCCAGCAGGCGGCGCCGCCGCTCCTCCGTGGACAGCTTGGCACGTCCCAGCTGCATTGGCTCCTCGGCCTTGTTGGGGGACGCTGATCTCTGGGATGGAAGGAAAGAGGAACGTGGCATGGCAGTCTCCTGAGAGTGAGAAGAGTAGGAGTGCCCTCTAGGGTGGAAATAGGGTAGTGCAGCCTTGTCCTTCTCCCGTTTCCTCTCAGCAAGTCTGTTATCAATCCTTATGGACATGGCAATGACAGAGTCTAGTTCCACTGGCAGATCCAAGGGTGCCAGCTGATCCTTAATAGGGTCAGAAAGCCCATTAATAAAGGCATCGAACAAAGCAGAAGAATTCCAGCCACTATCGGCCGCAATGGTGCGAAATTCCACTGCGTAGTCTGACACACTGCGTCTTCCTTGACTTAACTTGTAAAGAGCCCGAGCTGCTTCCCTGCCTGGGGACGTGTGGTCAAAAATGTTCGTCAGGGAGTCCGTAAACTGTCCCAAAGACTCGCATATCGGCGAGTCACGTGACCATTCAGCCGTAGCCCACGCCGCCGCTCGTCCGGTGAGATGGGAAATCATAAAAGCCACCTTGGATCTCTCCGTGGGAAAGGCTGTCGGTAGTTGGCTATAATGTAAGCTGCAATTCACCAGGAATGGACGGCAGTCATGGGATTCCCCGGAAAACTTCTCAGGCGGAGCCAGGCGGATTGACACGGTGTGGGAAGCGGGCGCCGGGTCCGCATTCGCTTCGGGTCCGGCCGGAGGTGGGTGTGAGGGCTCAGTCTTGAGGTGAGCGAGCAGGTGGTGGATCTGCCCCGCCAGGTGGTTAATCTGGTTTGTAACAGATGACTCGAACTCCCTCTGGCTGTCTGTGACGTGTGATACTCCCTGCTGGATGGCCGTTAACTGATCCTCCTGTTGAGCGAGGCGGCCTCCCTGAGAGCGAAGCGCTGCTCTCAGCTGTTCAGAGTCGGCTGGGTTCATGTTTAGGCCAGTTCGTACTGTTACGACTGATTAAATGGGTATGAACTCAAATGCACAACTCACAGAATTTAACAAAAAAAAGGTTTTATTCAAACCAAAGCTCAACGATAGTGGTACAAAAACAAAATCACTCTTAAAGAGGAAAAACACTAGGAGCATGAACAACAAAAATACTTAAACAAGACGTGGCTCAAAGCTCTGCTTGGGGTTAATCCTGGATTGCTAATGCTGGTGGTAGTCACAAGGAACGAAACGAACTGGCACAGGACAAAGGGAGACGAGGACAATAAATACACCAGGTAATGGAGAACAGGTGGAAACAATCAGGGGCGGGGTCGACAATCACAGGAGTGGGAGACACACAAGGAAGGGAGGTCAGAGTATCTGAAACGAGAGGGAAGGTTACTATTCAAAAATAAAGGGGAAAATCACTAGACCCAGACAAAAACTAACTAACATAATTTGCGAGACATGACAATTTCTCCATAGGATTTTAGAAAATAGCTCAAAATAAGATCTGTGGGAAATGTACCTGTTGGATAAATGCACGTTTTGTTCAGCTGGATAATATCCACATGTTTACCCTACTTTTATCATTTTCGAATCATAAATCTATCGATTAGATTTATTATTCGACTTTTGAAACTATAAGAAGATAAGGAGGACTTTTACAAACAAGTAATAGAGAAATTTGTCCAGAAGGATAGGCAAATGGACTTTATCTTCAAGTCAAGGTAAGACCACAATTGTATTGAAAATGGGATCTCTAGAGAACAATTCAATATTTAAATGATAAAATTACATTTTTTTGGGTATCCTTTTGTTGAACTGTCTGTTTAAAATTAATCGAAGCATTAGACAAAAAAAGCTTTTGAAAATAATATTATATTTTGATTTAGGTCAAAATATAATATTTGTAAACCTGAAGAGTCAGTGCCAGTGCCTCACCAGCCATGAACCTCACTGCAGAAGCTTATATAGACATCTAAGTTTTTTGTGCCCCACCACTTTTGTACATAAAAAAACGCCACTGGAAGTGGCTCTTACTAATAAATAAACCTTGACTTAACACAGGACATGAACCCTGGTGGTCCCGTGACGAGTCCTAAAATCCGGAAGTGAGTTAGCATTTTACCACTACCGGTTCATTCGTCTCAGAGCCAATGGGATTTCTCCATAGGATTTTGGAGAATAGCTGGAAATATGGTCTGTGGTTGACACAAATTTAAGAGACGGATCACGGTTTGTTCTACGACATTAAATACATCAGCAGTGACCCCACTGGTGATTTTTGAAGAGTTTACATGTCTGATAAACGATGGTTGTTAACAAGTGGTTTAATCGGACTACAGAAGTTGTCGAGGACGTTGTACGTCATTACGCCAAACACGTAAACACTCCGGCTAAGTTTGTTTGCCGCTGTTCTGCTTGAAAGCAAGTACCTGCGCTCTTGCAAACTGTTAAAACAAACGCTTCAACTTGTACAATTTTTTATCTGTATTTTTGAATATCGATCTTAAGTTGGCATGACGTTGAAGTCAGCGACCCTGCAGTACTCGGCTGTAGTTCGTTTATAGCATAACATTAGCATTTTGCTTCTGGCGATTAGATTTATGATTCGAAAATTATAAAAGTAGGGTAGACATGTGGATATTATCCGGCTGAACAAAACGTGCATTTGTCAAACAGGTTAGTTTTCGACAGACCTTATTTCAAGCTATTTTCCAAAATCCTATGGAGAAATCCCATTGCTTTTTTGTCGAGGGAACCCATGCAGCTTACTTCCGGGTAAATACGTCATCCCTGCACCCATGGGCGTGATTTCGTGGACATGTCCCCCCCACTTTTCAAAATCCCGTTTGTGCCCACCCCATTTTTCAAATGTGTTTTTTTCTTCTTCTTTTTTTTACGCAAGTGATCATCGTCATGGAGGAGCGTGTTGTTAGCATCTGGTGCTACCTCGGAGCTAACGGAGATTAGAAGCTTTTTCAACAATAAGGAGAGGGAGAGTCCTCTCCTGTCGGACTGAGAGGCTGAGATAACATCAGCTCAGGGAGGTAAAGGACTCGCTGAGTGATTATATTGTAAACTTTAGTCTAAGTTATCTCAGTGGGTCTCATACGGTTTGGTCTAAACAAATATTTCAATCTATTTAATTTAGTTGTTCAAAATAAGTTAAAAAATAATTCCATTGTCAGTACAAAATTAAAAACACAGTTTGAAAGAGGAGTGATTAGTAAAATATGCATAAATAAAAAGAAAGAATGCAGGCTAGGTAAGATAAAGATAGTAGAGAGGAGTATATCAATGATGCGTTATTGGTTGTGAGAATATCCTAATGGTTTTTGGAGTATTGAAATACAATTCCGTTTCATATGAGTGTTGAGAGCTGTGTCCATAAAATCTCTTAATTTGTGCACCAGATTGATGCCTTTAAAGAGCAACTTCCAGGTTAAAGACACCTGTGAATAAATGTGTAGGAAAATGATGTATACACTAGATTTTCAAAAAGATATACAGAAATATACACTACAGTGACATCTGGCGCCGTTTTTGTAAGACATTTTTACTTCCGTATCAAAAAAGCCTCCCCACTGTTGGAGATTAGGAGGATGTTTAAAACCAACCTCGTCTCCGCGTGTCGTTTGGTAAGCTGGGTAAATTCGTAAAAAGGAAGGGATTAAGAAACACCAGAATGCAAGTTAAACAATAATCTTGTTTTAATGATAAAAAGTAACAATACAAATACAAAGGAAGTACTTCCTGCTCTTCCTCCAATCCTACGGATCTGGTCAGTTTGAAGAAAAGAAGAGACTGGTCTAAAGAAAACATAGGCTTATATCCAAAAACCCCAGGAGGAGCTATGCGGCTGCCCCCCCCCCCCGAGGGGTCCTCCACTTAGAAAAGACAGCCAATCAGCGCGAGCCAGAGGCGACCCTTACATTCAAGATAACAAACCCCTCCTTGCAAGTTTCACATACTTTTGGCATTTTATAAAGATAGGTTTAAGATATAGTTTTTTTTTATAGTTGGATTATACAAATAACACATGTGAGTTACCTTAACCTCAAACAATAATAACAAGAGGAAAACATCAGCTCTGATCTCAAGCAGTTAAAAAGTACCGCACACTCATTTAGCCTGCAGCTCTTCCAGACACTTGAGCTATTGTTCTTTAAGAATATTCCCTGCAGAATCTTTATTTCAAATAAAAGGTTTCACATTGCATATTTCCAGCTTCCTTTACACATACTGTTATTATTAATACAAAGTAATCAACCACACACATCTATTTCAAACAAGTAGATTTCCCTGATCATTGACATGCTGAAAATCTCAAGAAGAATGTCCCCTCCCCCAGCTCTCTCGTCCCTGTCATAAAAGCTGCTTCCATTTCATATAGAGTAATAAAACATGTTTAAGTTAATTTCTCCACAATGTTTGTAGCCCTCCAGTACCCACATATGAAAGAATAAAAACAGAGGAATCAAATAAAACACCAATACAGGAATAGTTGATAAATGATTATACAGGACATATGATCACAGTAAGGAATACACACACATATTCTCTATGAAGTGACCCTTGTTATAGGTCCGAATGTCCTGTCCCCTGAAAGTCATGAGTTTTGGTTGATTAACAGAAGTTTAATTGTTCTTGTGGCTTAATGGCTTCCCTGAACTTCCCTTCACCCCAAAGTCAGCTTACTAGGAATGAATACATTTTATTGATAAGCTCAAAAGGACGTTTATCTTGTTTACTGCTGGGTGACCCAAGTCTCAAGGCCTGCAGGATGTGTAGGAGATAAACATTAATTCTACAAGATTTTAACTGCCTTATATCTGAAAATGTATCCGGGAATTCCCCTGTTAATTGCAAGGACTATTGATAATTAACAGAGAGACCCTAGGGGCCTCTTCTTGGTATCTGCTAGGCAGAAGTCACTCAATGCAGAAATCACAAGTTTAACACACATTCTATATAAGGTGACATTAAAATGAATATACCAGATTGAACTTTCCTGCCATAACACGTTACTTTAATCCTTCAAATAATTCAAATAATCCTTCACCACGTGACCTCCCGCGTGTGACGTAACAAAGGGGAAACAAGGGGGAGAGCGGCCGGTTTAACGTATTAATAAACATGGATCCCAACGCTAGTTTAGAAACAGAAGACACAGAAGAAGTTGAACATGTATATTCGAATGCATATGACGGACCACAACCTTATAATTATGAGCCTGCTAGGCGTCCAAGAGACCAGGAGCAGCCAAGGATTAGAAGAAATAACGGCCATCGGAGAGAAATTGAGCTGTGGTGTGAGGAGAACCAGTGGAGAACTGGGCAGCTATCTTGGTGAGTGATCGGCGTTAGCTACAGAATGTTAGCTAACGTCACATCACAACATTGTAAAGTTAGCCATCATATATCAGGCTATAACTAAAGTAGCATTGATAATGTTACTGGCAGGACCGTTGATACTGATCCATAACAGAAACTAATGCGCAAGTATCAGCCGTATCTCGCGTTACCTAATGCAAATACATACGTCTGTACCGGAGGGGAGAGAGAGAGCAGGGAGGGGGGGAGGGGGAGAGAGATGTAATACGGTTTCCTGATAAACGTTTGTCCTGACAGGCTGGTATTTGTGCAACCTGCACAAACACAATACTGCACCATGATTACAAATGGTGAAATACAATGTAAAACTACCGAAAAATACCGGCTCACTAAAACACAACCGCTCAACGCAACTACTAACTATTCCCGTAGTCAGAGAGCTGAGATGTGTCCGATTTTTGATGTAATATGACGCGTTTGACGTATGAACTAGAAAAAAAAAACGGTTTTTAAGAGCAGAGCTCAAAATTGCTCCTTTCCCTCTGAATTCCTGCCCTTATGTCTCGTAAAACATATCAAATCCTGCATTCACTTTTTTAATTGTAATTTTCAAGCAAGTTAAAGCATAAATGTAGAAACCCCCCCCCCCCCCCCCCCCCTGCAAGTCGCTCTTTAACTTCATTACATTACATGTCATTTGTTAGATGCTTTTATCCAAAGCGACTTACATACATTCAGTACTGTGGACAATCCCCACAGGAGCAATTTGGGATGAAGCGTCTTGCCCAGGGACACAACGACATGCTGATTGCAGTGGGACTCAAACTTGCTATCCCCTGATTCGAGGTCCAGCACACTCCACTGAGCCACAGCCTCCCTTCAATTTAAAGAAGAAAATCTTACCGGGGTTGAATGCCCCCGGACCCCCCTATAGGATGTGATGTCATCATCACAAATAAAACAGGTTCATGGATAGATAAGTTTGCACACTCATTATATACACTACACCAGGGCTATTCAACTACACATTCAGTTGGGCCAGATTTTATAACTACAAAATTCAGCTGGGCCAGACATTCAGCGGCCTGTAAAAAGCCGGTAGTGACACATTTTAAACCAACAAATATTACTGCGATGAAAAACATGCAATTTTTATTCATTGTTCATCTAATAAAAGGTACGTCAAAAAGTGCATAAAAAACAACAAATTAACATTAATTTAACAGAATCTGAAAAAAAAGTGCACAGTTTTAGCATTACATTTGTTTGCTTTCGAAGTCAAATATTCAGGTTATTTTTTTTGAACCAGGCACATCACAAAGTGCATTTACTGAATAAAAATAATAGCAGTCTTAATAAATGTCCTCACATACAAAGAAAACAGCTAAACAGCTCCAATGCAACACAAAGAGGTAGCACTGTAGCAATACTATTTTTTCACTTTTCAAGTAATAACAAAAAAATCATACGTTTTGGTCACATTTGACCCAGACACATTACAAAGTGCATTTAAATGAATACAGAAAGAACTGTCAAACCTTCAGTGCACAAACCCATAACAAGGGATACGGGTAACTATATGAATGAATACTACACTACACTTCTACTATAGTAAACTAGGTGCTTACTATCAACTCATTTGTGATTTGTCATCGCTGACTTTCTCAATGGGAGAAGGGACATTTTTTGTTTTGAACAAGAGCAGTGATTTGTGGCTCATAGGATGTCAATGCAATCCTAAGACATTGAGGAAGAGTGCTGTCAGTCAGGGAGCAGTGAGTGCTACTTTTGATTGAGTTCATGTGTGAAAAGCTTGATTCACAAGTGTATCATGTTGATCCAAACATACTGAGCACACAGATCGCTACTTTCTGAACGTTAGGGAACTGCTGTTTTTTGACATCACTCCAAAACTTCGCTGGTCCGTTAGTGCGCTGCATGTCAATAAGTTCCAGTGTATATTTCCCCTTGTCGATACAGGGGACCACTTCCTTTGCTCTGGTTGATACGTCCCCCTCTATTGCAACAGTGAAGGGGTCTCTGGCAAAGCCCATCACCTCTGTGGGCAGAGCAAGTCCATCCAATCGACCGGCAAAGTTCTCTTTCAACCTCGCAATGAAATCTGTCATCACATCCGTGATTTGTGCCGGAGATGTGATGTGTTTAGGGAGCGTCGGAAAATGCAGCATCCGACCCGTGCTCAAGTCGGTCGCGAAAAGGTCCAGCTTGACTTGGATCTGCTCCACAAGATCAATGACCGTTTTGTCTCTGTTTACGCTTCAGAGTTGAGAGAGACATGTTTTAGAGTTGCTATCATAGGACCACCGTTACTAGCACCACTAGATGCACTTTCAAAAAACGTGCTGTTGTGGTTTGGTGGTTTCTATGCAACGCGGAGTGTTGCGTTCATGGTCTGTACTAGTGTAGGAATTTGGCTACGGGAGGCTGGGCCACTCGGGAGTTGGTTCCGGGCCGCATCTGGCCCGCGGGCCGCCAGTTGAAAAGGCCTGCACTACACATTTTTCTTGGATTAGTTAACACCATAGTCCCTAATATATATTTGTAGAAAGGCAGGAAATGGAATTAAACCGAGAACAATGTTTCATTGCGGAGGACCCCCTGTTTTGTGTCCCCCCCACTTCTCAAACCAAAGTTACACCCTTGCCTGCACCACTCTATGAGTAAAAGTCCATGTTTCTCCATCCTATCCAGCGCTGTACTTCCTGATTCACAATTACAATAAGACATACATATCTGCACCTCGCCTCTGGAACTCCCTCCCACCTGACATCCACAACACTGACTCTCTCCCCATTTTCAAATCACGCCTCAAAACATATATCTTCACACTCGCATATCCACCCTGATCATTATCCATCACACATCCTCTGTTTTTATTTGGTTATTTGATTGATTTATATACTGCATTGTCATTGTCTTGTTTATGTGTCTTATGCTGGTGTTATCTACTGTGTATCTTGTTTTTTATGTGTTTGTACGGCGACCTTGAGAGCCTTGAAAGGCGCCTATATAAAATAAATGAATTATTATTATTATTATACCATTGATTTTGTGGGATGTATAAGAATTACATTTCATTATTTATTCAGTTAGTCTATTTATTTTAATTATACAAATATTTATTATAACTGTTTTAAACTATAGTTGATTGTCATTCTATTGTATTTTCTAATGATTTTTGATGAAGTCATACATTATATATGTGTGTAGTATACACAGTGCATACATACAGTATCATAGTAACATTGTTCACGTACTACCACAATTCACAACAATCTAAGATACACAAACTATGAAGGCTAGTTAAGTTACTAGGTAACATTAACTGCACTTAGCTACAAAGGAAAACACATGCTCACCAAGCAGCATAATGGACTACATGCAGCGCTGTTTCATCTAAAACATCCACTGGAAATACGACTATGTATTATTTAACCCATCATTAATTAATGTTATATTCCATCGGTGATAAACATATATGTCTTTGGAGAGCACCAAAAAACTGCATGGAGAGACTGAAGCATAAACCAAAGGAGATACCAGCTTACCGCTTACGGCTTAGCAACAGTGAACATTCCCAGTTATGCAGTGTTGATTTACTTGGCCTAGATACAACAATAGGGATTTTTCTTTTCCGCGCTTCTCCGAATGATGTGACACATCACAGGGCAAAGGCAAGGAAAGGCAAGTTTATTCATATAGCGCCTTTCAACACAAGGCAATTCAAATTGCTTTACAAAAAATGAAAGACATTAAGAAAATGGCATTTAAAATTAGTCATTAAAAAGAAAAGATAATGAAATAAACATTAAAAGAAAAAATACATGGATAAAAGCTACAGTGCAGTTTAAGATGTGAATAGTTCAATTAAAAGCAGCGGCAAAAATAAAAGTCTTTAGCCTGGATTTAAAAGTAGTGAGAGTTGCAGCGGACCTGCAGGTTTCTGGGAGTTTGTTCCAGATATTTGGAGCATAATAACTGAACGCTATGGGCTCAGAACAGTCTCATAATACACACATGCACACAGAAGGATTCAAACTTGTATTTCATGATCCGCAAAAGGATTCACACTTGTATTTCCGGATCCACACTTGTGTTTTTCAATGCACACACAAATGTGTTCCGTTTCATATACATGTAAATAAAATCCAAACACAGAAAAAAGTTTTACATATGTATTTTTGATCCACACATATTTGTTTTCCGTTTAAATCCTCTGAACCTGCAAACACAAACCGCTTTCTGTGCATGGATCTCTGTGCATTCGTGTATGGGTTTTTTGAGACTCCCCTGACGCTCACCCGATTCGTACTTGTAATTTCTCTCATCTATAGCCAATCAGATGTCTCCTCCAGTCTAAGCCAATCAAATGAGCGCGCCCCCACGAGGGTAGTGTTACAGGCTTGGCCTGTCACTTTTAAGAGTAGCAGCCGCAAGGGGTTGTGGGTTTTGGAGTCTCTGTGTGTGTAAAATGTGATGGCCAAGGCGAAGTGCGGAGTTATAGAGAGAGAGATGAAAGTATAGAGAAAGTGGTCAGAAAAGGAATAGTATCTAGTCTGTATGTATGCAATACAGTGTCAATATAGCTGAAGAACGTGAATAAATGGAGGTTCTTCCCACGGCACCCGAACGCCTCGTTTCCATCCTTTTTCCCCTCGAAATGTCTGGGCAGCTGGTTACCGGCTGACAACGAGCCAAGTCAGAAATCACCGGTGTGTATTCGAAACTACGGTTTCGGTGCCGAGATACCGCTAGTAAAAAGGTAACAGTAGGATTTATTGCGTTCATGACGTATCGCTTCATATACGCATTTAGCGCAGTCCGGTCAGCTCGCTAAACAGAGGGCGGAGCTTCAGGTGATAATGCGGAGCTGCTTGTCTCCGTCAGACTCAGCAGCTGATCTGATCTCGCTCGTGCGTCCGGTTATACTTCATTCGTGTATGTCAATGTCAACGCACTTCATGCGTGTATGTCAATCAATCAATCAATCAATCAATCAATCAATCAATCAATCAATCAATCAATGTTTATTTATATAGCCCAATATCACAAATGTTACATTTGTCTCAGTGGACTTCCCAGTTTGTACAGAATATCAGTATGACAATACGACACCCTCTGTCCTTAGACCCTCACATCGTACAAGGAAAAACTTCCGGAGAAAACCCCACAGTTTAAAGGGAAAAATGGGAGAAACCTCAGGGAGAGCAACAGAGGAGGGATCCCTCTCCCAGGACGGACAGACGTGCAATAGATGCCGTGTGTAAATTGAAAAGATAATACATTTGTAACATAGGTAGTACAAATGTTTGGAAATGCATGTGTGTATAATAGGAAGATGAATCCACGAGGATATCCATCCAGGACTTGTGATCCAGGACCACAGCCACGACTCAAGATCCAGGACTCGCGATCCATGACACAGGACCGCAGGATCATCCATGACTCCGGATCCCGGCGTATATAGACACCAAAGAGAAAGAAATTTGGGGAAGCTGGGTTAATCGGAACATGAGAGTACACAGGTATAGACAGAGAGAAGGAAGAAGTAAGATGTCCCCCGACAAACTAAGTCTATATCAGCAAAACTAGGGGCTGAATCTAATCAGCCCTAACTATAAGCTTTATCAAAAAGGAAGGTCTTAAGTGCACTCTTAAAAACGGATAGGGTGTCTGCCGTCCGAACATAAACTGGAAGTTGATTCCACAAAAGTGGAGCTTGATAAGAAAAGGCTCTGGCTCCCATTGTACTTTTAGAGACTCTAGGAACAACCAACAACCCTGCATTCTTGGAACGCAATGCCCTAGTAGGACAGTAGGCTATAATGAGTTCTTTAAGGTAAAATGGCGCCTGCCCATTAAGGGCTTTGTAGGCGAGAAGAAGAATTTTAAATTCTATCCTGTGTTCTATAGGGAGCCAGTGTAAGGCAGCCAGAACAGATCAGATTCAGCTCTCCTGATCGGCCATAGAGAGCACCGATCAAACTATTTAGTGAATATCGGCCGATAATGGCTCCCCTCCGTTGACAGTTCACTGTCTAGTACTGGCTTCGTAGTGCACTGATCGATTAGGCTAAGCTAACCTGTAGCTGCTCCCTCCACACTCACAACAACTTCATACAGACATAAATAAAGCACCTGTATTCACCATACAGGAAACACACATTTAAAACGGTTTTGCCTGCCGTTTTTGTGTACACACATATATTATATTTATATTCATCAATAGTTTGGAAAGTGACGCTGTACCTTAATAATATAAAGGCTTGTATTTGCGTGCATTTCCTGTTCGGAAAGTGGCAATGTCCTGAGAGTGGAGGTGTCTCAAGATTAGCGTCTGCAGGCAGGCTCCATGGACCTGTCAGCTCCGGACTGCGCAAAATGCGTACATGAAGCGCTACGTCATGAACGCAAGAAATACCCCGTGGGGGCGCGCTCATGCGATTGGCTTATAATTGAGGAGACATCTGATTGGCTAAAGATAGGAAAAATTACAAGTACGAATCGGGTGAGCGTCAGGGGAGTCTCAAAAAACCCACACACGAATGCACAGCGATCCGTGCACAGAAAGCGGTTTGTGTTTGCAGGTTCAGGGGATTTAAACGGAAAAAAAATATGTGTGGATCAAAAATACATAAAACCTTTTTCAGTATTTGGATTTTATTTACATGTACATGAAACGGAACACATTTGTGTGTGCATTGAAACACACAAGTGTGGATCCGGAAATACAGGTGTGAATCCTTTTGCGGATCATGAAATACAAGTGTGAATCCTTCTGTGTGCATGTGTGTATTATGAGACTGTTCTGAGCCCATAGAACGCTGCTTTACCATGTTTAGTTCTAACTCTGGGGACAGAAAGCTGACCAGTCCCTGAAGACCTGAGAGATCTGGATGGTTCAAAATGTAGCAGTAGATCAGAAATGTATTTTGGGCCTAAACCATTCAGTGCTTTATAAACCAGCAGTAGTATTTTGAAATCTATTCTTTGACGGACAGGAAGCCAGTGTAAAGACTTCAGAACAGGAGTGATGTGATCCACTTTCTTAGTGTTAGTGAGGACCCGAGCAGCAAAGGGTTTCTAAGTTCACTGGTTTACGTAAACTAAGCATAGCAGCAGCAATCTCATGTTGGTGCTGTCATGCTGCAATATTTTACATTAAACACCAGGTTAGTGATTTAATTATGCTCTGGTCTTTGGTTTGAAGTTATCAGAGAATCCAATGAAGGAATAACTGCAGGGATATATACAGATATTCTGTATATACAGCTTCCTGCACCAGAGCTTCCATATTATAGCATGAGGACCATTTTTGAAAAGTCATTATTAAACAATCACAGAAGTAAAAGCTATGGATTGATCAGACATAATTACATGACTGCAGACTAAACAACCTAAATGAGATGTGGACTGAAAGCTACTGGCCATTCACACAATACAAAAGAGCATGAAAATCTCAGCCTGCGGTCCGTGGGAGTAGCTAAGCAACTGTAGAGAAAGAACGCCTTTAGAAATCTGTTTACATGTATTCGTCGGCTGCAGATTACAACTGGATTGGTATTAAACTTCCAACAAAGCGAAGAGCTTCCTGGCAGAGTTGTGATTGAGGATGAGTGGCCTTACAGTATGCTATGTCAGAAAACATCAGCTTACACACAGACTGATGTTTAAATGGTGATGCTATTCAAGGACTTGTGGGAGGGAATTATAATGATCCACAATTACTTGATACTGTTATTGTCCAGTTGAATCATGAATGCTATTCACTGGTATTTTAGGAAAATATGTCAAGACAGGAACGTAAGCTTGAGGAAGGAAATCAGAGCAAACTAAATCTATGCTTCACAAAGCAAAACAAATGGGTAAAATATATATGAATAAATAAGTCATTCTACAGAAAAGGTGGAATCTGGGTGATAAAAATCTGCTGAAATATATTCCTTCTAAACACATCTAAAACTTGTTAAATAGCAATAACTAACTCTTAACTTGATGAATCCACAACAAGTAGATCTTAAAGTATTTTTATTATTTTTATTATTTTTATACATTATACAAAGCTTATTTACATAGGAACGTCACTGGTGTTACGTGTTACCAGGAAGAAAAGTAACACCAGTGACGGTAAAACCAGTGACAATTTGGAGAAAACACTACCATTTTAACAAAATTGCTGCTATGTGTCAGACCAAATGTGGCTTCAGTCAATATCAAAATCGCTTAACTCTTCAATACAATACATTTTCCCATTCAAATGTTCAACCCGAGGGCTATGCAATGAGTAACACTAATGACAGACTTGAAAGACGCACGTAAAATTTGAAGACAAAATGACATCTCTAACAAACACAGTAAGAAGTATATGACTTTCCTTATGTCTTTGTCCACTGCACTGCCTCAAATTATCTCCTGTTACAGGAGGCACCAGAGACAGTACATTACTTCAAAATAAAAGCGTTTTGTGTAGCAGTGTTGAGGCAGAATTTCTGCTTCGCGCGTTCCTCTATGAGTTTGTTTTAAAAGAAGGAAAAGTCAAAGCACCAGGATAAGGGTTAAACAATAATCTGCTTTAATGGCAAAAACATACAATACATCACCCAATCACCTAATCACCTAATCACGAAGCACTCTGCAGAGTACTCCGGGATCAGGTTCTACCACCGTGTGAGACACGTCTCAGGAACGGCCAGTCAAAAACAAGAGCGCCGATCTTCAAAATGATCACAACATTTATACACAGGTGGGGAAGAGTTTTATTGCTTGCTCTTCCCTAGCTATTTGTTATTGGCGAGTTCACTTCTGAGCGAGCTAGCCAGTGAGTTGGTAGTGTTCCATTGGTCGGTTTCACTTCTGGGCGGGACCCCCAGGTAGTAAGTCTGCAGTTGTTGATTCCATCTGTTTCTTCTGTGTGTGTGTGTGTGTGTGTGTGTGTGTGTGTGTGTGTGTGTGTGTGTGTGTGTGTGTGTGTGTGTGTGTGTGTGTGTGTGTGTGTGTGTGTGTGTGTGTGTGTGTGTGTGTGTGTGTGTGTGTGTGTGTGTGTGTGTGTGTGTGTGTGTGTGTGTGTGTGTGTGTGTGTGTGTGTGTGTGTGTGTGTGTGTGTGTGTGTGTGTGTGTGTGTTTCTGTCCCTCTGCCCTCAGGCAGATTCCCCAATCAATGATTTGGAGTCATGACAGAGGACTCTTTGACAGGACACATATTCATTCCCCCTAAACATCTTCAACACACACAAACATCCTATCATGTATCTTATCACACAACAGTCACCTGTTTTTCTCTATGAAAGCCATATTTGTAAATATCCAAACGCCATCGTCCCATGACAGTCACCGAATCAGTCAACCAACATAAGTTAATTGTTCTTGTGGCTTAATGGCTTCCCTGAACTTCCCTTCACCCCAAAGTCAGCTCTCTGGAATGAATACATTTAAAAATGAGAACAAAGGACTATGGCCTCGGTAACTGTTTGACTAAATTCTCAAGGCCTCTTTTGGGGTCTGTAGGAGATAAATAATTAATTCTACAAGACTTTAACTGCCTTATATCTGAAAATGTATCCGGGAATTCCCCTGTTAATTTGCAAGGACTATTGATAATTAACAGAGAGACCCCAGGGGCCTCTTCTTATGTGAGTTGGTCTCGTGGGGCGAGACCAAAAGGGGGGAATTTAAGTATTATTTGAATTATTTGAAGGATTAAAGTAACGTGTTATGGCAGGAAAGTTCAATCTGGTATATTCATTTTAATGTCACCTTATATAGAATGTGTGTTAAACTTGTGATTTCTGCATTGAGTGACTTCTGCCTAGCAGTGGAGCTTGATAAGAAAAGGCTCTGGCTCCCATTGTACTTTTAGAGACTCTAGGAACAACCAACAACCCTGCATTCTTGGAACGCAATGCCCTAGTAGGACAGTAGGCTATAATGAGTTCTTTAAGGTAAAATGGCGCCTGCCCATTAAGGGCTTTGTAGGCGAGAAGAAGAATTTTAAATTCTATCCTGTGTTCTATAGGGAGCCAGTGTAAGGCAGCCAGAACAGATCAGATTCAGCTCTCCTGATCGGCCATAGAGAGCACCGATCAAACTATTTAGTGAATATCGGCCGATAATGGCTCCCCCCCGTTGACAGTTCACTGTCTAGTACTGGCTTCGTAGTGCACTGATCGATTAGGCTAAGCTAACCTGTAGCTGCTCCCTCCACACTCACAACAACTTCATACAGACATAAATAAAGCACCTGTATTCACCATACAGGAAACACACATTTAAAACGGTTTTGCCTGCCGTTTTTGTGTACACACATATATTATATTTATATTCTTTGGTTTTTTGAGACTCCCCTGTTTTTTGAGACTCCCCTGACGCTCACCCGATTCGTACTTGTAATTTTTCCTATCTATAGCCAATCAGATGTCTCCTCAATTATAAGCCAATCGCATGAGCGCGCCCCCACGGGGTATTTCTTGCGTTCATGACGTAGCGCTTCATGTACGCATTTTGCGCAGTCCGGAGCTGACAGGTCCATGGAGCCTGCCTGCAGACGCTAATCTTGAGACACCTCCACTCTCAGGACATTGCCACTTTCCGAACAGGAAATGCACGCAAATACAAGCCTTTATATTATTAAGGTACAGCGTCACTTTCCAAACCATTGATGAATATAAATATAATATATGTGTGTACACAAAAACAGCAGGCAAAACCGTTTTAAATGTGTGTTTCCTGTATGGTGAATACAGGTGCTTTATTTATGTCTGTATGAAGTTGTTGTGAGTGTGGAGGGAGCAGCTACAGGTTAGCTTAGCCTAATCGATCAGTGCACTACGAAGCCAGTACTAGACAGTGAACTGTCAACGGGGGGGAGTCATTATCGGCCGATATTCACTAAATAGTTTGATCGGTGCTCTCTATGGCCAATCAGGAGAGCTGAATCTGATCTGTTCTGGCTGCCTTACACTGGCTCCCTATAGAACACAGGATAGAATTTAAAATTCTTCTTCTCGCCTACAAAGCCCTTAATGGGCAGGCGCCATTTTACCTTAAAGAACTCATTATAGCCTACTGTCCTACTAGGGCATTGCGTTCCAAGAATGCAGGGTTGTTGGTTGTTCCTAGAGTCTCTAAAAGTACAATGGGAGCCAGAGCCTTTTCTTATCAAGCTCCACTGCTAGGCAGAAGTCACTCAATGCAGAAATCACAAGTTTAACACACATTCTATATAAGGTGACATTAAAATGAATATACCAGATTGAACTTTCCTGCCATAACACGTTACTTTAATCCTTCAAATAATTCAAATAATACTTCAATTCCCCCCTTTTGGTCTCGCCCCACGAGACCAACTCACATAAGACATTTGAAACACAACTACTGTCTTTTTTTGCTACTGTGTCTGTCCCCCTTCATTAAACCTTTGGGAACAGAACACAACTTTTCGTGTCAGTGAAGGAACTATTAGAGTGAGAGCCTGAGTGCCAGAAAGCAGCATTCTTGTGTGTTGTTGAATCATCAGGGCCCCCCTCCCCCTCAAAGGAATACGCCAACAAGGGTAGCTGATAGGGAGGGGGAGATGCGGCCTTTCCTTCAAAGGTGGAACTGATGAATCTGATCAGAGAGAAGTAGACTCCTCTGCTGCCTCGAGAAGTCCCCCAGCCTGCTGACAGCCGCTTCCGAGTCGTCTGCTGTAGGGATGTCCGCGAGATCCTTCTCCTCCAGTCCGCTGATGACAGCTTCCGAGTCGTCTGCTGTAGGGATGTCCTCGTTGACGATAGTCAGGTCCGTCCTGATGTGTCTGGGTCCTTCCAGGTGATTTCCTCGCCGCACACTGTCTCCAGTAGTACCAGACGTCCCCCTTTGCTCCTCGGCGGACGGCATGAGTAGTCCTCTGGGTCATCAGTGGGGGCCAGAGAACCTGGGGTTGAGCCACCTTCAGCCAGACGAACTCCGCTGTGTCAGCCTCCTGCTCCTCGGGTCCCCCTTTTGTCGTCAGGAACCTGTGTGGAGAAATCTGATACCCACCCCTCCAGTCTACGCTCAGGGCTCCTTGGCCCTCAGGTGTTTGACCCACCACTGGTAGGCTGCTTGGAGCCTGTTGGTGGGGTGTCTTAAAACAACAGCTGTTTGTGAACAGGTTTTCTAAATTAGTTGCAGACCTCCTATCTGCCAGTGCCGCTTCAGAATCCTAACACTTGGCCTGTGTCAACAAAATAAACCCCAACATCTTTAGGTGAACTAAGTAACATATTTCAATAGCTCTGAATTTCTGACAAGCATCTGTGTTATTATAAATGAAATCCTTGAGATCCTATTTAAAATCTAAATATAATATGAACTGCTAATGTCTCTGGTAATGGAACACACTAATGTTATGGATTAAAAAACAACTAAAATCATGATACTGACAAAGTGAATAATTTCCTGGTGATACTGCTTCTACTTGTCAGTGCTTAGATATTATCAAGCTGAAAAATGAATACAGAAATCCAACATACTGTCATCAAATGTCTTTCTTTTATGAATTTAAATTAAATGTACATCCCCATAATGATCTGAACAGTCCATGGCTTTTACTTCTTTACCAGGCTAGTTACAAGATGTTGTCTAAATTAAATTCTATTTCATTACATTAATATGTTTTAACTTAACTGTAATATGTTCTTTCTACATTTCAAACCTCAGTTACTTTAATACCTGTTGAAATATTACAAAATTGTTTCATTATAACATCACCACCTGTTATTACTCAATCAATATTAGAAACATGTCAACATTTTTTAGGAAACCTCTTGTTTCCCTTGGAGCTCCAGAATAATGTGTCAGTCTAAAAACATGCTTGGTTAGTCATTGTTTTAGAATCATGCAGTTGCACTGATCACATGCAGACATACATTCACACTCACACTGTCGGTCAGGGTCAAAGGTCATTTGGTCTCAGTCTTTTTGGCCATGTCGTGCTCTGCAGAGACTTTAATATTCTACTAGCTGGAGTTGTACTAGTGACATCATTGTGTTGATGTCAACCAATGCAACAAAGTTTTTCTCATGTTCGCAGCACCATTTTCTTCAGATGTTTAACAAACAAATTATCAATAGACTTTATTAATATACCGCCCCTAGGAAACACAATACCTGACAAATGTTCATGCAAGGCATTCTTAAGTGAACCTGCAGAAAAGGGCCTTTTGAATTAATATTCCAAATGTATCAATAACAATAACAATAATCCATTTTATCAATTTGTTTACCCTTAGAAGTGAACATACCTCATAATGTTACATCAGGATGTTAAACTAAGCTTTAGCTAAATCAATCATTATTACTGTTTCAGATCTAACTGGAGGTTGAACAAACAAAACCTTTTTTTGTTTACATCATGCAAACCACTAACATATTTTTCCAATTTCAGCATCAGCCTTGTTACTCTAAAATTACGTCTTAAATAGGAATATTAGAAATGAAACAAATATTTAATCTTCAGAAATGTTCTTAACAAATGGAGAGTAATGCCATCTCTCCATCTAGTGAATAGCCAACATATTTAAGAAATGTCAGATATACAAAAATAAGCCTAAATACTCTTTTACTATCAAAGTTTAAAGCTAGACCTAAGCTGAACAGTTTTGGTAATGGACAATTTAATCTAGAAACAAAACAAAACTGGACTTGTGTTCTTGTTATGTGTTCTTCAAAATACAATAGTAAATACCTTGTGAAGTATTCACAATATAACTAATCCTCTCTAGGATATAAAATCCATTCATCTTTAACCAGATACTATTTCCCTATTTATTTTTAGTTCATGATAATAATGGTATAACGTCCACACGTTTTCCCATAGCTAGTCACTATGTCAAGATTATCATGTGTGACATAATAATCAGATGTCTTGTTTGCCAAACAAGGATATTAAACTTTAATCTTTTCAGTATTCCAGACCATCATTAAACAATCAGCCTCCCTTCCTAAACACTAAGCATATCGTTCTACACCACCTTCTGGTAAACTCTTGCACAGTTATGCTGTAAAATCATTGCATGATTTCTTCAGAGTCTGAACAGACTGAGACCAGCCTGTCTCAAAATCTTGTCATATTGAGAACAGTCAATGATTCATTGTCCTCTTCAGCTGTAGTCAGTGGCAGGGCCCCCAAAAAGCTAGAACCGGCCCTGGTCAGTGGGCTCCAAGGAAACTCTCTCCGGCATTGGGATGTCCTGAGGGGGAAGGGACCTCTGGATCAATGTGATACAATCAGCAGACACACGTTGTCCTCTGTACAGCAGAAATCCCCAAAAACTGCAGTACTTCTTCACACCACTGTTGCCTTGACAACGAGGCACAAGCAAACTGTCCATACCTCCTCAGAGATGCGTTCTTTGCACAGTTCTTCTGTTTGCAATGAGCAACATTTCACCAACACACTGATTCAGAGAACAACCCAAAGGTGGCGCACAACTATCCAATGCTGCTGTAATCACAGCAAATCAGCTACTGAGAAAAACTCAATGTAAATCTCTCCCCCAGAGGGTGACAAAATAAAACAGCTGAGTGTCTATATGGTCAGGAATGCTGAAACATGTGAATGTTAAACCCATTAATGGTAACAGTCTTCCTATTCTTCATTACTTGAGTTCTAAGTTAATAGGCAAAACAAAGACACCTTTCTTAACCACTGTAGATTCATCTTTTATCTACTTGCTTATTCTATTCTTTTTCAAATTGTTTATCTAAGTTGTGTGTTACAAGCATGGTTAGATTTGTAACAGAATACAAAACTAACTGTATCTAGCGCTATATATTTAAAACAAGTAATCTGATTACAGTTAATGAATATATTTTTGGAACACTTAAAGTAATTATTACAAAATGTAATCTTCATTATTACTAATGCTAAAACCTAAATAAATCATCACGGAACATTTTTCTGTCCTTATTACTTAATTGTTTTAATAAAAACTAAAAAGCATTGTGAAAACTCCCATTTTTGAGAACATCTCAACACTTTTATTCCATCTAAGCACGAATGTTTATGACAAACTCGTCCTATTAATCCCAAACGGTCTTTAATGGTATCAATTGTGAACTTTCTTAATATTAATTGTAAATGCAACTTATGTTCTCTTTAGAACAAAGACAGGATAGTTACAGCTGAAACTGGTTAATAGCAATGTTCTGTTAACCTAGATAAGCCTGTTGTTCTTATATCTAGTAAATATATTCTTATTTTATGTTACTCACAAAACAATATGACCTTTTCCAGAATATTGTTTAACTTTATTTAACATTTATTCTCTCTCTACTCTTTCAAACCATCTGACTTTTCTCCTGTCTCTCTCTACTTTCCAAAACGTCTAATTTCTCCTATCTTTCTGTCTCACTGCGCCCTGCAGCTGCCTCCGCTCCAGCCCCTCACAAATCACCCCTTTGTGTAACTGTGTGAGATGGCTGGAGCAAAACCTCGTGCAGGATCTCTGTCATGCTTAAACATTAACAGATTCCCTCTGACAAACTTACAAAAACCTTCTTTTTACTTTCTACTCTTTCTTCATAAACTTAAAAACACAATTCTGGTGGATCGTTTACGTTTTCAGTTTCCTATCTACTTTAAACAACCATCAACTGAGAGTAACTGTATATGATAACAACTCCTAAATAACCTTACAATATATATTTCTTCCAGTGAGTTCGTTATTTCATGTCTAACAAATTCTCCTCTTTCTATGTATTATTCTAGGTGGAAAAATCCACCTATTATATTTAATTTGAATAAAAACTTACCCTTAATGTACTTCATATACTCAGTAAATCTCTCGTTACTTTCCCCTAAGGTTACTGTATGTAATATAATTTTCCTTGAAGTATAATTAAGTACAATCCTTAGTTAATGACAAATACCATGAAATTCACAATGCAACGGTATCAATCAGTTCTCAAAGACTATGTTTAAATAGCAGCAAATCATTGTATCTTATCTATTTCAATATATCTACTACATCAAATCACACATTGATCTGTTAATTTTCAATGTATTTCACTCCAACTTCAGATCACTAGAGAAAAAGGGCACACAGACACGCTGCTGCTCTCGAGAGGAAAAAAGGGGGGGGAACTCTCAAAGACAAATACTGACAACCCCCCTCTCTCCCCCGCTGCAGCTCTCAGCCTTTTTAGGAGAAGGGGGGCTTCTTTCAACAATTAACACTTCTGCTATCCTTTTATTCAATTTTTCTGCTTGAACCCACGGTTCTCGTAAGCTCTTAACTCACGCTCCTCTCGTTCAAATTCTCCCTCTATTATAACTTCGTATCTATTTATCTGACTAAGGCTGTTTCATGTTCAATAATATATTCTATTTATTCACCTGGTACAAAAATATATCCTCCTCACTGTCTGTCCAGCTTTTAAGATGCGATATTTCTTTCAACAGAATGGGAGTTAAAACCCAACAGAACAAGAGATAGCGAAATCCGTTAGTTTCAAATGGCTTTTCAAAGTTTGCGTTTTCTCCTCTTGGATTTTTACATATAACTCAACTTTGATTCCTATGAACCTAAGAATTGTTATTCTGATTTGTTCCGGATGGCGTCTGAAAACAGCCACTGAACATTCCACAACGAGTCTTAGCCGTCTACTTTTGAAAAAAGTACGGGGCCTTTCACCATCTTCTTACACACCACACCTCGTTGATTCACTTTTATTTTATATAACTTTCCTACCTATCTAAAATATGTATTGTATATTCCACCGCAACAACTATGACACCGGAATATGTCTCTGACAACTCTAAAATTTAGTTTAGCCAATTATAGACCTTCGATAAAAACAGGCTCGTCTGCTCACCTTTCAATTGTAGGATCCTCGTTTTAGTTGTCAGAGATTATTCAAGGCCTCTTCTCCGGACCATTCGTCCGCTGGCTGCTGATTTTCCTCTAAAAAACCCTACTCATGACGTCACCACGTCGGCACGTCGCCACCTCATGACCAGTGGCGGTTCTACGGGGTGGCACGGGGTGGCAGCTGCCACCTCAGAAAAATGCCTTGCCACCCCAGCTGCCACCCCATTTGGCAGCTTTGTTTTGAAAGAAAAGTTGTGGCTCATCGGAAATGTATGAGAGAAAATCTCTAATGTCCGAGTGCAAGTGAATGCAGCACAAGACGCGAGCCTTGTAACCCCTCCCCCCCCCTGGCGCGAGCTTGGAAATATGATTGGCGGCGATTTCATTTGAACGGGAGGACAGCGCAAAACGAGAAGCATTTCGGATACAAGTAGACAGAAGCAGTGGTGTAGTGGGCGTACGCCGTACCCCCACTTATTTGGAGCATGATCTCTTTTTTTAATAGTCTTATACATCTAAAATCATTGCCAGTGTTATCAGTTGCAAGTGTGTGTTTGTTGTATTAATGACGAAAACATAATAGGCAGATTTCACAGTAATTATATTAAAAACGTAGCTCAAGCATTTATGCAACTTGATTTGAAGCGTGTGTGTGTGAGGGGCAGAACCGTGTGTGTAGGGTGACCAGGCGTCCCGCACTGTGCGGGACTAAACACACAGCATTTTTATTATTTGTCCCGCGTCCCACACATTGAGACTATGTCCCGCATTTGAGATCGCGCAGAAAGGCCGGATCGGTTCGCTGACAGCATCATGTAAGTTGCGCTGACAGGCGACACCACTACACCACTGGACAGAAGGAATGAGGTATTTGCGGTCAGGGTATGACTTTGATTGATTGATTGAAAAGTTTATTAACAGCTTGTATATTGGGTACAGTACAGTACAGCTCAAAAACATACAATTGTTAAGGGGATGCAGACCAGAGAAAGACTTTCGTCTTGTTTACATCAGGGTCCCCCATTTCCAATTCATCATATCATTTAAGACATATAAGACATATCTGACATACAGATTGTTTTTTTACAATTTACATACAGGTGGTTTTTGACTGGGGTAGGCTAAAGCCATACCAATAAATGGCTTATCCCCACCATGAAAAATGATGTTAAAGTAAGCAAAACAAAGTCTGCCAACTCGCGCGGAGTAAATTGCACAGACAGCATAGTAAGATTGATTTCAGTAGCCACTTGTCTGGAAATACCGAAGACTAGAAACGGTTTTGAAAACTTTTGTCACGTAGTGATCGTCTTCTCAATAGAACATCTTTGATAATGTCTTCTGGCCAATCAGAATCAAGATAACGGCTGGGTGTTGTTGCAGGAAGTCCCGACGGAGAATACTTTTGCTGTAGTACATCTCTATATACATCGGTACAACTATAAGACCCCACGGTTTGATGATTGATAGGTGTGTGGGCTGTCTTTCATTTTGACACACAGAACAATGGGGGCTATCAACCCTTATCCACAATGTAAAGTAATTCACACAGTCTCTTCCCTCTCCTCTCTGTGAGGAGCAGCAGGTTCAGCTTTCAGAAAAAAGTAACAAAAAACTAAAATGGCATTCATTTTTTTTAAATATGTCGTGTAGTAATATATATTTATTTATTTTTCTTCTCAAGAGAGTACCAGAATGTGTATTTGATGTTAGTATTTCAAAAAATCTCTTGGGGGAGAATCCCCCCAGACCCCCCTGCAGGGGTTGGGTTTTCAACTCTTTCACCTGTGGGGAAATTGCAGGATTGGCTCCAGGTCACCCTTTTTATTTACTACAAGACAAATGTGCCTTTTTATTTCATACAGTTCAATTGGGATTGAGACAGGGAAATAATCTAAACCTCACGCGTGGCGTTTCACTGTCAAGGGGAGCGTGTATGTAATTACATTGCAAATACTGACTTGAGCCCCACCACTGTATGAGTTAGCCCTACCATAGATTACCCAAAACAAATACTCTGGAGCCGCCACTGTTTGCGGTCTACTATGACAGAGAAGAGCCTGTCAAGTTTGGCTGTACTAAGCATTGAATCAAAACGCACCATAGCTTTAAACCTTAATAAGTTTGTGAGGCGTTTTGCTGATCAAGATGGTAATCGCCACATTCAGCTGTTATAGGCATGCCAACTTGATGCTCTGCTCACAGATGAGTCGATGAGAATAATAAACTGTTTAAGAAGATAACCTTACATGTGTAAATACATGTTTCTTCTTTGTGGGGGTCTGCCCCCAAAAAACAGTTTCAAGTCCTGAGAAAGTCAAATAAGACGGTGTATAAAACTACACTGCCCAGCCAAAAAAAAGTAACTACTTTGATTTAACTAGGCCAGTAGGTAAGGGCTTTCCACTGGATAATAACTTCAGCGATGTATATGCTTTAGCTGAATACACGTTTTCTTAACCCTAACTGATGCAGTTAGTCACTTCTTTAATGTTTGTTCTTTCTGATGTAAAGTCAAGGTTGTAACTGTTTGCAATGAAGTTGTGGGGCGCTGAACTGTTCCTTTGATTCTTTTGAATTATGATAGTAATTACTGGTCTTTCAAATTTGAGGGAGGTTGAGCAAGCATCTTGAGGAACGTTCATCATTAACTCCTCCAAAAAAATATAGTTTATTTAATAATAACACTGAATATGTGAATCATAACAGTGATTGACAGCTGATAGGAATAATATGATTGTTAATATTAATATATTCATACCGACACACATCGATGAGACAGTTAATTAATGTACTTATTGCAGCAGTCTGCATATTTGGTACCCCTGCTGGTCTAAGAGTGAAACCAACTCATTCATTTAAAATTCATTAAATTACGTGTGCCACCTTATATATTTATATTTAAGGCTTTACTGATGTGCCACAATAATGTCACCTAATGTTATTGAGTTAAAATATCAATATTGTGGCTTTCCAAGTTAACATTGATTGATATGACTACGATTAAATCAGCATATACTTCTGCCAGGGGATGCCACCCCTGAAATTCTCCTGCCACCCTCTTGCCACCCCATGAATATTTGTCTAGATCCGCCCCTGCTCATGACGTCATCACGTCGGGGTCACCAAATTGTTGGAGCAGAACCTCTGCTCCGCGCGTTCCTCTATGAGTTTGTTTTAAAAGAAGGAAAAGTCAAAGCACCAGGATAAGGGTTAAACAATAATCTGCTTTAATGGTAAAACATACAATACATCAAACTTTCACCTAATCACGAAGCACTCTGCAGAGTACTCCGGGCTCAGGTTCTACCACCGTGTGAGACACGTCTCAGGAACGGCCAGTCAAAAACAAGAGCGCCGATCCTCAAAATCATCACAACATTTATACACAGGTGGGGAGGAGTTGTATCGCTTGCTCTTCCCTAGCTATTTGTTTATTGGCGGGTTCACTTCTGAGCGAGCTAGCCAGTGAGTTGGCAGTGTTCCATTGGTCGGTTTCACTTCTGGGCGGGACCCCAGGTAGTGGGTCAGCAGTTGTTGATTCCATCTGTTTCTTTTGTGCGCGTGTGTGTGTTTCTGTCCCCCTTGTCATGCTTTGGAGTCATGTAACTCTTTAACAGAACGCACACACATTCTCCCTAAACATCTTCAAAACACATCTTATCTTTAACAGAAGTTAATTGTTCTCGTCGCTTAATGGCTTCTGTGAACTTCCTTTCACCTTGAAGTCAACTTACTAGGAATGAATACATTTTATTGATAAGCTCAAAAGGACCTTTATCTCGTTTACTGCTGGGTGACCCAAGTCTCAAGGCCTGCAGGATGTGCATCATTAACTACAAGAAAGAATTTAACTGTATTATCTTTGAGGAAAACCCCCTTTGGCTTCCCCTGTTAATTGCAAAAACCATGGATGATTAACAGAGAGACCCTAACACTCTCCTGATATTCTGGGAACTGCAAAGAAGATGTCAAAGGTCATTTGTATTATACCTCCTCACAAATGGCCAAAAAAAACAACTTTTTATTACACATAAAAGTGGAAGAAAAGACTATTGCGCTATATTTAAAATAGGAAAAATGTACTTTGTCCCTTCAAATTTAACACACACGAATATATGAGGTGACATTAAAATGAATATACCAGAATTACACCTTATTGAACTTTCTGCCTCCCTCACTACGTCTTTATTATAATTACTGTGAAATCTGCCAATTATGTTTTCGTCATTATTACAACAAATACACACTGATAACACCGGCAACTATTTTACATTTATTAAACTATTATTTATTAGACGAGAATTGGTATAGTCTTGTCACCGTGTTCTTTTTGATATATTTTTATACGGAGTTACTTTGAAACAAGGATGTTTGCCTTTATGTTTGTATGCCGCCTGGATCAATGGATACATCTTATGATACAACGATCTCCGCAAAGTTTGTTTGGAAGCAAAGAGAGGCGCGTCATAATCCAAAACCCCGATAGAGGAAAGTGGATGTTAAAATCTAGAAACGGATTGAAACGACAGAGGCTCATTTTTAAATTGTATATATTCATGGGTACCACGTGACGTCACTGTATTCTAGCGCCGCCATTTTGGTGTCCGGTCACAGCAAGTCATTACAACAACAGAGAACACGGAGGAAGCAACAGAGAAAGACACATCGTGAATAATAAAGTTTGTGGATATGCCTGGGATTTGTTGTGCTGTGGGCTGTGACAATGGTCGCCAGAGGAACCCCGGACTACAGTTTGTATCGATCCCCAAAGACTTAGACCGTCATAATAAATGGCTGGCTGCCATCAGAAGGGATCACTGGCAGCCGACATCTAACTCCAGATTGTGTAGTCAACACTTCGTTTCCGGTAAGCTCTTCACTTATTGTTATCTTTTAGCTTCTTTTGTCAGAAATACGTTTTCTAAATACTTCAACATAGATAATTCAGTTGCCGAATAATAATTACCGTTAGCAGTGTAATGGTAACATAGCACTCAATATTCCCAGTTTTGAAAGGACTGCATTAGTTTTGCTCTGTGTTCCTTTACGCTTGAAACCGACTGCATTTGAATAAAAGACACATTTCTGGCAGAAAACTGAGAAAGAAATTGCCGTTCTCAATATTATTGAATGCATGCCTTACATTACTTGTGTATTTATATTATATGTATTATTGCTACTTTTACCTAAGTTGGATCGTAATACTTGTCATTATCTTATTAGGAGGCCTTATACACACATTAATATTCTACCATGTTTGCCTCTGTCTGCTTAGGAAGAAAATATGACAACCCCATGAGTCCTGACTACATCCCCAGCCTGTTTGCGCACACTTCAGCTGGACAGCGGCAGAGAAGCATATATGCCACCAGCAGATTTGAGCATACTCAGCAGGTGAAAAGGAAACGGACTGAGACTGAGGTTCCTGATAGTGACCATGAGACTGTGGCACCTTCCAGTTCCAGTGATGCCACTGGGCTTGACATCACCTTAGTTGAATAGGTAGAATGTGTGAAAGATGACCACAGTTACTCTCAAGCCATTCTTAGCTCAGGTATTGTGGAACCATGCTCAAATGAAGCCTGCCAAGCTACAGTCAAGGCATTGACAAACGAGTGTGCACGATTAAGAGCTGAGGTTAATTGTCTAAAGGACAAATTTAATGTGCTTTCTTTCAATGAAGAAGCCTTCAAAGGAAATTATGAGATGGTACAGGAACTAACAGGCCTACCAAGCTATGCTAAAATGATGGTTGTTTTTGGCTTCCTGTCTGGGTTTGTGAAAGTCTGTCCAAGACTGACTCCCTTTCATAGCTTTTTATTAACACTGATAAGAATGAGGCTTAACTTACCTTTATATTTTTTTGTTTATCTTTTTCATATGTCTAAGAGCAGTGTTGTCAGAATGTTCAACAATACTTTAGATTTCATGTATGTCAGACTGTCATCACTTGTATTTTGGCCCTCAAAAGATCAAATTCAGGTTAGTCTGCCCAAGTGTTTCAGGGATAATTTTAGCAACTGCACTTCCATCATTGACTGTTTTGAAATGTTTGTAGAGAAGCCATAGAATTTAGAGGCATCTGCACAAACATATTCCTATTACAAGCACCACAACACTGTCAAATATCTAATTTATATAACACCACAGGGTGTTACATCCTTTGTGTCAAAGGGCTAGGGGGGGCGCACAAGCGACAAGTACATTACAGAAAACTGCTCATATCTTGAGAAATTATGACCAGGAGATGTTGTTCTTGCTGATAGAGGCTTCAATGTGAAAGACACTGTGGGACTGTATAATGCACAGTTGAAAATACCAGCATTCACCAAAGGCAAGCAGCAACTGCATCCACTGGAACTTGAATCTACAAGGGGACTCGCTGCCGTCAGGATCCATGTGGAAAGAGTCATTGGCCTGGTCAGGAACAAATACACCATCCTTCAGAGCACCATCCCGCTGTCTCTTTGCCAAGCAGCCACTCAAGGACAACCTACTTCCCTTGACAAGATGGTAACAGTTTGCTGTGCTCTTTGTTATGTCTGCCCATCTGTGGTACCCACAGAATAGATAGATACTATTTGTAAGTCGCTTTTGATAAAAGCGTCAGCTAAATGAAACAAAATCAATCAATCAATCCATTTTTATTTATATAGCCCAATATCTCAAATGTTACATTTGTCTCAGTGGACTTCGCAGTTTGTACAGAATATCAGTATGACAATACGACACCCTCTGTCCTTAGACCCTCACATCGTACAAGGAAAAACTTCCAGACAAAACCCACAGTTTAAAGGGGAAAATGGGAGAAACCTCGGGCAGAGCAACAGAAGAGGGATCCCTCTCCCAGGACGGACAGACGTGCAATAGATGCCGTGTGTAAATTGAAAAGGTAATACATTTGCAACATAGGTAGTCCAAATGTTTGGAAATGCATGTGTGTATAATAGGAAGATGAATCCACGAGGATATCCATCCAGGACTTATGATCCAGGACCACAGCCATGACTCAAGATCCAGGACTCGCGATCCATGAAACAGGACCGCAGGATCATTCATGACTCCGGATCCCGGCGTATATAGACACCAAAAAGAAAGACATTTGGGGAAGCTGGGTTAATCGGAACATGAGAGTACACAGGTATAGACAGAGAGAAGGAAGAAGGAAGATGTCCCCCAACAAACTAAGCCTATATCAGCAAAACTAGGGGCTGAATCTAATCAGCCCTAACTATAAGCTTTATCAAAAAGGAAGTTCTTAAGCGCACTCTTAAAAACGGATAGGGTGTCTGCCGCCCGAACACAAACTGGAAGCTGATTCCACAAAAGTGGAGCTTGATAAGAAAAGGCTCTGGCTCCCATTGTACTTTTAGAGACTCTAGGAACAACCAACAACCCTGCATTCTTGGAACGCAATGCCCTAGTAGGACAGTAGGGTATAATGAGTTCTTTAAGGTAAGATGGCGCCTGCCCATTAAGGGCTTTGTAGGCGAGAAGAAGAATTTTAAATTCTATCCTGTGTTCTATAGGGAGCCAGTGTAAGGCAGCCAGAACAGGAATAATGTGGTCCCTTTTCCTAACTCTGGTTAGTACACGGGCTGCAGCATTTTGAATCAGCTGAAGCGACTTGACTGACTTCTTGGTACACCCTGATAATAAGGAGTTACAATAGTCCAGCCTTGAAGTAACAAATGCATGGACTAGTTTCTCTGCATCGTTTTGAGGCAAGATATGCCTGATTTTTGCAATGTTACGTAGATGGAAGTAGGCGGTCCTTGAAATTGATTTTATGTGGGTGTTAAAGGATCAATCCTGATCAAATATAACACCAAGATTCCTTACAGTCTCACTGGAGGCCAAATTAATGCCATCCATAGTTAGTATATCTTTAGATAATTTGTTTCGTAGATTCTTCGGGCCAAGTACAATAACTTCAGTTTTGGTCGTGTTTAACATCAAAAAATGTAAGGTCATCCACGTTTTTAAGTCCTTGAGGCAGTCTTGAATTTTATTTAGATGATTAATTTCATCAGGCTTGATTGATAAATTTAGTTGAGTATCATCCGCATAACAATGAAAGTTTACAGAATGATTCCTTATAATATTGCCCAACGGAAGCATATATAATGTGAACAAAATAGGTCCAAGCACTGAGCCCTGTGGCACTCCATGGCTAACTTTGGTTTGCATGGAAGATTCATCGTTGACACGTACAAACTGAGAGCGTTCAGATAGATAGGACCTAAACCAGCCTAAAGCAGTTCCCTGTATGCCAACTAAGTTCTCTAGTCTTTGCAATAGGATATCATGGTCGATAGTATCAAATGCAGCACTAAGATCGAGCAAGACAAGAATAGAGACAAGTCCCTTGTCTGAGGCTATTAGAATGTCATTTGTGACTTTAACCAGAGCTGTCTCTGTGCTATGATGTGTTCTAAAGCCAGAATGAAAATCTTCAAATAAATCATAGTTTTTTAAGTAATCACACAGCTGTTTTGCGACTGCTTTCTCAAGAATTTTTGAGAGGAACGGAAGATTAGAAATAGGTAATAGAAAAATAGGTAATAGAAAAATGCTTATTGTGTATTCCCTTCTCTATGTATGTTGGATCTTCCCTCTATTATCTTTACAATTAATACATTCAAATGTCCAGTTTTTAACTAATAAACATCACTTTTTCCAAGTATTTGTTCCTTGAGGTTTTTTAAATACTCCTATTATACTACAATGCATCTGCAAGTATTAAACACAGTTATGTATTGCACAATCTACAGTGTATGATAGGGCTGAACGATATACCGTGTCATGGCGATAACCGCGGTATGCCCATGCGCGGTTTTCACACCGCAGGGACGTGCGGTTTTATTAATTTTTTATAATGTAAAAAAATATATTAAAAAAATTAAAAATAAAAATTTGGAACTGCGATATTAAGTAGGTACATTTACTCAAACACGTCATGTTACAATTATTTTTGCTGCTTGCTAGAAAAGGAAAACTTGCGCGGCTCTCATGTCAGGGGTCCATGAGTGAGTGACATGCAGGCTCTGCATCACAGCAGGCCCCGCCCTGCTAGTTTGCAGACGATCGAAAACACGGTAAAAAATGATCGCGGCACAGGGGGACGAGAATGAAGATTTAATTCGAAAAAGAAAAGCAACATCTGCCATCTGGGATTATTTTGGTTACAAAAAGCTTGATGTTGACCAAACAAAGGTACTTTGTAGACAGTGCCATGCAGTTGTTTCGGCAGCCCGAGGCAACACGTCGAATTTACTTGCCCATTTGAATAGACACCACAAATCTCTATATGACGAGTGCAGAGTCAGATCTGAATGCCTCCCACAGCGAAAGCAAAAAACTATTTCAGATGCCTTTGCCGGTGTTTGTTAGAAATTAAAATCAATGTTTTAATGGGGAAATGTAGTTTAAACATGCCGTCAGTTTTAATGCTCTTTTATACTGAAAAAACAGAAATTCTTGTGCCCAAGCAGTTAAGCTTTTATTCTGAAAATCCTTCATCTACGGTTAGCATTTAGCATGTGGCTAATATACGATTTCCTGAATAGGTGAATTTAGTAGCGAAATGATATGGAGTGGTGCAAACCGAAGCCTACTGATTAACACTACAACTACAGATGTCGAGATACTACCATGCTGAATATTAAATGAAGGTACAGTTTATTTGAATACATTATTGTTTACAGACGAGAGTAGCATGTGACAACATCCGGAATGACCGGAAACCAAACGAGCCGAGAAGTATTTTTTAGAGTATTGATTACAGCGTTTAGAATGTGTTAAATGAAAAGTGATGAAAGAGAATATGAGGAGAAAAGGCGTGTTAAGCATATATTTAATGTGAAAAGAACCTATCCTCTGTTTAAATGCAATAACGGACATTGGAGACGAGGCGAGCCGGCTGGCGGGGAGGAGCCAGCAGAGGATATATAAAAGCACCGGAGGAGAGCTCAGGCTCTTCTCTTCCCTATCGAGGAGCGGATCATAGCTGTTTGTCTGACTGAACAATATCATGCTTGTGACCAACCCGCGCCTTTTTTAATTAAAGTACCCAATTGAACTTTCACAGAGACTCCATTTAGTCTCCTTTTAAAGCTTCTCTCCTGGACGGGAGAATAACGAACACAGTTTACATGTTACACCATACGAGAGAGATTCAAAACGGCAAAAAGACATCACAGATGCAATAACATTTCACCTGGCAAAAGACATGGTACCAATTTACACCGTTACCAAAGAGGGTTTTAAGAAAATGATCCGCTCACTTGATAAGCGGTACGTTATACCGTCACGCACCTATTTTTCTCAAGTCGCCATTCCCGACCTGTACGAGAAATGCAGGGCAAAAGTTGAAACAGAGCTGTCAAAAGTGGAATACTATGCTGTTAAAACGGACTTGTGGTCCAGCCGGACAACGGAGCCGTACATAAGCCTGACGGTGCACTTTATTGATGAGGACTACGAACTGAAAAGTCGCTGTTTGCAAACGGCATTTTTCCCAGAAAATCACACAAGTGAGAACATCGCAGCGGGGCTGAAAGAAGCGGTGGCTGCTTGGGGCCTGGATGAGACACGTCAAGTCTGTATAACAACAGACAATGCTGCAAATATGGTGAAGGCTGCCTCCCTGAACGAGTGGACCAGGCTGCAGTGCTTTGGCCACAGACTTCATCTTGCAGTTGGTAAGCTACCCCCGCCCACGCTTTATTTACTAAGCTGTGTCTGTATCGATTTTTTTTTTTTTTTTAAATAACCTTTATTCAGGGAAGTGTAACAGAGTAATGCTATCTTTTTCAGGAGTGCTTAACATCCTGTCCTGAAATGCAACAGTTTTCTTAATTTTAATCAGTTTCATAAATGTTACGTTTTATAAGCAATTCATTGTTGAAGGCAGCTAATTTCAAACTGCACACACACACACACACACACACACACACACACACACACACACACACACACACACACACACACACACACACACACACACACACACGTATCTTATGTGGATAAATTGTTATGCTATACATTGTTATGCTATAATATAAATAATATATAGATGAACTCAGACGATTGCTAAAAAACATCAGGTAGGATTTTCTGTGAAATGGCAAGATGGGTGGGAAGAGGGAGGGACGGGGTGGCATGGGAAAGGGATTCCCTATATTTTTTTCTTTGTCTTTTCTTTTTCTTTTTGTATTGTGTATATCATTTGTATCTGTATAAATCCCTTTTGTGAGGGCAAAAAAATAAACAACAATAAAAAGTTGGTCACAAAAAATCGCAATATATACCGCAGGGGGAAAAAAACCGCAATGTCAGTTTTTTTCAAAACCGTGAAGCCCTAGTGTATGATATGTAAGCTTAATCGGTAAACAAAAACCTGACCATGAAGACAAAAGAAAAAGACCAGCTTATTTATTGTCAGCTTCTTAATGTCCCTCAGATGTTTTGTCAGAGGTTGCAGTGGAGGAGAAGCGTGGCACAGTAAACCATTTACACAACAACTCTGGTAGTATCCCCGTTCTAATGAAGTTTACCACCTTTGAATGTGCAACATCAAAAAATGCACCATCAAACATGATGCGCTGTTTAAAAAGTTATTGAGGTGTCCACACAACAAAATCACAGAACATTACCTCTGCGACACGCATTTGTGCGTGTCGCAGAGGTACAGCTGTGATTCAGCTTTAGGCTCATCACACCTCCCTCAGGGACGGTCAGGCAGAACCGCAAGTCTTTGGTGCATTCAAGTAGACTGCGGTCTTTAGCGCTGAAAGGACACTTAATTTCTAAAACGCCAGGCTCATGGCAAGCACAGGTCACGAGACCATCTGGGGATACACCAATCCATGGCAGCTCTGGGTTGAGGATGAGCCCTGATGCTGCAACATTGATGTCTTCATGGTGATCTTGCATAGCCACCAGGTAAGACTTTTTGGCAGTGTCCTCGTTTTGTAAACCCCCTCTGAGGAAAAGAACATGTTATTTTGGAGAAAAAAACACATCACTTTAAAAAGTCCCTAAAATACTGTTATTAGAATGTTAATATCTTGTTTTACCCTCATAATATCTAGTTACTCAATTATTGTATTCATTCATGATGAAGTAGTGGAAAGAATGTATGATTTAGTCTTGCTGCATAAATGTATATATTCCTGGTCTTCTCCTCAACTAACAAACACTCAAAAAGAATTGAACTATCAAAAGAGCTGTAATTATCAGAAAGCAGTGAAGTTATTCTTAATACATTTAGTGATGTTCAGGATTTAGCATTGTGACACGCTTTTATTTTACCGTAAGCCATTTCTATTTCTTACCTGCTCTGGTGTGAGATTCAGCTCCTCAAAGACTTTGGCAACCTCCTCTAGCAGTGCAGGCAAATCCAGTACAAGTCTACTGCTTTGATACAGACTGGTAAGGGGTGTTGGCAGATCCAGTTGTACAGTCTTTGGCGTGTATCTGTGGGAATGGCCTTCAATGACCGACAGGATAGCACTTTTCTTGGGCTTTGTCTCTTGTTCTTCACTTTGGTGGAGTTGTTCACAGAATAACTTGAAATCATCAGCAGATGGTCTCATGTGCTGAAACAGGTCTTCGGTTTGAACTTGTTCTTTAATGGCGAAGATGTTAGACACCTCATCGTACTTCACCATTTTAGTGCTAGGCTGTGTCCATGTGCATGGCTTCTCCGTGCATGTCTGGTTTTCTCTCTTCTCAACAGCAGCCAAAACTGTAAACATAAGTGCTGCTGCGTGGGAACAAACCTCTCCTAACCCTGCCATGCATGTACAATGCGCCATCACCACTGTCCCGTCATCCTGCACTACAATCCATGGAGATGTTGGTTTGCTGTTCAAAGCCTGGGAATGATTGACCTGTTAAGTGAAAAATGCAGTACATTAATTTTGTCATATAGAAGCTAAACTCTCTTGAGCTTGTACAAATGTAAGATTCAAAGGTTTATTGTAAAATACAATAGTTACAGCGCAGATTGGCATTTAATATCCAACCCAGTCTCACGGCATTTCGTGTTCACCAACACGATTTTTAATCTATTGATTCGTGTTCACCAACACGATTTTCCCCTTTTTTTCGTGTTGCACACTACGATTTTAAAAGCAATGTATTTCTATTGGTAGTCTTTCCCTTTTTTTTTTTCGTGTTGCACAGCACGATTTTAAAAGCAATATATTTCTGTTGGTAGTCTCACGGCATTACGTGTTATAGGAAGACCGGAAGCTGTGTGGTTCATAAAAACATGTTCTTACTCAATATCAAGCCACGATTATTGCTTTTATTTAAAATCGTATCATTTCGGACTTTTGTTGCTGTCTGTGAGGAAAATAAATGGGGCTAATTTTTCCTTCTAATTTGTTATTCTTTTCAAAATAACACACTGTTATTTAGTCAACAATAACACACAATTATCCTTGTTTTTATTTATTTGTTTAATTCTATAATCTCTGGCTTTTTTGCCGTCCTTCAGGAACTGAATTTCAAAATAAAAATAACCGGAAACAGACGTAGGCCTATAAGGGACATTTCGAGCATCATCGAGTTTAGGATGGCCGAAGACACTACACTACCCATAATCCCCGGCTATCGTTTAGGACTACAGTACCCGTGATTAAACTTCAAGTCGGGATTGGATGTTGGAGTGGCAGTGCGCCAAGGTTACGGAATCGAAACTGGATCGAACGCCGCCCCCCCCCCCCCCCCAACAATTAGAAGTTGCCAATATTAAACACCAATTATTAACCAATTAAAATGAACCGATTAAACATCTCTCTGACACAGTTTAAATGCATTTCAAGTGGAAGAATTGTTCGTGTTTCCTCTTCGTGTCTCGGGAAGCTGTATTATTTTCAAAAAATAAAAAAATATATTTTTAAGCATAACGGGTACTTTACACAACATTGAGTCAAACTTATCCTTGTTTTAATCCTTGTTTTATTTATGTTAAATTGTTGTTGTCGGTTAATTCTCCATTTTATTTATTTTGGTTTAAAATATCATTATTTTTTATTTATTATTATCATGTTAGATGTTTGAACTTTTCTGCATTTTATAAGGCAATATATACTTTTTTGTTTTTGTCCGTAGGCTACTTAGGTTATTAAAGAGTTATCGTGTCAAAATATAGGAAATGTATAAATATTTTATTGTATAATCGGTACAGGAAATTACATAATTCAGAGCACCACCTATTGGCCAAAGTCGCTGCCACCGGCATTGCGATCCATCCTCTGACAAAGTAAGTTGGGTCACTAAAGTCTGATACATGTTTTGCTTAGATTTAATAATTGGGGCTTTTTTTTAAGCCTTTACTCGCATGGTTCATCATACATACTGAACTGTTCTAAGTCTGAGAAATGCTTTCGCCATAATCAGCAAAGCAACATTAATGGGAAATTATTCTTGCGGGCGGCTAGCTAGCTAGCTCACGTTCAACATAAGCTTAAACTAGTTTAGCTACATTTATATCAGCTCATAAGTGGTGTGTGAAAAATATTTGTCTTAATTACGGCTACATACGCCGGTGTTAAAGTGTGAGTTATACGTTATCTTAATCGCTTTTGTTTTACACATGACAGTACTAACGCTGGCCGACATTTTAATATATGTTTGGAGGGGAGGGGCATAGTCCACGTCCATGTGCTTGTTACGCGTATGAAACAGGAAACACGTAAATGAACTCAGTCTGTCTAAAGTAGTTAAACCGTCACAATGTGCATTTAAAAAAGCTAGTTTCACTACATAATTCACTTTTTCTGTTCTCTCCTGCAGCTCCCGTACCCACACAACAAACCCATACACTGATTTATACCATCATAAAACCAACGGCACTTTTAAGAGCCAAACTCAACCTATCTCTCTGTCTATCTACCTACCTTTCTTATAGTTATTGTCTCTATCTTTTTCTATCATTCATTATCTATTTCTTCATCTATCCATCTCAATCTTAATATCTGTCTCTCTATCTCTGTTTGTCTCATACAGCAGCTGTTGCATATCTGTTGTGTCTGTCTGTCAGTCTGTCTGTCTGGCAATGGCAACAAAACACAACCCAGACCCCAATAATCCCACATCCAAAGAAGGGAAACGCATGGCTCTTGAGCTGAAGCATGAACACATGCTAGCTGAAGCTAAGGTTGGTGTTTTAACCCATATGACCTCATTCATTTCCCACTTGAATTTGGCACTATCTGTTATCCAAAAAATGCTGAACAGGCCAAGAGTAACTGGATTTTGGATCAATGTATAGGGCCTTTGCAAAACGGTTCATCATTACAACATGGGGGGCAGAGGCTTACTAAATAAAGCTTGTTCAACTTGTTTTACTTCATTAGTTGTATATGGTAGGAAAAACTTGAAGCAAAAATGTTCTTCAAGTGAATGAATTTACTTTTATTTGTCCACTGTCATATGGTATCAGTTTATCAGCAACATCAACCTTACATGAGTTGTTACTTGGTCACAGAAAGCAGCTGAGGAGAGGAAACGGGCACGCTCTGTAGGAGACACTTTACAGTCCCCTAAAAGGGGCTGTGTAGGACGTGGCAAGCCGAGAGAGAGGCGTGGAGGGCGACGCCAAGGCTCAGCTACAGGTTGAAATCCCAATTATTTTACATATTTATGAATTTACTAAGTAAATGGTTGGAAAATCGAATTAAAACACAGTAATTGCTTGTTGAGGGTCTACAATAATTCCAATATATAAACGCATAGTGACACTACAGTCGGAGACATTCCCACTGAGGTGTCATAAGAACTATGCTTTATTTAATTTCACAAGCTTTTAAACAATAGGTAGATAATACAAATCATCAGTTATCTGTTGTTAACCCTCTGTGTGATGTTTTAGAGTCACATCCCCCCCGACTGAGGGCTTCCAGTCTTCCAGTGTGGAGGTTCTGCGTACTGAACCTTCAGCACAACACGAATTTGGTAAATCACAAAAATGGCTTTAAGTTTAAAACTAAAATACATTTTTAAATAAATTCTGTTAGTGAGAGAAAATAACCTTATACACAACTGACAGTTCAGGACTCGAACGAGGAATGTAATTCAGTAAAGATATTGGCCAGTTCCATACTGAGCAAAGAAATGATCTTTGATTTTTAGTGTTCATCTTAAATATAGTCATTTACAGTTAAAGTTTCCCATTCTGTTCACAGAAAAGAATATGGAGAGACTCTCTGACATTCTTTCCTCATGTCCTCCTCCTGAGCCTCAAAAAAGCTCTGCCTCATCCTGGTCTTTTCGGCAGCAGAAAGCCTCAGAGCGCTGGAAAGAAGCGAGACCACACCACCTGCAATGCCTTCTAGAAAAGAGGCTGTTGGTCATCCCCTGTGTGACCTCTGCCACGAGCCGGCTGTTATTAGGTGAGATAACATTTACCTTTATTTAAATTACTTGACCTAATTGTAATTTTTCAGTATTAATGCTCAGTGCCCTGCTATTTCAGCTAACATGCATGACTTTTGGGATGTTAGAAAACTGGATACCTAGAGAAAACCAGCATTAAAATGAAAGTAATTCTAGGATATTAGAATAATTTGTATTTCCTCTCAATGTCTAGAGAGTGTCTCCCCGAGGAGTGGTTCTGTGGAGACTGTGATGTACTTCATCACAAGAACCAGCCACTCCACAACAGGGACAGTTTAATGAATGGTTTTTTAAAACCAATTAGTCCAACAACGTGTGTTGTTAGAGTGGAAGGTGGATATGACACCCATGACCAAGGTATGCTCTCTCAAACTTGCATTTTGATGTTCACATGTCTCTTCGGCCAGCATATAATGGTAATTAGTGCTTTTTTTTTTTTTTGACAGCTTGCATATTGCCAACTGTGAAGGCACCCAACTGCTCCTGTAAAGGCACAAACTTCACTGTGGTACCAGGCAAACCAGTGATTTTAATTACCATCAATGGTAAACAAATATATATATATATATATATATTTGGATTTCTATTGAATTGTTGTTATGTTTACTGTTGTGGGCCGAGGCATTGTGCTTCCACTTGGAGTAAAACCTTCATGTAATATCTGTTCATCTTTGACTATTTGGAGATGGAACTGTTGTAAAATGTGTCTTAATTATGTTTATTTACTTGTTCCAAGGGCGTTATGACTTGCATCTGCCACTATATGTCTGTCAAACTTGCCAGCAGCAGTGGACCCCTGACTTGAAAGTCCTCCTTAGGAGTGGATACTGGCCAGCTTCGGTCAGTATTTCCAAACTTTACACCTTGGACCTCCTGAGCTCCTTTGAAGAACTCAAGGTCATCTCTCCGGGATTCTCCAGACAGGCCTTTGCAAAGCTGATGGAGCATCGCACAAAGTGTGGAGGAAGAGTAAGTGTAAATATTCTTTACCATATTATACATTATAACATTTCCGTAAATAGACAAAATCACAGCAATATATGTAATTATCTTCCAGTCTGGACCTGTCAACGGAGATGCACTGCAGCGCAGCTTTCTGGAGTTCTCCTATGCCTCGTATGAGGAAGACCAGCTCTGCTGTGGTGCTCCTTTCATCTGCCCTGCCTGCACGCCGGGGATGTTGGCTGTTTCTGCCGATGGAAACAGGAAGCTTTATCGCTTTCGGCGAAGTGGAAGGTGCTGTTTTTACAATGTTGTTATTTAACTTTTTTGATTACTGTTTATATTTCATGGATATATTTGCTCATCTTTTTTTCCTCAGTTCTGATGGCAGCGCCTTTTTTAATGGGCTCTTTGTAGCAGAAGACAGCGCGGTGGCTGCATTTGTCGACAAAATACAGAGATCACTGAAAAATGCAAGTTTTTATTCGTCATTTTACCTTATAGGTATATCACAAAAATAGCCATGTATATCCGACCCTGACTTTCTTCAAATTCAGCTACTTCTCCTTACCATCTACTCCAAAATCAGATAATTAGAACAAATGGTGTAGATCGTGATTCCATTGCTTTTAACTGATTTGTCATGATGTAATGTGTGTCTTAGACCCAGGGAAGGGGCACATGTGGGGACTCCCAGTGGACAGCAGCGAGGGAGAGGTCAAGGAGGGCTTCGAAGCTGGATGAAGAAGGGATGGAGGTGGCTGTATGTCGCCATGGGTTTCTTTTGAAGGCCTTAAATATGTACAGGGGGGAGATATTCGCCTACCCCCTGTATCTTCAAAAGGAACTCATGCCAGCCAAAGCCAAGTTCTTCGCCATGGATGTGGCTTGCAAGTACTGGCCGTACATAGAGAACGCTGCAAGTGTCCTTCCTGCTCTCCAGGAGCTGACCACCACGAAGCCATTCCTCAGTGTAATGCATGCTCGAGCCCATGCTAGCAAATACGAGGTATGTGAAATATTTTTGTATCACGTACATTTATATTTTTTATATTTATAATACTGAAGTAGTAAATATCTAAGCTATACTGTAGGTATAGTAGTATGTAGCCTCTTTGCACAACAATTCCAGCAACCTTTTACCATCAGATTATATGGAGTGGGAAGAACCAGGAGGGAGCAGGGATGACCGCTGGGGAAGAGGTGGAGCAGGTCAACAGCTGCCTGTCCCGTTGTGCCCTGACAACAAAATACATGTCCAAAGCAGGTGAGTGGAAGGTTTTGCCCTATTATTGCATACTTTTTTAGATGACACATCATAACCTCATTATTGCTTTCAAAAGCACGACTGGACATGCTCACAGTGCATGCAATGGGATGGAACAGGAAAAAAGGTGACTCCCTTCATCAGGCACTTTCCACAAGATAGGTGAAGGTGAGCCTCCTATTAAAGGTGTTGTTGTGTCCTTTGTCATTTGCACATTGCTTGTTGTTAATCATAGCAAGTTTTAATCTTGATAAATGTCCATCGTCTACTGTTTATCAGACTAGTAAGAGGCTCCTGGAAGAGACTGCAAGTCTTGAGGAACTCAAGACGGAGCTACATTGTGTCTCAGATGACATGGTGTCGACGTGGATTTCCGACGTGAAGGAATGGGCATCTGGTAAGCACGACGAGATAACACCAGCTACATATCATTGTCCATGACTGTTTGAATTTACAGATTTGATCCTAAAGAGCAGCCAATTTTAAGGCAATAAGGCTGATTTTTCATGCCACGTAATGGGACCCTCACTGGATTTCAGTAGACAGGGACATCATCTTCAAGCAATAGCAAGCCAACTATGTGTCCATGTTTATCTCTGTTATGTTCCAGTTTCCATAGTTGTACCATCAATTTGTGTTAAAAGGTGTTAAATATGTTGCACAACTTTGTTTCTCAAAACCGTTACGTGTTGTGTAACAGTACATTTGACTATCAATATTATTTCTACAGGAACATCAGAAACATCGGGTACTTCTGAAGACATCCTTCAAACTGCACTGCAGCAAAGCATAGAGGGGCTTTACCTAAGTGTGAGGCAGCGGAAGCAATCCCTTTACCGACAGAATGGTATAACAATATAATGTTTTACTGTAGGTTGCAGATTCAACCTACTGAATTATATATATTTTTTGCACTTGCAAATATAGTTTGTCACATATCCTTATCCCACTACTTCATGTCTTTTTCACACAGCAGCAAGCTCCGCCATCAACTTTGAAGGAAGCTTACAGACGACAAAAAGCGCCTTAATCAGGAGGTACTGAAGTACAACCAGCTGGTACACGACTCTGCCAGAGGCATAGATGTTGCTGCGGTGGAGCATTCCCTCTCTGGAGGGAGCATCATGTCCGCGCTGTGGCCGTGGGAAGTTCATGGCATGGGTCAGTTTTCAGATATTTCATAATAATTAATTTGAAGTTCTGTTATATGAAGGTATACCTTGCTGAGTTATGCACATATCATGTAGACTGTTAGAACGTTCATTTAGTTTAAGGGTATATCTTAAGTTTTCTTATTGTGTATACATTTGATTATTTTGAAAGTACATGTTTGGAGTTTTAAACATATTGTTATGCTATAATGAAAATGTGATTCATGTATATACATAACTGTGATTGGATTTTAGCTAACTTTACAGCCAAGAAAAATATACTTGATCAAGTCATGCTTACACGGAGACTGCAAGAGGAGAAAGGCATCCTATTGTGGGAGATGGCGCAGCATTGCACATGGTTGCAGAACATGGCAGTTGCTCTAAAAAATAAGGTGGCTGAGGAAGGTAAGTTGAAAGCAAACTTAACCTACCTTGTAAAGTATGAGTTTTAAAGGAAAAAAAGTCAGCCCAAATCATTCTTGGTCACAGAAATTGGATGGAGTATAATGGCCTTTGCTTATTCGACCTGGCCATTTTACATAATGAAGTCCCTTGACAGTGACAATCATCTTTATATGTACATGGGAGAGAATATACTCCATTGAAGTGCTCTGGGCCTCGTGAAGCAATCTTACTTTATAGTATGTCCATATAACAATATTTTGTGTATTTTCAGATGTAGACAAGGGGAATGGTCTTGGGTGCACCCTAACGGTACGTCTACACTACAGGCATCAAAAAATGCTTTCAACGCTTCGCCCATTCACTTGAATGGGGTGACGTAGAAGATTTTGAATCTTCGCCGAACTGCATTGTGGGGAGCATGGCATGGCTTTGCAAGCATCACGAGCATCTATCGGCATCAAAAGTTGAACAATGTTCAACTTTTGAGGCGCGATGCTTGGCATCAGCCAATCAAATTCCGTTTATGCAAATCCCGCCAGTGCAAGCTCAGCCAATCAAACCGCGTGCAAGCTGGGAGAGCCAGACCGCAGTTCATTTCCTCATATTCCAAACGAGATATTACGGTAGCAAATCACCCGGTTCTTTACGACCGGAACTATTTACCGGGATACAAACCGGAGGAACCAGGCATGGAGGGAGGTGGCAGAGACAGTGGGTGAAACTGGTAGTTTTTTCGCCTGTTTGGAGAGTTTATATCCAGTTTACTTCGTTTTAACATTGCTATTGCTTTGTATGTCGGGGGTGGGAGATTCATGTGATTGGTTGCTCGCAAAAAATCGCCAAGCTTCAGACACGCCCAGCTTCAAGATTTTTTCATGCCTGTAGTGTAGACGGGCCGTAAGAAGGAAGCATGCTGAGGCGTTGGAGAGGTTGCAGGTGGTACTGCAGCAGTCCAAGACTGCTTTAGGTCCTGATGCTTGTTTCATTCAACATGAATAGGAAAGTCAAAGTGGCCTAAGCAGTCCAGACACCAGTGAAGATGAAGAAAGAAACACAATTTAGGTAATTTACTTATGAATTAATGTACAGTATCTTTGTTGATTTAGCCTCAACCTAGACATGTTGCTGTTAATTTTGTATTCATTAATGCTAAACATACATTGTGTATTCAAAAACCTCAAATTTGGTTTCTGATCTGCCCCTCTTTTTTGTTTCTCTGTATTTCCCCAGATTGCTGCCGCTCTCAAGCACGAATATCCGCCAAGACTTGATGGTATCAGAAATGTAAATACTTTACTGACTTCATATTTAGAGATTGTATTCATACTCCTCAATGGAAGATCACCCTTGAATATGTTGACCATATGACTTTTCCCTATGCCGCAGCATCAGGCCAAACATTTCACTTGTACACAACTTAAATTGTATTGAAGAAAATGCTCAGCGTCCCTGGAATGCATCCTGAGCAATGAATCATTCACTTTTGATCCTTTTTGAAACACTAGAATGTAAATTCCTAAATCTCCAAGTATATCTTGCTGGTTACCATAGAACTTGGTCAGCACATCATTGTCCAAGAGCAGGAGGTCTTTTCCTTTTTTCCCAGAACGGGATGCCTATGCATTATTATTTTCAATCTCTTATAGGATTTACCTGTCATTAACTTTATATGACTGCACCTGTTACACCGCAGGCCAATAACAGCTTTCCTCTAATTGTTCATTTTTGTTTCTTTTGCGTTACTTGCTTTAATTGCTTTGTCAGTTATATGTCCTTTTTGGTCTCCAGCTATTAACCTGATTGATTGAAGTACTTCAATCAACATGTACAATGGACTGTCTTTTAGAATGTATAATTAGGGACATTGAGATAAACAACAAATAGTTTATTTGGTGAATCACCTCATTGTTGTTCTCAAAACCAAATAATACATTGTTATAAATTGTTAAATTTGATTTACACATAGAATGTACATGTTTAATATACATAGTTAAATCATAAAAAAATGGTTGTGTTGTATGATTTCTTAATACTGTATGTTATAACCGTTTGCATAACTTGATTTTATGTTCTGTTGTCCATGCTTTTCATGTTAGACTAACCCCAACGCTCTAGAGTCAAGACATACACCCTTATGGTGGCCTTTTACTTGTATTGTGGTCAAACACATAAGTAAACCATTGCCAGAGAGGACCATTTTATTGTTTTAAAAACAATGTTATTGATGTGGTTGGTTGATGAATAAATATAAATTAAGCATACGTCTGTGGTACTTTTTGTTGTTTACATCAGTGGTTCTCAAAGTGGGGTCCGCGACCCCCCGGGGGTTCGTGGCACTCTGCCAGGGGGTCCGTGAAAAGTTTTCAGATTCATTCATTTAAATTATCATGATATCATTTTTTTTTTTTACAAAAGGCTTCATAGTTCAACAAATAATATTTTATTTTTTTAATCTAAAATAGTTCATAGATTACGTTCTAATCTGGAAAAATCTATACATTTAAAAATCAAGCGCGTCACTCGTTACCATGGAAACAACAATAACTGGTACGTCAGTCAGAGAGCGCCACTGCTAGCATCATAGTGATATAACACGGCTAGCATACTACGAAGATGGACCGATTTTTAAAACGACCGGTTACGGCTACAAATGAAGTAAATGAAAAACAAAAAACAAAAGTAAGGAATTACGATGAGGAGTATCTCCAATATGGATTTATTGAAGTGGAAGGGAAACCGAAATGTCTGATATGCCTGCGGTGTCTTGCCAATGAGGCGATGAAGCCTGCCAAATTGAAGAGGCACCTCGAGACCAAGCATCCAGATTATGTAAAAAAAGACCGGGCTTTTTTTGAGAGGAAGGGCGAGGACTACAGCCAGCAACCACAACGGATGGTTAATGTTACGTCTGTTTCTGCTAAAGAGCAGACGACGAATTTAGGACATGTCTGCTGATATCAAATCACAACTGCTGGAAAGACTGAGAGGGTCTAAATTTGCGGTTCAATTGGATGAGTCCACTGATGTGTCCGGCTCTGCGCGGCTCATCACACTGGCGCGAGAGGAGAGGGAGAGCCGCAGAAGTGAGACTGACTGAGATTACTTTGAGCAACATGCATGGGAATAAGTTACAATATAATACATTTGTGTATATTTCTCGCTATTCAGATGGTCTGCTGCCTGGTGCTGCTGTTGCGCAATGTGCAGTAGTGTCCTCTTTTCGCACCATGACATTATCAGTTATGAATTTGTTTTTCACTGCTTGAGAAAATGGACTTGTGGCTCAGAGCGTGTGAACAATGTCAATTGTGTGAGACTTGGCAGCCCTGTGAACTCGCTTGACATTATTATGTATGAAACTGCCAATTAGATTTATTTACTTGAACGCTGTTCTGGATCATTCCCGCCCACTTTAACGTGTGTGTGTGTGTGTGTGTGTGTGTGTGTGTGTGTGTGTGTGTGTGTGTGTGTGTGTGTGTGTGTGTGTGTGTGTGTGTGTGTGTGTGTGTGTGTGTGTGTGTGTGTGTGTGTGTGTGTGTGTGTGTGTGTGTGTGTGTGTGTGTGTGTGTGTGTGTGTGTGTGTGTGTGTGTGTGTGTGTGTGTGTGTGTGTGTGTGTGTGTGTGTGTGTGTGTGCGGTTATGTGTGTGAGCAACAGAAATGTCAGATACTGTATGTTGCATTTATTGAATTAGTTTGATATGTGTGTCTTCACTTGCAGAGAGAAGCAATCAGCTTCATGGACTGCCTTGCATCACTCCAATGGTGTCCAGAGCTGGCTGCCATTACAAATCGTGGTTTGGGATTGTAACAATGCAGTTGCAGTTGTTTTGCAATTTACTTGATATATGTTGCAATGCAGGCATGTATTCAATTGTTTATAGCCTGCATTTATTTTGTTATTAGACTTTTATAAATCATTTAATTTTAACTAAGAGTGAAACACTTGATGTGTAATCTTAAAAAGGGGATTAACATCGATGTAATACATGAATGTAGCCTTTGTTTCTGCTGAAAGAGGTGTCAACCAGCTAGGGCCACAAGAACATCAGCGAAATCGAGTGTGAGGATTAAAGAATAAATTAAAAACATCTAATTTTGACAATAAAAACCGACCAATAGGCGCGGTAGAGCCTTTGCTTGGCACTTCCGGGTATTTCTCCACTGGTTAACATGGGTTAACAATACCGTGTAACTGTCACATTTTGAAGGGACAAAACCGTGACATATTCACGTCTCCCAGCATGGTAAATCGTCACATGTTCACGTCTTGCCGTGATACCGGGTTGAAATGAAAATGTACCAGTGACTGAGCCTCCGTACAGTAAGTGATGGCAAAACCGCCTTGGTTTACAGTGTACAGTGATGCGTAAGTGCTTTACAGTTTGTCACAAATCTCAGTGCACTGTGATAGTAAAACCTTATTGTGGTGTAATCATATATCCAAAGCAGTCAGAAGTCAGAAAATCATTAGTGATGTTTAACCACTCAGAAGACAGCCCATCAAAATGAACACATTGAGACCTTTCAGAGAGGTAGTATCTTCTACATATAATAACGGACAAAGTAAGGAATGAAGTGTAGGCTATGTTTAAATGTTCGGAATTTGACCGTGTATGATGCTCCTCTTGAGTTGCCGTACAGCCAATGGCGTACAGCCATTGCTCCGTTTTCATGTTTTTTTAACATGTTTTTCACAAACATTTTCACATGCTAGGAGTATAGGAATACTTAAATTCGGTTCGTCATGATCTGTAGATGTGATTTGCCCCCGAGCACCCCTGGGTAAATTACATTACAGCCAATCACAATGTGTACAATGCATGACGTCATTGGTAAGAGACGGACCCCGAAAACATCATGTAGCCCGTACACATCGTGTACCGACACCGGTCAGGAACACAGTAAGAATGGCCAGTATATAAGCCAGGGCAGCGGGGAAGGTGAAGCTACAAAAAAAAGCATAGAAACAGGCAGTTAACATTCAACTTGTATTAGCCACAAACTAATAAGAAAGTCCATCCATCCATCCATCCATCTTCTCCCGCTTATCCGTGGTCGGGTCGCGGAGGTAACAGTTCCAGCAGAGAACCCCAAACTTTCTTTTCCCTGGCCACATCAACTAGCTCTGACTGGGGGATCCCAAGGCGCTCCCAGGCCAGCGAAGAGATATAATCCCTCCATCTGGTCCTAGGTCTACCCCTTGGTCTCTTCCCAGCTGGACGTGCCTGGAACACCTCCCTAGGGAGGCGCCCAGGTGGCATCCTAGCTAGGTGCCCGAACTACCTCAACTGGCTCCTTTCGACGCGAAGGAGGAGCGGTTCAACTCCGAGTCCCTCCCGGATGACCGAACTTCTCACCTTATCCCTAAGGGAGACACCAGCCACCCTGCGGAGAAAACCCATCTCGGCCGCTTGTACCCGCAATCTCGTTCTTTCGGTCATGACTAATAAGAAAGTCTAACAAGACAAAGATTGAATGTATCACGTATTTAATTTGAAAGCAGTATCAAGTTATCTTATAATGTTAATGTTGCATGTTACACTTCAATTAGGTTACTTAAACAGTACTACACAACTAAGCTAGGTTAACAGTAGGCTAACAGTTAGCTAGCTGCTGTAGGCCTATGTTAACGGTTGCTAATGTTAATCTATCAAAACACACAGTCGATAGCGTTAATGTTAGCTATACAGCTACCTGTTTAAGTATAATATAATACACCCAAGGCTATAAATGAGCTACTTACTTAAAACGGAGAGCCGTGGAGAACGTTCACCTCACGACAGCGGAGCTAAGCAGGCAGCTGAGTCCGGTCCTTCAGATTCCGAACGGAAAATGGAGGGAAAAGTGGCGGGCTGCTTGTGTATGCACATGCGCAGACAGGACAGTATATATCAGGGGTAGCCAACACGGTGCCCGCGGGCACTCAGTCGCCCGCAGGGGCAACGTGAGTCGCCCGCCGGGCATGTTCTAAAAATAGCTCGCCAAGCAAATCCAAAACAAAAAAGGAAATGTAATTAAAATAATCTACTCTATGCATAAACGAAACCTAAATCATAGCGAACTCTATCTACTTACTACAACTCTATATCTATCTAACACCCCTCCTCCCCCACCCCCACAATGAATATCGACCAATCACGTTTTGCTTGATTTGCGGGACCAGCGTTGCAGTCGGGAAGAAAAGCAATGTGGCACCTCCCCTTCTGATTTTCCTTCTGGCAGAATCTACACAACACATCAGCCCCATTGAACAGCCTATCATGCCAGCCTATACAACACATGAGGAGCAGAGTTTTACTCTGTGTGTGTTGTAACTTGCATATATATTTATTCCACTTGACGCACACACAGGCATGGCGTAATCTCCACTGGGGACAGGGGGGACATGTCCCCCGCACTTTTCGAAATCCCGTTTGTGTCCTCCCACTTTAGAAATATGTTTATTATTATTTTTTAACGCAACCCGTCATCGCCAAGGAGGAGCACACAGCCTCTGTGAGCGAGCGAGAGAGAGAGAGAGAGAGAGAGAGCTAGGGAGAGCACACTTTTATCTATTTAATATAGATAAAGTAAGAAGTCATTCCAGTGTGTACTATAGGACAGTACAAAAAACAGTTTAAAAGGGAAGTGATTAGTAAAATATGCATAAATAAAAAGAAAGAATGCTAATTAGGTAACATAAGATAAGAATAAACCAGTTTAAATGATTTGTTATTGGTTGTGATAATAAAGATGATTGGAGTATTGAAAAGTATACAGCTCCCTTTAGTATGAGAGTTGAGAGCTGTATCCATAAATTCATTTTGTACTCAAAGTGCAGCAGATTGGTGCATTTCACTTCAACATTAAAAAATATATATTTTAGAAGATGTGAGATCCCCCCTGGAGGATGTGAGGTCCACCCCCAAATAAAGCAGGTTAAAATTATTAAATTGCATACATTTTCTTTTAGTAAAAACTGAAAACGGGTCCCACAAACCCAAACAGCACACAAAGGTTAAAGGTAAGCATATCATATATACAAATAAAATATATACACTGCAAAAAACAAAAAAAAGAGGAGTAAAAGTAGCCACCGACTTGCTTTATTTTTTGAAAGTAGCCCTCATCCTAAAAAAGGTTGGTGACCCCTGGTATATGTGGTAATTCAATTGTACATATTTTTTTCTAATTAGGCTACTTTTAAATGAATTAAATGAGCTAATTTTAAACAGTGACAATATATGTTAAGATTAATTAAAAAAGATAAGAAGGATGCAATAACACATTCAAATCTATTAAAAAAGGCTAGATTAAAACATGTAACATCTACAAGGGGTCATAATCAGTTTTTTCAGTTTGTTTTGATGTGAGAAATGACAAAAAGATGGTTCCAGAATGATTCAGAAGTGGGAAAATGAATAAAGCAACCTCTGGGTTAAAAATAACCCAGGCAGGTGTTCAACTGCAATTGAAGCCCTAATAACCCCTTTGACCCAGCATGAACAACCCACCAGTGTGTTTACAGTACCCAAATAACCCATAATTATGACCCAGCCAAATCAACCCAGCAATGTGTTTATAGAAATAACCCAGCATTTTTTAGAGTGTAATCAGAATCTTCATCTTCATCGTTTACTTCAAGGTATCTTCATCATATTCATATAGCCCAGGGCTGTCCTCTCTTCACTTGTGTTGCTCATTTTGTCTGATAGTATTGTGAGTATACTGTACGTTAAGTGTAGAGTATAATGTATTCCAGGGAGGAGCTTACCCATTGCACATTTGAGACTTGAACCCTCCAACCCCCACTTTCTCTAACAGGTGCGTGTGTGTGTGCAGGGGCGGACCTAGCACATTTGGTGCCCTAGGCGAGCTTCACCACTGCGCCCCCCCAAAAAAAATATCAAAACATCTTAACAGTTATACAGTAAAGTACTGCAGCTTTATTTATTACAAGCAAGAACAAGAGCTAAGAATAAATGTAAAGTGCACACTAAAGAATTAAAACAAATAAACAACTTAGCTAACAAACAATAATAATATCAATAACAAACAATAAAAGAATGTGCAAATTTGCTTTCAAAGAAAATTAAGAAGAAATGTAAAGTGCACACTAAAGAATTAAAACAAACAACTTAGCTAACAAACAATAATAATAATAACAATAACAAACAATAAAATAACGTGCACATTTGCTTTAAAAGAAAATGATGTATTGTAAAATATGTTACACATGTCAAATAATCAAAATATAATATGCTAAATAAACAAACAAATACATAAAAATTACAAATTCACTTTGTCTCAAGAACTATTTACATTCCACTCCCTATCATCACACAAGGTTGGCCTACATATTAGCTCCTACTGGTTTCCATTTACAGTGCAATCCTTCTGGCCTTCCTCGCTGCAAAGTCATCAATCACATCATCATATGAAATCTGACCACCAACCTCATGGTTAATACTGATTACAGCCAGACCACTGAGGCGTTCTTGAGCCATGGTGGACCTCAGGTATGTTTTCAAGAGTTTTAATTTGGAAAAACTCCTCTCGGCTGAAGCTACTGTTACTGGTAGCGTTGCACTGATCCGCAGAGCAATACACAAGTTGGGATATATTTCGGTGAGCTGCTTTGTGTGTATGAATTTCAACAACTCAAGAGTTGTCATGCTCTTTGATGGCAAGTCAGGTACATTTTCCAACTCCTGAGCCAGCTCCTTCCCATCCAAATCAGATTGCCCTCCATGGCTTAAGGTGTGTGCAAGTGCCTCTGCTTGCTTCATCAGCTCTTGGTGTGGCAGGTCTGGGAAGTTGTACAGAATGCCAAACTTGTCTTGCACATGTTCAAGAGTGGTAAACCTCTCCTTTTGTGCTGACACTGCAGCATCTACCACCACGTTAAAGAACGTTACCTCCAGATTTTGCAAGGCATTCCTCAATGGCTCATCAGGAGACTCATATGAGAAGTGCCTCTTTGTTGACTTCAGCCGCTTTTGCACAAGGACTGCATCCACATTCATGTCTTCACACATGTCCTTGGCTGATGTTTGTGCAGCCACAAAGCCTGTGGCTCTGTAGGATTTGAGAGCTTTTTCAGTCTTTTTCAGTAGACTTACTGCTACATCCACTTGCATTGTTTGGGACTGCAGGACTTTGCTCACCTGCTGAATTTGACTTAACATGTCATACCAGACCACTGTGCACAGTGAAAAGCGGAATGACCCCACTTCTTCTGCCAGAGACTGGGCTTCAATCCTGATGATTGGGTCTTTGGCCTGGTTTCTCACCTCAAGCAGTGCCTCTCTCACAGCTGCGGCTTCATATCGCAGAGGCTCCACAGCTTTCACTCTGCTCTCCCATCTGGTTTCTGACCACATTTTGAGTGAAAGGTTGACGTGTTTCTTGAGGATGGCCCATCTCTGTGTAGAGGCAGAAAACAGGCAGTATAGCTTCTGCACAATGCCAAAAAATGATATGGCATCTTTGGAGCTTTTGGCAGCATCAGCAATGACCAAATTGAGTGTATGTGCCCCACAAGGCACAAACAAAGCTCTTGGGTTCAACTGCAGTAGCCTGGCCTGTACTCCCTTGTTCTTCCCTCTCATATTTGCGCCGTTGTCATATGACTGTCCTCTGCAGTCATCAAAGGCAATCTGCAACTCCTCCAGCCTCTTCAAAATCAGGGCGGACAAACTTTCACCAGTGGACTCCTCTGCTACTAGGAATCCCATGAAGTGCTCTTTAATCTGGGGGTCTTCTTCCAGTGTCACAATTCTGATGACTACTGACAGCTGTTCAGTGTGGCTAACATCCGGGGTGCAATCTAAAATGAGGGAAAAGTACTTGCATTTCTTTATTTCTTGCACTATTGTTGATAGAATCTTTCCACTGATGCATTCAATCAACTCATTCTGAATGGTTTTGCCCAAGTAGCTGTGGTGGGATGTTTGACTTTTAATCTTGTGGATGTGGTCTTTCATCACTGGGTCAAACTGCGCCAAAAGCTCAACCTCTTTCAAAAAGTTTCCATTTGAAGGAGAGTGGAGTATTTCTGTCTTTCCTCTCAATGCCATATTTCGCCCTGCCAGAGACTGTACAATAGCAACCAGTCGTGTCAGCACTGCTCTCCACCGACTCTTCTCTGCCTCAAGGATGGCCTGCTCTTGTTTGTCTATTGTTGTACCTTGTTTTAATCGAACTGCCAATTCTTTCCATGACGCCAAATTGTTCAGGTGTTCCGGACTATTTTCATGGCTGGTCAAAGCAGCACTTGCATTTTTCCAATCCGACAGTCCTGCATTTGTTAAATGAATTTGTTTTGGAGATAAAAGTTGACAACAAAAACAAAAAAGACTGTTCTTCTTTTTTGAATATGTCACCCAACTTCTTTTGATCCTTTCTCCATTTACTAAGGTCCTGCTGAAGTACTGGTGGTGGCAACTTCTCCCATCATCTCTCCTTGGGAAAATGAAATCAGGTGTTATCTGATATGGTCCTCTCCGAACAAACTCTGTCCTCATTGTGTCTGTGAGATGTGAAGGGCAGTCAGCAGGATCGGTTGGTAGTGGATCGTCTGTCTTTGCTGCATCTGGAGGGCATGTGAAGCACATTTTCTCACCTCATATTCACAATATCTTCACACACACACACACACACACACACACACACACACACACACACACACACACACACACACACACACACACACACACACACACACACACACACACACACACAACCCCAATTCCAAAAAGGTTGGGACAGTGTGTAAAATGTAAATAAAAACAGAAAGCAATTATTTGAAAGCATGAGGACAATTAGGTTTATAGCTAAACATCTTTACATTCATCAGGCACACACCTGAGAAGAGTGTATGGGTGGAATCTGTGGTGCAATCAGGATGAGATGCAGCAGGCTGTTCTGACGTTCCTTGCAGTGGTTCTGGGCCTATACATATATAGAGAACACACAAGAGCAAATATATTGGCTGGATTAGAAATGGCACGACAGTCATTTTTACATTCAATTATTTATCATCACATCAGGAACATCTATTGACATATTGTACTCACCAGAACAAACAGACACAGTGGTCAGTGGCAGGGTGGAATCAGTGGTCATCTCATCAGGATGAGCAGCTTGCTGTTCTGACGTTCCTTCATGTGGTTCTAGTTCTATAAATATAGAAAGAACACACAAGAGCAAATATATTGACTGGATTTCACATTCAATTATTTATCATCAGGAACATCTATTGACACATTGCACTCACCTGAGGAAGCCGGCACAGCTGAGGTGCATGGCGGTTCCTTGTCAACTGATGCAGCAGATGGTCCCAGATATTTTAAAAGTGAATCTAAAATGATATAACAAAATGTGTATTATCAACATTGAATAATTTCCATTTGTTAAATGTAGCTATTATTTAGTTATTAAGCATTAGGACAGCCTGACAGGTCTGATTAAACTAATCAAGAGCTGTGCCTATCTTATTAGAACAGTTGAATCAGGTGTGTTAGTTCTGGGTTGGAACGAAAACATTCAACAGGACTGGAGTTGAGAACCACTGAGCTAGTTAGCTAACGTTAGCGCACATTATGACAGGGTTGAATTTGGCAAATGTTTGACTCGGATAGTCAATGTGCTTTCTGAGGTAAACTTAACGTTAGCTAACGTTACCAACTAACTAACATTCCACCACACTGGCTAGCTCGCTACACCAAAACTAACATTGTTATTATTACTAATATTTCTATTTCATGACACAAAGAAAATAGCCTTATGACAGTTTCGACTGAATGGCAATAACAAACGCTGGCTAGCTAACGTTGGCTTGGCTAACTAGCAAGATTACATGATCCATTCGCTAATGTTGACAATACAATCAAAATTGCATACCTTTCACCTTGGCACGTTTCTCTTCTTCTTCTTTTCTTCTGTTTTTATACTGCGCCCCAGATGGCTTTTGCCTCTTCATAGTTCTCTAACATTAGTCTTTCTTTCCTCAACGCTCAATTTTATAAACACTTGACCGATACCCATCAATGCACAGCGCTCTAGCATGTTCTGACTGTGAACACCTAAAGCCGAGGCTCTTAGACCGACCGACCGTTTTAGATTTTTGGCTCATTTTCCCTTATGTTAGAATTTTTTTTTTTATGTAAGAATAATGGTTGCAGATATAGAGGGGGGGCGCCAAAACCTTTTTTTTTGTTGCAATTTTTGGCGCCCCCCTCTGGGTGGCGCTCTAGGCAACCGCCTATATTGCCTGTAGGAAGCTCCGCCCCTGTGTGTGTGTGTGTGTGTGTGTGTGTGTGTGTGTGTGTGTGTGTGTGTGTGTGTGTGTGTGTGTGTGTGTGTGTGTGTGTGTGTGTGTGTGTGTGTGTGTGTGTGTGTGTGTGTGTGTGTGTGTGTGTGTGTGTGTGTGTGTGTGTGTGTGTGTGTGTGTGTGTGTGTTCTGAAATGCACTTCAAATTATCACTTTTCTCTTGATTTCCCTTTGATATTTTGTTTAGGTACAGTGTTACTTGCAACTAATTGATTGATTGTTTTATGGGTATTCTGTGTTGAGATGGTGCAAATATTTTTAATACATATCTAATATATTTATAATACATTGCTCTTGTGTTGTTCTTTCACATAACTAAGACTATAGAAGTTTAAAAAATAGGCTACGTCAGATTATTCCAAGGAACATACATGTCAAGTCAAGTCAATTTTTATTTATATAGCCCAAAATCACGAATCAGAATGAGGGGGTCCTTGGTGTATTCTCTATCTTGTAAGGGGTCCTTGGCTGAAAAACAATTGAGAACCTCTGGTTTACATCACACTGCATTATAATGCGTTTGGAAATAAATTCATTTAGAAGTAGCAATATGGGTTAGATATTGAATATTTTAGTAAAGAGATGATCCTCATCCGGAACACTGGTTGTTGGTTTAAGATAAGATAGAACTTTATTGATCCCAATTTGGGAAATCTTTGCGTTGCAGCAGCATTAAAACACATGGCATTATACAATACAAATAAAAAGACAAGAAATGAAGAAGAAAATATACATGTTGAATTTACAAATGAGCAATAACAAGATATGCAAGGTATTATATTTACATAACTATGTGACAGATGGAATATTAAATATTACACTGAATATGTCAAATGTACAGTGAAGAGAGAAACTATGGAGCAGAGAGTTCTCTTCCAGCCAGAGGTGATTTGTTGTACAGCAACACGTTCTCACTCCCAACCCGTCACATGTTGACGGACGGTCAGGGCCCCTCCCCGTCACCGACTTGCATAGAGCTCCCTGAACGTTGGTAATAGACACGTTGGGATCGCGGCAAAACGCTCTCCGCAGATCCATTCTCACAGCGTTTATCAACCTTTTTCTGACTCAATATCAAGCCACATTTATTGTTTTTACTTCTTTATTTTAATTGAATAATGTAGGAATTTTGTTGCCGTCAGTTATGGGGAGAGTAGGGGCTCAGAATACTGAAATCTGTATTGTTTCATCGTTTTTTCCTTCTAATTTTGTATTCTTTTCTAAACCACACACTGTTATTTACTCAACAACACATAAGTATCCTTGTGTGTATTTATTTGTTTGATTAATAAACACAAGTTGGAATCCGTCAGGACCGAGGGTCGGAGCAGCTCATTTGCTTTAGAGAATTTTACACCCGGAAGTAAGTATTCTCTCCGCTTCGCTTGACAAACCCAGCGCCGTATAGACTGAGTGTTACGTCATCTCCGTTCACTCCAATGGACCACTTTTTTACAGCAATGGCGGATCGTGGAAACTCTCAATCGTTCCCCGGAAGTTAGCGCCAAGGCTAGCAGAGCTGTGGAGTTGCAGCATAATAGACCGTTCGTGACGGACTTTTAAAGGTAAGAAGAAGTTTAAAGATTTATATTGCGGATATTATCAGTACATCTGATGCAAATTAACATGTGTATTAAAGGATGTCAGTGGATTATCCCTAAATTAGTAGATTTAGGGAACGTTTACAGATAACAGATAAAGCTAGGATACCAGATCAAGTTAGCAAAACACGTTGAACAGCCTTTTAATTGTAAATTCCGTTCTCTTAATGTCATTTCGTACGACGTTGTTGAATTAGAGAAGAGGGGCTTCTAAACGGGATTGTAGGCGGGGGGGGGGGGGGAGTTAAATATTAGATAAATATAAAGTTTGGTGCGTGTAAGAGTGAGTGTTTTTAGCAGAGCCATATTGTGTCCTTGTGATTATGTTGATTATTACCTGTCTGTATTATGTTGCAGCTCAGCTGATTTTGGATTGATGTCAAAGGGAGAGGGACTTAAGTGAGAGTGAAAACACAAGGTAAGTTTAATACTACTGTTTTATATAAGTAAGCATACTAAACATGTATTCTATCACTGTATTATATAAGTAATCTTGTTAGTAACCGACTGTATGGCAGGTGGAGGGGCAGTGATGTTACAGGTGGAGGAGCAAAACTGCAAGACTGCAAACTCACAAGACAGAGAAATCAAAGTTTGTTCTCCAGAGAAAAGGTTGATTTCACTTCATTTATTTCATCTTTTCTAAAGATGTGGAAATAGCACAAAAAAAACTGTAACCAAGACAACTGTAACAACATGAGTAGAGAGCCACCAAGGTTTTTCAAGTCCCTCTCTCACTCCATTTTGCCAACCCAAACTTCCAGGTACATGACGGGACACCTTGTTTGTTTTTGTTGTTTGCGCTCCTCTGGCTGGGTGCTGGCAGGTGGAGGGCAGTGATGTTGGCAGGTGGAAGGGCAGTGATGTTACGGGTGGAGGGGCAGTGATGTTAGCTGTTACACACCAGGCTCAAACTTAACACATTGCATCCTTCTTTGCAGTGTCCTTATTCCTGGAAGGGGAATCTGAAATTCCTGCAGAGTTTTGTAACCCGTTGATCCGCACGCAAAGCAAATTTTTAAAGCCTTCTTAATTGTCCCTTTGCGCCATTTCACCCCCTTTGTGGTGAGTCTGCCTAATGCCTTAAGTTGGTCTTTTGAAAACGTTTTATTATATTTGTTGTCCCTAATTTTCATTGTTTTCTTGAGAGCTGCATTTTCCTTCCTGATTTTTCTTAGTGCAGCCTTTGCATTTTTGGTGATTCCTTCTTGGCTCTTTAATTTTCTCTTTAATTTTTTTAATAGATCTGTTTGACTGGCTGCTGGTTCCCTCGTATGCTGACTGGCTGCTGGTTCCCTTGTATGCTGACTGGCTGCTGGTTCCCTCGTATGCTGACTGGCTGCTGGTTCCCTCGTGTGCTGACTGGCTGCTGGTTCCCTTGTATGCTGACTGGCTGCTGGTTCCCTCGTATGCTGACTGGCTGCTGGTTCCCTTGTATGCTGACTGGCTGCTGGTTCCCTCGTATGCTGACTGGCTGCTGGTTCCCTTGTATGCTGACTGGCTGCTGGCCGAGTGGGTGGTGTCCACCCTCCCTGTCTCTCCTCACTAGCCATGTCCTCTCTTTCTTCACCCTCACTTTCCTTTCTCTCAGTCTCCTCATCCCTTCTTCCCTCAATCTTTGAGACTAATGTAAGTAGAAGACATGGCACTGTACATTTCCGAACATTTAAAATATTATACCACTTAAAAATAAGAAATATTACTTTCTTTACTAAGAGTTCATACTTATTATACCTGTGTCACCTTTCACACTATAGCTGTGATCATAAGCTATGGGCTTTGTAGATACAGGTTCCGGGGTGAATCGTGGTCCAGGGGCCCTTCTCTTTTTGACCACAGGGCGATGCACGAAGATGGGTATAGCCTCTGCTCTCAGCCTGGTCTTGCCCTTTTTTGTCTTGACAAACTGGTCTGCATCAAAATGTGCCTGCGGAGTGACTTGAGGTTACTTCACACACAGAACAACTCAGTTTTGTCTGCCCACATACATATTCCATAGTGGTTGAATACACAGTATTAGGAAACACTTTATACTTACTGGACATGTTATACTCATTACATACTGTTTATAAAATATGACCAAGAATGTGAGACAACTTTATAGAAATTAATATCACATCTGTTACTGATGCCATTTGTCATACTTTGTTAAACTCACAAATAATAAAGTTCCATAACTTCAGTTGGGAACAAAGACCATACCTTATCTCCCCAAGTCAATTTCCCATCCAATAGGTGTGCTATATAGGTGTGTATAACCCTTTCTCCTGTCTGTTACTCCCTCTTTCAGCACAAGAACCAGAGGGGGATTCAATGGAGCCTGAATACCTGCATTGAGACCCTCACCCTGCACCCTGAGTCTCAACTCTGTGTTTTTCAAGCCTTTCCCTGTTTTTTTGTATTAAACAAAACATTAAGCTTTCCCAATGGTGTGGTTTTCGTTTTGTGAAAAAATGCAAATACAGTGTTTGTATATAATTACCTCACATATTGTTTTGCTGTTGGTCGTGAAATTGCTCCTGCTGACTTGAGCCAGCCATTTTTTCCTGCGCTCTGTGTCAGTGGGGAAGCCGTACATTCGTACTCCTTTCTCTGAGCGATTTGAGCATCCCCAGGCAGCACAGCAAACCATGGTGGCGACTAGGAGGCAGCACAGCAAACCAGGACAACACGGAGGAAAAGGCACAGACAAACTGCATGATATGCTATTCAATTTTTATTGAATTCCATGTATTTGCAATGGATGTTCCTAAAACAACACATTTAACATCATCATCATCATGCTGCTGCTGCTAGTCCTTTGATAGTCACCTGTCGGTCTCCTGTCCTTTCTGAAAGCCATAAAGATGACATTAGTCATTTCGATAACTTGTGTCCTCAATTACCATGGGATTACTGAAACTACCATGAATTTAAGAAAATGGTAGAAATTAATCTAATCTGAATTTTGAAGCATTCCTTTAGATCCCCTCCCTCTAAATATATCAATAAACATTAGAAAGTGATGCTCCTGACTACCATACAAGTTTAAGAAGATAATATTGGTTTGAAAGAATTCAAAGCTATAAACAGCAACAGGCTCTTCAACCAAGGCACTGTTAGCCTAACATGTAAACTAGTTGTTCATACTAATCCTAATATTATCACTTAATATTAGCAAATTCTATTTTATTTTTTAAAACATATTGAAGTAAATACATACACATCGATTTGTTGTGTAAATATTGCAAATCAATCAATCAATCAATCAATCAATGTTTATTTATATAGCCCAATATCACAAATGTTACATTTGTCTCAGTGGACTTCACAGTTTGTACAGAATATCAGTATGACAATACGACACCCTCTGTCCTTAGACCCTCACATCGTACAAGGAAAAACTTCCAGAGAAAACCCACAGTTTAAAGGGAAAAATGGGAGAAACCTCAGGGAGAGCAACAGAGGAGGGATCCCTCTCCCAGGACGGACATACGTGCAATAGATGCCGTGTGTAAATTGAAAAGATAATACATTTGCAACATAGGTAGTCCAAATGTTTGGAAATGCATGTGTGTATAATAGGAAGATGAATCCACGAGGATATCCATCCAGGACTTATGATCCAGGACCACAGCCACGACTCAAGATCCAGGACTCGCAATCCAAATCAAAACCTTTATTCACTAATAATTACCAAAAATCGTAGTTCTATCTCCTGTTATCAATGCATTCACATTGCCCGCCATGAACTTCCGGGGAACGATCCTCGTCTACATGAACCACGTGACGATAACCGTTTTTGGACTTCCACTGTCGTAACTCTTCTATCTATATGGCGCTAGACAACCCATCCATGGACAAACCCCGTGATAGTCCTCAAGCTCTGATTGAATGTTTGAGTGTGCGCCGAGGGTTACGCCGAGCGTCGAACAGCACTTTGAAATGGGATGGAACCACGGCAGACTGTCCAAAACTGGATTTGAACGGGTCCACCCCCTCCCCCACCCCGTCCCCAGAACTACAAATGTAGTAACTGTGTAGTAACTACACACTATCGTGTGTTTCGCAACATGTTCTATGGCACGTCTCTGCGGGGAATTGTAGTTTTAAAAGACGTTTTCATATTACCCATAATAAGAAGTTGCCAGTATTAAACTGTGTACATCCCTGGAGGTTTAGGGGATAGGAAACACACACATTTAAAACATATAATTAATAAATAGGGGAAATTGCTTGTGCCCATAATGGGCAGCATTAATATGTAATATATATTATATAATATAAATAATATATATATAATATAATATAAATAATAAAGCTCTTCTGACCTTAGCTGTCATGTGGGTATATATACCCACATGCCAGCTAAGGTCAGAAGAGCTTTATTTAACAGCTCGTCTTATGTCTGTGACCCCTCCTGTTGTAAATTGATAAGCCTGAAACATGCACTTGTCAAGGTTCAGAGGCAAATTTTGCAAATATGGCAGTAGCCATCGATCATCTTAAGATAAGATATACTTTATTGATCCCAAGTTGGAAACATTTGCGTTACATCAGCATGTGTAACAGTTGTAAATATGCAGTGATCTTTATTTGTAAATCATTTAGTATAATCACACAAATTCTGTGTTTTATATTTAATAATTCTGTATTCTTTATTTATTGAATGTTCAATACCTGACAAGGTCGGAGATGAACAACTTGGGTCACAGGTTCCTCAACAGTGCATTACAAGACATCTATCAATATGTGTGTATACCTCCACCATTAAACTGTCATATTCTGCACATTTCTTATACTATCTACATACATCTTATAAGAGTATAATACATATGTATAATATGAGTTAAAATAAGTGCTTAAACATACAGTAGTTAGCATTGCAGGAAAGCAATATATTAGTACTTTGTCAGGCTTAATATGTATACCCCCAAAGCTTTTTTCTTATTCAAAATAAGACCTTAACCTAAAGTATTATTTAATGTTTAAATAAAGCCTTATTAGTTTGTCTGTCTGTGTCTCCTATTAATATCTAATAATAAAAATGATAAATTTCAATAACGTGCTTTAACCACTAGGTGTCCCTTTCTATCAGCTGTGCACCGTTATGGTGTAAATATACCAATATACCGATTGGATCAAATATAAAAGTCAGCCGAATTAGTATTGATACTGCGAGGAGTTGACCGTCCGTCAACATGTGACCGGTTGGGAGTGAGAACGTGTTGTGTACAGTACAGAGTACAGAGTTATTGCAGTGGGCTGGAATGTTTTCCTGTATCGGTTCCTGTGACAGCGGAGCCGCAGCAGTCTGTTGGAGAAGGAGCTCCTGTCTGTCCAGGTGGGGGGGGGGGGGGGGGGGGGGGGGGGTTATCTGTCTGTCCAGCTGCAGGTGGAGAGGATGGGTGGGGTTAACCATGATAGAACCAGAATAAGTTTTTTTTGGCCTACACGCCTTTCATCGTAGTGGAAAATGTTGTCTTATGCAATATGTTTGGATAGTTTCACCATTGAAATGCGTTTGATAGCACTAGGTGCTCTGGTGCCAAAGTTGTGGCCCTAAAAAAATATCAACTATTCATTTGTATGGCATCCAGAGCTTCCACATTTTAGGGAATATGTTTTTTGATTTAAAATATCATCAATGTCATAAGCAATGGTTACATTAAAACCCTCCTCTTGTATTCGCTCCCCCCCCTTACTTTGGTGTTCGCTGTCAAATTTGACCGGTCCTGTTTTAACTGCTATTACATTAACACAAAAACCATGAATCATCATCAAATTTCATTCATTTCATCAACATTGTATGTTGAGTTGGCACCTCAGCTCAAAACATACAAAAACACAGAAGAATAGAAAGTTAACCCATTGAAATGATATGAGAGCAGTGCTACAAACTACAATTCCCATTAGATACGCGCCCAACAATCGTTACGAAGTACACAGAGCTGACATATTTGTAGTTCTTCCGGCGTGTGTGCGTGGACTCGTTCGACTTGTCTTGCGTTGACGGCCGTATAGGCTCCATTCCCTTTCAGAAATCCGTCAATCGGGCGAGATCCGAAACCAAACCCTGTGTTTAAAAAAATATAAAATACAAATTTGAACTTTTGCCTCCTTAGCAACGGCAGTATCGTTTGGGTGGCGATCTGAGTTCGGGTACCGTATCTGTGACGTGACAAAGGGTCGCCGTGACAACGTGGTGATGAGATGTGGATAACTTTCCAGATAAAGACCATCCTGATACTCGAGTTGTGGTTTTCAAGAAGTGAAAAAGAAAATTCAAAGTAATCACTACCATTTTAATATCTCAAGCATTTGTCCCCAAAAGCTTTCAAATGTAGTAGCAAAACCAGTGATCCAGATCAGGATCATTTGAATTAGGCCTATAATTAAATGATATAATAATAATACATTTTAATTTTAGAGCGCTTTTCTGAAACCCAAAGACGCTTTATATGCAAGCCTACCTCCAAAGCGTTATACTTCGGAAGTTAAACAAATTAGATAAGGCAGTGGATGGCAAAGTACCAGATTTCACACATGAATATGCTTAAAATAGGTTATGGTGTTCCTATCACTGACAATGAAATCATGTAGTATTTCAACTGTAATTTCCTAAAAAGTCAAATGCATTTTGGTGGAGGTTTTCATCTTATTTCTAATAGAAACATATTAAATATTACTCAAATGGAGCATATAAACAAGAGAACAAACGTGCAAAAACAAAACTGGTGTTCAAATAACAGATTTTATTTTTATGCATTATCCCGGAGAACTCTTCGGCTGCCAGGAATGAGCCCACTCCTTGCCACTGAAAACAGAATGGAATAATGTTACAGTTACTGGTTTCGTCTTTCCGAAAAGCATAAACCATGTGTGAAGCAAACATCTTATAACTCAATTTATATAAGTAAATGTTTCATTTACCATTTAGAAAAAGTGAACATAGAAATGAAAACAAATGTTCTAACAAACAATAAAAACAATCAAAAACAAATACATTAACAACAATGAAGTTAAACAATCATTTGTTCCTACACTTCACTGCTTCAGAATAACAGCAGTGAAATATATAAGAGGACTGGTGGTAGATTTGGATGTTTTGCATTTGTTAAATATCATGTGTTTGTTCTCCAACATGGGACTACATCAGATGACATGAAGCCAAGTAACTGGAAGATATATACCATACTGGACAGGGCTCCCACTCCACCAACATTTCTGCTTTTCCCTATCAATAGAAGAAAACAAATCTCTAATTTCGGAAAGACCAAACGCATATTAGCTATTTAGCAAACATTTGTGTTGGAAGTTTGGAAATCATAAAGCACACCCTATGCATTACTTTTATTCCCGTCTAACCTTTCTCATTCTTTCTTTTATTACACTCCTGATGGGGAAAGTTTCTAGGCGAGTGTGGTAGGAGCAATCTGTGAACATCAAAGCAGGTTCCACATACAGTATTAGTCATATTAGAAATAAAATAAATACAACTATGAACACTTAAGTAGCAACCAGACTTGCACGATGAAAAGTGACCACACTGTTATCACTGGTCAAAAGTTACTGTATACATCATTGAAATGGAACCAAGCTGCTCTCAGTCCTAACATGGGATGCTTGTTTGAATGGCCATACCACTGCTGAGCCTGAGATGACCAAAGAAAATACTGCACCTTTACTGCCTAGCATTCTCATCACCACCTTATCAACTATGACTGTATGTATTTTAGTCTAATTAGACAATTAAAGCCCTTTGGATTTTTGGAAAATGTATCAGTTATAGTTATTAGTCACAATATAGCATTGTTAACTCACTGAAGAAGCATCAATCACTGCGTTTACATGCACTTTGCTAAAGTACATGTCGATAGATTTATTAGAATACCAATCAATTCGACTCATGCAAATGTTTATAATCATAATCAGTCAAAATACTTAATACTGTTAATATACCTGACTTTTTCTTTTTGCGTCTAGGACCAAGTACTGTGTCCCTCACGGACCCTGTCCTGACAGCTGTGGGTTGAAGAAGAAATATTACTATATACATACAGTATACCAAGTTAAGCTTAAACTCAAGTTTCAAAATACATCCCACAAATGCAGCATCACATGATGCAATAGGTGTTAGGTACAGATATTTTTTTGTTATTGCGATTTAATTGAGGTTGATCTATGAAGTCTAGGTGTTTTGTTGTCTTGCCTATATAATTGACTCCATACTTTATGTGAAAGGAATAGTTTGATAAATATTAACATGTTGTGCTGTAACGTTAAATGAATTTAACTTTGATTCAAAAACCTAAGTTTATTCCCCGTATGTTCATTATGGGACAGTGTCGTATCTAAATGCAGTTCTTGAGTATAAAGTTTAAATATGCTGCATGACGTTGTTGCATGAGTTGCTTCAATGTTTACCCCTATGGTCAGGGATTGCTTTAGGTAGACCACAATATTAATGATATCAACCTCTCGTACAATATATGGGCATGAGCCAAATCATTTTGATGTAATCGACCTACTGCCCAATGCTACAATGTAAGACCCTTTCTGTGTGTAAACCAAATCACATAGGAGTTTTATTTTGTCCATCCATCCATCCATCTTCTCCCGCTTATCCGTGTTTGGGTCGCGGAGGTAGCAGTTCCAGCAGAGAACCCCAAACTTTCTTTTCCCTGGCCACATCAACCAGCTCTGACTGGGGGATTCCAAGGCGCTCCCAGGCCAGAGAAGAGATATAATCCCTCCACCTGGTCCTAGGTCTACCCCTTGGTCTCTTCCCAGCTGGACGTGCCTGGAACACCTCCCTAGGGAGGCGCCCAGGTGGCATCCTAACTAGGTGCCCGAACCACCTCAACTGGCTCATTTCGTCGCGAAGGAGGAGCGGTTCAACTCCGAGTCCCTCCCGGATGACCGAACTTCTCACCTTATCCCTAAGGGTGACACCAGCCACCCTGCGGAGACAAACCCATCTCGGCCGCTTGTACCCGCGATCTCGTTCTTTCGGTCATGACCCATCCTTCATGACCATAGGTGAGGGTAGGAAAGAAAATTGCCCGGTAGACAGAGAGCTTTGCCTTCTGGCTCAGCTCCCTTTTCGTCACAACGGTGCGGTAAAGAGACTGCAGTACCGCTGCCGCTGCTCCGATTCTCCGACCCATCTCACGCTCCAATGTTCCCTCACTCGAGAACAAGACCCCGAGATACTTGAACTCCTTCACTTGGGGTAAGGACTCATTCCCTACTTGGAGTGGACAGTCCATCGGTTTCCTGCTGAGAACCATGGCCTCAGATTTGGAGGTGCTGATCCTCATCCCAGCCGCTTCACACTCGGTTGCGAACCGATCCAGTGAGTGCTGAAGGTTGCAGACCGATGAAGCCATCAGAACCACATCATCTGCAAAAAGCAGTGTTGCAATCCTTAGTCCACCGAACTGCAGACCCCCTCCCCCACGACTACGCCTCGAAATCCGACCCATGTATATTACAAACAGGATTGGTGACAAAGCGCAGCCCTGGCGGAGGCCAACCCTCACCTGAAATGGGTCCGACTTACTGCCGAGTACCCGGACACAGCTCTCGCTTTGGGAGTACAGAGATTGGATGGCCCTGAGTAGAGACCCCCTCACCACATACTCCCGCAGCACCTCCCACAGTGACTCCCTGGGAACCCGGTCATACGCCTTCTCCAAGTCTACAAAACACATGTAGACTGGATGAGCGTACTCCCAGGCCCCCTCCAGGATCCTTGCAAGAGTAAAAAGCTGATCCGTCGTTCCACGACCAGGACGGAATCCGCATTGTTCCTCCTCAATCTGAGGTTCGACAATCGGCCTGACCCTCCTTTCGAGTACCTTAGAGTAAACTTTCCCGGGGAGGCTGAGTAGTGTGATGCCTCTGTAATTGGCACAAACCCTCTGATCCCCCTTTTTGAAAAGGGGAACCACCACCCCGGTCTGCCACTCCTTCGGTACTGTTTCCGACTTCCACGCAACGTTGATGAGACGTGTCAAACATGACAGTCCCTCAACACCCAGAGCCTTCAGCATTTCTGGGCGGATCTCATCCACCCCCGGGGCTTTGCCACTGTGAAGTTGTTTGACGACCTCAGTGACCTCCCCCCGGGAGATTGGTGTCGATCCCCCGTCATACTCCAGCTCTGCCTCTAACATAGAGGGCGGAGTTGTCGGGTTCAGGAGTTCCTCAAAGTGCTCCTTCCAACGCCCTAACACTCCATCAGTTGAGGTCAACAACGTCCCATCCTTACTGTACACAGCTTGGATGGTTCCCTGCTTCCCCCTCCTGAGGTGTCGGACAGTTTTCCAGAACAACTTTGGTGCCGCCCGAAAGTCTTTTTCCATGTCTTCTCCGAACTTCTCCCACACCCGCTGCTTTGCCTCGGCCACGGCTGAGGCTGCTGCCCTTCGGGCCTGTCGGTACCTTGCAACTGCCTCGGGAGTCCCCCGGGATAACAAATCCCTGAAGGCCTCCTTCTTCAGTCGGACGGCTTCCCTGACCACCGGTGTCCACCAGGAGGTTCGAGGGTTACCGCCCCTTGAGGCACCTAGGACCTTGAGACCACAGCTCCCCGCCGCGGCTTCGGCAATAGAGGCTTTGAACACCGACCACTCTGGTTCAATGTCCCCAACCTCCACAGGAATGCCCGAAAAGCTCCGCCGGAGGTGTGAGTTGAAGGCCTCCTGAACTTGGGCCTCCTCCAGACGTTCCCAGTTCACCCGAACTACACATTTGGGCTTACCAGGTCTATCCAGAGGCTTCCCCCGCCACTCGACCCAACTCACCACCAGATGGTGATCAGTTGACAACTCCGCCCCTCTCTTTACCCGAGTGTCCAAAACATACGGCCTCAGGTCCGATGATACGATAACAAAATTGATCATGGAACTTCTGCCTAGGGTGCTCTGGTACCACGTACACTTATGAGCATCCTTATGTTCGAACATGGTGTTTGTTATGGCCAATCCATGACTAGCACAGAAGTCCAGTAACAAACCACCACTCCGGTTCAGATCAGGGGGGCCGTTCCTCCCAATCACTCCCCTCCAAGTGTCTCCATCATTGCCCACATGTGCGTTGAAGTCTCCCAGCAAGATTAAAGAGTCCCCTTCAGGAGCCCCATACAGGATTCTTTCCAGGGTCTCCAAGAAGGCCGTATACTCTGAACTGCTGTTGGGTGCATAAGCACACACAACAGTCAGAGTTTTCCCCCCCATAACCCGCAGGCGTAGGGAGGCAACCCTCTCGTCCACTGGGGTAGACTCCAACAACGAAGCACCCAACCGGGGACTTGTGAGTATCCCCACACCCGCCCGGCGCCTCACACCTTGAGCAACTCCGGAGAAGAATAGAGTCCAAACCCTATCCAGAAGTAAGGTTCCAGAGCCGACGCTGTGCGTAGAGGTGAGCCCAACCAGATCCAACTGGTAATGCTCCACCTCCCGCACAAGCTCCGACTCCTTCCCCCCCAGAGAGGTGACGTTCCACGTCCCCAAAGCCAGCTTCTGTTGCCCGGGTCTGGTCCGTCGAGACCCTCTGCCTTCACTGCCACCCTTCTGGCAGCGCACCCGACCCCATCGCTGTTTCCCGGTGGTGGTGGGCCCGCGGGACGGAGAAGCGGAGGTGTTGCCCACGTCGCCTTTTCGGGCTGTGCCCGGCCGGGCTCCGTGGCAAGCCCGGCCACCAGACGCTCGCCGAGGAGTCCTCCTTCTGGGCCTGGCTCCAGAAGGGGACCCCGGGCTTCCTCGGGGCCGGGTATCCTCACTTCGTGTGTCGTCTTTCATGAGGTCTTGTGAACCAATCTTAGTCTGGCCCCTTGCCTGAGACCAATTTGCCATGGGAGACCCTACCAGGAACACAAGGTTCCAGACAACACAGCCCCCATGTTCATCAGGGCACACAAACCTCTCTACCACGGTAAGGTGCTGGTTCTTCAGGAGTTTTATTTTGTGATTTATCAAATGTAAAGTAAGCCTGCTGTTGCTTTGCATTTTTGTGTGAAAAAGATATAACCATATAGTAACCACATGTCTGTTCAGGAATGAAAGACTGTATTTTTAATATTTATTTATATCCGAGTACCTAAGGATATACACATACCCAAGTATCCCATTTTCCTTTCATATTTATGAAGTTGTAGGTGAAATTGTTATTTAGATTAAGCTATTGTTTTTATTATTATTTACCTATTGGAACAATCATTATTCCCAAAAATGCAAGAAGTGCAATTAGGTGTTTTGAGATATTGTAGAAGACTTGACTTGACTTGTCAACAAGTTACCTACAATAATTTTTTAGGAAAATATTGGAAAACACTCTTGACTTTTATAAATATAAAAGCTGCAAATCTCAGAGAACAAATGTCACTGTGTGCTGTGTGCTCTGCATGTGTGACCATTAAAGAGCGTTTCATCCCTCAGATTCTATCTATCTATTTTATTACCTGGCCCCTCTGTGGTGGTAGCCTGTCTCACATCATCCCGCTGGGGCTGCTCCTCCTGCCCCACCTCTATGATGGTGCACTGCTTCACGGGGGGGGGGGGTCTTCAGCACCTCCACCTGCACGGTGCTTGTCTCTGGCACCTGGCTCTCTGTGGTCCCTGCCTCCTGCCAGTTGTTTTCTGGTTCAGATGGGTCATAGGGTGTGAGGTTCAGCGTGACTGTCTCTTCCTCAGGATCTTCCGCAACCCCCTGGCCAGTGGAGTCCTGTGTCCAACCTGTGCAAGTTAAACAAATGTTGGTCTTGACTTGCTTAAGACAAAGAGGTTAACTCATATATCTAGAAATAAGAAATACAGCGTGCTTAAGGTATGTTTCCAGACAGGGTCAAAAATATACTCGTCATGTCACAGGACTGTGTGCAGTCAAAGCTAATAGCAGAGAAATAGTGGTATTTATCCAGTCAACCATTTATGGTTTTGTTTTTGCGATATTATTCTTCCGATTTGTGTCTACATTCCATGTGATGTGACATGTCAATTTGTCGGTAGACAACATATAGACGTGTGCATGTATGTTCCCTTACATTATTTACATCCACACATTTTGTTCAGAATTTATGAGACTGATGCAAACGTGTTTTGCATAAGTGCAATCAAATAAGTAGCAAGTCGCTTTGGATAAAAACATAAATGTAATTTAAAGGGACCTCTGGATGCACTGGATAACTGCTTTTGTTTACAACCCGAGAAACATGACCTTAATACAGAACTGCCAAACTGAATATGTGGTCAACTGGGATCGTCTTCATGTATTGTGCTCTTACCATTAACCTCAAAATATTTCTCCCTTTTGGGCGTTGATAAAAGAAACCGTTTAGGAACGGTTTGCTAAAAGGAAATTGCTTAAGGGATGGCTCAAGCCTAAACATACATTTCAGTCATCAAACCTAACTACCTTGACATTAACAACTTTACAACTTTTAATTTGTATACAATAAATGCGCAAGTGGTAGCACAATACCCCAAAATGGTTTTTCAAATTCACGTAAACTTGCCTAACTATTTCCTGATAAATAACAGTTAAATGTCCACAAGTCCCCTCTGCAGAGTAAGCCATGTCTCATTAGGCTACATACTCAGTGTTTAAAAATGTATTTATTGTATGTAGTTTGCTAAAATAATAAACAGTCAAACGTTGTCCATATCCCTAAATATTTTGCAATTACTTTCAACTTTTGTACCGGTTGTGTATTTTCAAATTCTAGCGATCTCGAGCCGGTTTGTCAAACTTACATACCCTACCTTTAAGGCAGGGGTGGGGAACCTCCGGCCCCCGGGCCGTATACAGCCCGCGAGACAATTTGGTACGGCCCTCGAGGTAATTTATAAACACACGCAAAAAAGATTTTTTGGGGAAAAATCTAGACCGCAAAAGAATGAAACAAGTGAGTGCCTGTTTTTCCTAGCCAAGGTCAGGGTCCTTGAACACATCACGAGCCTAACATGTCATCACGTGGTATAGGTCTCGTTCGTCTCGTCTGATAGGGGTGCAGTTCTGAGAGAGAGCACCAGAACGCCACTCCGGCACTTCCAGAAATTGCAGTACCCATAAGGATTAAGGAGCCCTACATATGCCATAATTTTTGCGTGGCTGTGTCTTTAGTTGTAAGCCCAGTCGCGATCTGTTCATCTGTCACACTGATCATACAGTCAATAACTTTGTTGTTATTAGCATCTGGTTAGCTAGCTATGCTAACAAATATAAGTAGCTTTTTCTATAACCAGTGAGGTAAAGGCACATCTTTATATCATCATTATAGTTATAAAAAAAAGAAGAGAATAAAATAAACCGGTATAAAATACTATATGACAGTAAAAAAAGTTGTTATTGATAAACAAGAATACAGTTTGAAAGGAGTGATTTGTAAAATATCCATAAAGAAAAATAAATATGCTTACGGTTCTGTTTCATATGGATGTTGAGAGATGTATCCATAGATCTCTTAATGTTGCTCTCAAAGTGCACCAGATTGATGCTTTTGACTTCAACATTTAAAAAGAAATTCCCGGGGGGAGCATGCCCCCGGACCCCCCTAGAGGAGGTTAGGTCCCCCACCACTCAAATCATGTCCACATGGATGGGAAACTAAATACATTTGCACACATCTTGTTTCCATATCTTTTTTGTTTTGGTGGTCATGCCACAACTGTGCATATGAATGCATACGCGAGTCATAAGATATCTGGATTAAAAGGTTGCTTTTTCTTTACACAGCATGAAAGAAAGGTGAAATGAATGGGCTGTGATTTTAGTATTTGTAAGCAGAATTCAATAACTTGTACGGCCCTCGAAGGATATTGTAAAAATTGAAATGGCCCTTGAGACGAAAAAGGTTCCCCACCCCTGCTTTAAGGTCTAAAAGTGTGTACATAAGCAAGAATGGAACACAACATGGAAGTGAAGGAAGTGCACTGTTTATTTAAATGTGTAGTTCAATTAAAATAGTGTCCCTTGGCTGTGAAAGTTAAGATAAGAGTAGTTTTAAAATTGAAAGAAAAGAGAATATTAAATAATACTTTTGCAATAATATCTATATTTGAAGTTGATATCAAAGTGTATATTGGTTAATAAGATACAAACATCATTAAGAAATAAATGGGGACCTCTGTGTCGCCTGTCAGCGCAACTTACATGATGCCGTTTAGACAATATAATAATAAAGGGCGGTGCCGGCTGTCAGCGAACCGATCCGGCCTTTCTGCGCGACTATCACTCAAATGCGGGACATAGTCTCAATGTGTGGGACGCGGGACAAATAATAAAAATGCTGTGTGTGCAGTCCCGCACAGTGCGGGACACCTGGTCACCGTACACACACAGTTCTGCCCCTCACACACACACGCTTCAAATCAAGTTGCATAAATGCTTGAGCTACGTTTTTATTATAATTACTGTGAAATCTGCCTGTTATGTTTTCGTCATTATTACAACAAACACACACTTACAACTGATAACACTGGCAATGATTTTAGATGTATTAGACTATTAAAAAAAGAAATCATGCTTCAAATAAGTGGGGGTACGGCGTACCCCCGCGTCCAACGCCCACGACACCACTGACTGCAACTACAAAAAGCTAAGGTTTGTTTTCTCATCAGGAAATGCAGACCGGCTCAAACAAAAGATTTTTAAATCATCATCCTCACGATCATTTAATGTATCATATGTTCGCCGAATTGACATGAAAGCACTAATAAATGTAGTTTCATCCACTTGAGTTTACAAAAATAATCGATTTGTTTTTATATCACATCCGACAGGAGGAAATTCAGCAGCTCTCACTACCGATTTTTAATCCTAATTTAATGATCATCTTCACCACGATCATTTATGTTTATGTTCGCCGAATTGACATGAAAGCACTGACAAATATGAATATACTGTAGTCAACTTCATTAAAACGTTATTAACGTGCCTAAACTCAGTAATTCACCATTTCTACGCATGACAACACACTTTGTCCGTGTTTGGCTCTCTCGCCGCACAGTGAAGCGTTCCCGCATTGACGTCACTTCCGGCTTCCCCCAAAACCTCAAAATGAGTCGAAGGAATTTTCCCGCGATGTTCGAAATTATTGATATTTATCGGAACGGTATCGCTTTTTGTTTTTTAAACTGACGGTTCGAGATTACTAGTAGCCCACTATTTCATTGCACAGCAGTTGTTGGGTTCGTGTCACAGGCTCTTTAACATACAGTAAAAAGTGTACATACCAAGACAATGGCTTCATCCTTGATGGAAGCAATTTTGTGGTTCTTCTTCCACCCTAAAACCCAACCCCCTCGCTTCTCATCAAACCTCTTGAGCTTCTTCTCAAGGCGTTGCTTTTTTGGCTGCTCCTTAAGGCAATGTCCACAGATCTTCTGTGCACAAAATAAAATGTTCTGACAGAAGGGATATGTATTTTTTGTAGACCCACCTGGCATGATTAACACGGGATTACAAACAAACAGACAGACTGACAAACACAGGAAAGTAGAGAAGTACACAGCATAGATAGAAGGGTGAATAAAGAAATAGATGATAGATATAAGAGAGCTAGATAGGGAGATAGGGAGAGATAAGTTGAGTTTGGCTCTTAAAAGTGCCGTTGGTTTTATGATGGTGTATGGGTTTGTGGTGTGGGTACAGGAGCTGCAGGAGAGAAAAGAAAAAGTGAATTATGTAGTGAAACTAGCTTTTTTAAATGCACATTGTGACGGTTTAACTTCTTTAGACAGACTGAGTTCATTTACGTGTTTCCTGTTTCATACGCGTAACAAGCACATGGACGTGGACTATGCCCCTCCCCCCAAACATATATTAAAATGTCGGCCAGCGTTAGTACTCACATGTGTAAAACAAAAGCGATTAAGATAACGTATAACTCACACTTTAACACCGACGTATGTAGCCGTAATTAAGACAAATATTTTTCACACACCACTTATGAGCTGATATAAATGTAGCTAAACTAGTTTAAGCTTATGTTGAACGTGGGCTAGCTAGCTAGCCGCCTGCAAGAATAATTTCACATTAATGTTGCTTTGCTGATTATGGCGAAAGCATTTCTCAGACTTAGAACAGTTCAGTATGTATGATGAACCATGCGAGTAAAGGCTTAAAAAAAAGCCCCAATTATTAAATCTACGCAAAACATGTATCAGACTTTAGTGGCCCAACTTACTTTGTCAGAGGATGGATCCCAATGCCGGTGGTAGCGTCTTTGGCCAATAGGTGGTGCTCTGAATGATGTAATTTCCTGTACCGATTATACAATAAAATATTAATAAATGTCCTATATAGGGCGACTGTGGCTGTGAGGGAGTGTGGTCGTCTTTCAACCAGAAGGTTGTGGGTTCGATCCCAGCCCATGCAGTCAACATGTCGATGTATCCTTGGGCAAGATACTTAACCCTGAGTTGCTCCCGATGGCATGGCCAACGGTGTGTGAATGTGTGTCAATGTTAGGTCCTAGAGTAAGGTACACTGCTCTGTATGAATGGGTGTGAATGGGTGAATGACATGTAGTATGTAAAGCACTTTGAGGGGTCTTAAAGACTGGATAAAGCGCTATATAAGTACAGTCCATTTACTATATTTTGACACGATAACTCTTTAATAACCTAAGTAGCCTATGGACAAAAACTAAAAAGTATATATTGCCTTATAAAATGCAGAAAAGTTTAAACATCTAACATGATAATAATAAATAAAAAATAATGATATCTTAAACCAAAATAAATAAAATGGAAAATTAACTTACAACAACAATTTAACCTAAATAAAACAAGGATTAAAACAAGGATAAGTTTGACTCAATGTTGTGTAAAGTACGGTTAACATATATATATATATTTTTTTTAAATAATACAGCTTCCAGCTTCCCAAGACACGAAGAGGATACACAAACAATTCTTCCACTTGAAATGTGTTTAAACTGTGTCAGAGAGATGTTTAATCGGTTCATTTTAATTGGTTAATAATTGGTGTTTAATACTGGCAACTTCTAATTGTTGGGGAGGGGCGGCGTTCGATCCAGTTTCGATTCCGTAACCTTGGCGCACTGCCACTCCAACATCCAATCCCGATTTTAAGTTTAATCACAGGTACTGTAGTCCTAAACGATAGCTGGGGATTATGCGAGTGTAGTGTCTTCGGCCATCCTAAACTCGATGATGGTCGAAATGTCCCTTATAGGCCTACGTCTGTTTCCGGTTATTTTTATTTTGAAATTCAGTTCCTGAAGGACGGCAAAAAAGCCAGAGATTATAGAATTAAACAAATAAATAAAAACAAGGATAATTGTGTGTTATTGTTGACCAAATAACAGTGTGTTATTATGAAAAGAATAACAAATTAGAAGGAAAAAGCAACAAAAGTCCGAATTGATACGATTTTAAATAAAAGCAATAATCGTGGCTTGATATTGAGTAAGAACATGTTTTTATGAACCACACAGCTTCCGGTCTTCCTATAAAACGTAATGCCGTGACACTACCAACAGAAATACATTGCTTTTAAAATTGTGCTGTGCAACACAAAAAAAGGGGAAAGACTACCAATAGAAATACATTGCTTTTAAAATCGTGCTGTGCAACACGAAAAAAAGGGGGAAATCGTGTTGGTGAACACGAATCAATAGATACAAAATTGTGTTGGTGAACACGAAATGCCGTGAGACTGGGTTGTAATATCTGAAGTCCCAGGCTGCTCCAAAATTAGGCTACAACATACAATATCCTTAAGACATAAAAAAACAAGTAAAGATAGAGCAACGCGAAATATAACAATAGTGCAAGTGACAGTGAATCGTGAAATAAAATGGGACCTCTTGCTTATGTAGAAAAAAATAAGAATTAATTTGTCATTGAAAGAAGAGTATGTTGCTTTAAAACAATATAGCTAGCTGCCAGCTGGAGTTATGATGTTAGCTAGAAATACCATTTGCTAGCAACTGGCTAGCAAGCTAACATCATCACTTTAGACATAAATACAACTATAATAACACGGTTTATGATTGTTGTTAAATTACTTACCTTCACTGTGATCACATGTAGGTGTGTCTTCTCCACATGCCATATCTTGGTGTTGTTCACCCACCCAGCAACGGCGTATTAATATGCATCTGTGCCTTCAGGCTCTCTCCGGTGAATGGAGATGGATTGTGAACAAGATAAATATATATGTCGGGAAAGTTAGTTGGGGAAGACACTTAGCCAAGTTCAATAAACAAAATACAGTTGGGGGTAACAAATAGGCATCGCATCCAATAATCGCCGTCTTTAACAAATATCTCTCTCTCTCTTTCCCGTTTAAATGCGCTGTGTTTGCTGCCATGATGAGTGTAAACAAACTGTCAGTCGGTCACAAAGATGGCGGCGAGCATTCCGGAAATGACGTACTTGGTACCCATGAATTTGTAATTCTGGCAGTTATCACTGCCCGTTCTGCCAATACCAGGGTCAGAGGCTTCAGGTGGAACACCATGCCAAAATCTATTCTTCTGTGAGGCACAGAGCATGGGCGTCGCCTGTTTTTTTTTCTTTGGCCCCGGACAAATTCTCCCTCAATAATATAATACATTAACCGTACTTTACCTAGAGGACGGCAGAAGTGTAATTTCCCTTGTTCAGTGAATGCAACAGAGGCAAGACACCATCAGACCAATCAGAGAGTTGCATGGAAATAAACGTGTTTTATTGGCTGACAGGTACGTACCTCTCCTCTGTGACAGTGTTTAACAGCGCCATATAGGTAGAAGAGTTACGACAACGGAAGTCCAAAAACGGTTATCGTCACGTGGTTCATGTAGACGAGGATCGTTCCCCGGAAGTTCATGGCGGGCAATGTGAATGCATTAGGCTTGTTTGAGACGCGTTGCAGCTCGCCTCGAAAGTAGACGAGAATAGCCGATCGCAGCCGGGGAGGTCTCAAAAAGCTTGCCTGAAGTCGGACAGCTCCAAGTCGGCTTCATCTTCTTCTACTACTTCTTCGCCTTCCTCTTCTTCTCTCGGTTTTTTGGCGGATTGCAAACAACTTTAAGGTGCATACCACCACCTCCGGAGTCGGCTTGACTCGGTTTGCATTTGTAAAGAATGCATACATGTGTTTAATCGTTAATGTCAGATATGTACTAAGTAAATACATTTGTTCCTGCTCAAGATTAGATTCAACTTTATTGTTATTGCACATATTACAGGTACTGAGACAACGAAATGCAGTTTAGCTTCTAACCAGGAGTGCAACAAGCAGTAAAGTGAAAAGTAATGTACACAATCTACAGAATAAAAGATAGAATGAAGTGAATGATGAATAAACAGTGAGGGGTATGAATATACACAGCAGCCTGTGAGCAGTATGAACAGTGTGTATGAATATGCTAAGATATATAAAGTATGAAAACGATAAGCAGTGCAAGTATAGTATAACATATATAGATATTCATTTCATGATGATAAACATTGTGGAACAATGATGAAAAATGTTAATGGAGGGGGCGACGTAAAACTGACACAAAACAACAACAAACTTTTGCCGAGCCAATTGGAGAGTTTCATCACCAGCACGTGGTAAAAACCACCAATGAGCACTCAGCTCGAGATACCAGCGAGTCGTTTCCATGGATGTATAATAAGAACTGGATACAGCGTGGGAGGCGGGGCCTCATTCATTCCTATGAGAGTTGCTCATTGGCGCATGATGATAAAATGGCCGCACGTTCATGACAGTATGGTAATGGCTTGTTTTTATGATGGATTTGATATTAACGAGGCGGCAGTTAGCAGCTAGCGGCTAGCTAGTAATTATGCTAATGTGCACATCAATCGTTATGTACTTATATTACGCTGTAACTGGATCAAGTGATATCCAAGCAGCAGAGCTTCATTTAGCATGAAATAATTATTGCATTGCATATATATATATATTAATATATTTATATATATATATATATAGCCTACAGTGCAATAAGCTTCTTAGTGCAATAAGAAGCTACAGGGACGTTAATCTAACGTCGGTTATATTAACTTTATTTAATACAACATTTACGGTACAAGATTTAATCATACAGCCCATGTAGTATAATATTTTACAAATCATGAATTACAGCAAACATGTGCAATATATCCATTATTACAGCTCCGTGGGATGGCAGTGAGTCCACTGCAGTGAGTCATATGGGTCCGTTGTTATTGTGCATCCATGGGTAAAGATAAACGCATGTAGTGCTGAACCTGCTGAACACGTAACATGAACGTGCCGGGCGGCGCGGTCCGGTGGGTTAGATGCCCGTTCATAATGCAGAGGGATATAACTCTCAGAATAACGTTATTAGCACATTTTTACAACTTGAGGAACGAATGCTTTTAATAAGGGCTATACAAACGTTCATACTGGGTAGTTTATTTAGTTTAAAAAAAATTATCCAACGGGTTACAGACCACTCTTTCCCAATGTAAGTCAATGGGAAAAAGTTTTTCCGGGACCAGCAACCAAACGGAAGTGTAGTACCGCCGTTTGGCCACAACGAATATTCTCATCAGACTCCGGCGCACTTCCTGGGGGCTTGGTCGTTTCCCATCAAGCATTTTGCTTCCGCAGCCCGTGGAGAGGAACTGCGCCGCCTCGCCGCGCCTCGCTCTCAAGGCGGCGGGCGTCTTTGTCCCGCGAGATTTCAACGTCTCATGTAGGCGAGCCTCCAGAGCAAGTCGGACAAAATGACTAACCATCATGCAACGCACTAGCAAGACGTTGATCGAAATTGCGCAGGTCTCGCTTGTCTCAAACAAGCCTACTGATAACAGGAGATAGAACAACGATTTTTGGTAATTATTAGTGAATAAAGGTTTTGATTTGCAATATTTCTACAACAAATCGATTTCTGTATGTATTTACATCAATATGTTTTACAAAATAAAATAGAATTTGCTAATAGTAAGTGATAATACAAGGATTAGTGTGAACAACTAGTTTACATGTTAGGCTAACAGTGCCTTGGTTAAAGAGCCTGTTGCTGTTTATTTATAGCTTTGAATTCTTTCAAACCAATATTATCTTCTTAAACTTATATAGTAGTCAGGAGCATCACTTTCTAATGTTTATTGATATATTTAGAGGGAGGGGATCTAAAGGAATGCTTCAAAATTCAGATTAGATTAATTTCTACCATTTTCTTAAATTCATGGTAGTTTCAGTAATCCCATGGTAATTGAGGACACAAGTTATCGAAATGACTAATGTCATCTTTATGGCTTTCAGAAAGGACAGGAGACCGACAGGTGACTATCAAAGGACTAGCAGCAGCAGCATGATGATGATGATGTTAAATGTGTTGTTTTAGGAACATCCATTGCAAATACATGGATTTCAATAAACATTGAATAACATATCATGCAGTTTGTCTGTGCCTTTTCCTCCGTGTTGTCCTGGTTTGCTGTGCTGCCTCCTAGTCGCCACCATGGTTTGCTGTGCTGCCTGGGGATGCTCAAATCGCTCAGAGAAAGGAGTACGAATGTACGGCTTCCCCACTGACACAGAGCGCAGGAAAAAATGGCTGGCTCAAGTCAGCAGGAGTAATTTCACGACCAACAGCAAAACATATGTGAGGTAATTATATACAAACACTGCATTTGCACTTTTTCACAAAACGAAAACCACACCATTGGGAAAGCTTAATGTTTTGTTTAATACAAAAAAACAGGGAAAGGCTTGAAAAACACAGAGTTGAGACTCAGGGTGCAGGGTGAGGGTCTCAATGCAGGTATTCAGGCTCCATTGAATCCCCCTCTGGTTCTTGTGCTGAAAGAGGGAGTAACAGACAGGAGAAAGGGTTATATATATAAAGGTACCTATATAGCACACCTATTGGATGGGAAATTGCCTTGGGGAGATAAGGTGCGGTCTTTGTTCCCAACTGAAGTTATGGAACTTTATTATTTGTGAGCTTAACAAAGTATGACAAATGGCATCAGTAACAGATGTGATATGAATTTCTATAAAGTTGTCTCACATTCTTGGTCATATTTTATATACAGTATGTAATGAGTATAACATGTCCAGTAAGTATAAAGTGTTTCCTAATACTGTGTATTCAACCACTATGGAATATGTATGTGGTCAGACAAAACTGAGTTGTTCTGTGTGTGAAGTAAACTCAAGTCACTCCGCAGGCACATTATGATGCAGACCAGTTTGTCAAGACAAAAAAGGGCAAGACTAGGCTGAGAGCAGAGGCTATACCCACCATCTTCGTGCATCGCCCTGTGGTCAAAAAGAGAAGGGCCCCTGCACCACGATTCACCCCGGGACCTGTATCTACAAAGCCCATAGCTCATGATCACAGCTATAGTGTGAAAGGTGACACAGGTATAATAAGTATGAACTCTTAGTAACAAAAGTAATATTTCTTATTTTTAAGTGGTATAATATTTTAAATGTTCAAAAATGTACAGTGCCATGTCTTCTACTTACATTAGTCTCAAAGATTGAGGGAAGAAGGGATGAGGAGACTGAGAGAAAGGAAAGTGAGGGTGAAGAAAGAGAGGACATGGCTAGTGAGGAGAGACAGGGAGGGCGGACACCATCCACTCAGCCAGCAGCCAGTCAGCATACGAGGGAACCAGCAGCCAGTCAGCATACGAGGGAACCAGCAGCCAGTCCAGCATACAAGGGAACCAGCAGCCAGTCAGCATACGAGGGGACCAGCAGCCAGTCAAACAGATCTATTAAAACAATTAAAGAGAAAATTAAAGAGCCAAGAAGGAATCACCAAAAAAGCAAAGGCTGCACTAAGAAAAATCAGGAAGGAAAATGCAGCTCTCAAGAAAAAAAAAGAAATTAGGGACAAGAAATATAAGAAAACATTTTCAAAAGACCAACTTAAGGCATTAGGCAGACTCACCACAAAGGGGATGAAATGGAGCAATGAGACAATTAAGAAGGCTTTAAAAATGTGCTTTGCGTGCGGACCAAGGGGTTACAAAACTCTGCAGGAATTGCAGATTCCCCTTCCAGGAATAAGGACACTGCTAAGAAGGATGCAATGTGTTAAGTTTGAGCCTGGTGTGTTGACAGAGGTCTTTGATTTCCTAAAATTGAAGGCAGATAGATTGACAGACCTTGAAAGGGAGTGTGTGTTGACCTTGGATGAAATGGCAATCACACCAAGTCTGGAGTTAGACATGATTACAGGCAAACTGCACGGTGATGTGACTTTACCAGGTCACACAGGGGTGGCAACACATGCTTGTGTGTTTATGTTGGCTAGAAACACAACACGGTGGAAGCAAGTAGTGGCATATCATTACACGGGCAATTTGACCAATGGAGCAGAGTACAGGCCAATCATTATTGATATAATACAGAGGGCAGCATCCATAGGGCTACATGTGCTTGATGTCACCACCGACATGGGTAGCCCTAATCGAGCCATGTGGAAATCCTTTGGGGTGGACCAAAATAAAACATCGGTGCCACATCCAGCAAAACCAGACAGGCAGCTTTATTTCATACCCGATGTCCCACATCTGGTATAAAATTTAAAAAGTGCCCTTGTCCGTGGGCAGGTCTTCATAATTCCTGAGGATGTTGTTAACAGAGAGAACCTCCCCTCTAACGAGGTTTCTGTGGTCCCCATTAAGGACTTATTGACCTTTCAGGAAGGGATGGCCTTAAAAATAGCTCCCCATCTTTCAGCTGCAGCCATCGAGCCAAGTCACTTTGATAAGATGAAGGTTGGTCTTGCTCTAAATGTGTTCAGTAAGGCTACAAGTGCTGGGCTGAAATACATGGTGCAGCAAGAAAACCGCCCTCTGTCCTACCTGACGACAGCGTGGTTCCTAGAGCAGGTTGATCGTTGGTTTGATCTGATGTCATCGCGCCATCCAATTACAGCCCTGAGTAGGCTCAAGATGGAGGAGTACCAAAAGGCCATCACCGTCCTCCAAAACATTGTCCATCTGTTTCGTGGGATAAAGATAGGTCAAAAGGGAGGTTGGAAGCCTGTTCAAACAGGGGTGATAATGGCAACAACATCAATTTTGGCCATACAAGAGTAGATGCAGGTTTGTGTTAACGTCAAGGCTCACACAAGACTGCCTTGAAAATACATTCAGCTGTGTGAGGTCTAAAATCCTGTCCCAACTCCAGTGGAATTCCATCATGCACTGAGAATCATATCTGTGGGGCAGTTCCTCACCACCATCAGCTCTGGGAGCTACACAGTAGCTTTTTGGCAGACTTCCTGGACACAGGGGAGCCAAAAATAGCTCCATCAGTCAGAGGGGAACAGCTGATGGCGGTGAACAGAGCAGCTGCACCTGACCTCACAAAAACTGAGAAATGTATTCTCTTCCATCTTGCAGGCTACATCGTCCACAAAATCATCAAGTTTGCCAGCATCTGTGAAAAATTCAAAATTGCAACAGAGCACCATGATGAGTCCTTCTGGTGACAACAGCTTGTTAGTGGACTTGAAAGACTTCAAGGCAGGTGCTCTTTGTCGTCCCTCCCAAGAAGCCTTTGACTTCATTCACCAAATTGAGGAACTATTTAGGACCAAGACTGGTTCCTCCCTCATGCAGGTCCCCAACGCAGTGGGTGTCTTGGAGAAAGAAGCTCAGGCCCTCTCCAGCAGGCTTCCGACATGCTGTGGAGTACAACAACAACTTGTAAAAAGATTCATACGGCTGAGGCTGAGAATTGAGGCCAAACACATCAGAAATGACAGAAAAGAATAAAAAATTAAAAGATGACCATTTTGGAAGCAAGAGCCAATACAAAAAGGTGAAAAGGAACAACAGCAGCCAAGCTCCAAACAGATCCACAGCTGCAATCATTTCCATTAGTCGTTGCAATGGAAATATTTGGACTAAACATTGCTCTTCCACCTGCCAGCACCCAGCTAACATCACTGCCCCTCCACCCGTAACATCACTGCCCCTCCAGCTGCCAACATCACTGCCCTCCACCTGCCAGCACCCAGTCAGAGGAGCGCAAACAACAAAAACAAGCAAGGTGTCCCGTCATGTACCTGGAAGTTTGGGTTGGCAAAATGGAGTAAGAGAGGGACTTGAAAAACCTTGGTGGCTCTCTACTCATGTTGTTACAGTTGTCTTGGTTACAGCTCTCAAGTTTTTTTTTGTGCCATTTCCCCATCTGAAAGTGAAATCAACCTCTTCTCTGGAGAACAAACTTTGATTTCTCTGTCTTGTGAGTTTGCAGTCTTGCAGTTTTGCTCCTCCACCTGTAATTTCACTGCCCCTCCACCTGGCATACAGTAGGTTACTAACAAGATTATTTATATAATACAGTGATAGAATACATGTTTAGTATGCTTACTTATATAAAACAGTAGTATTAAACTTACCTTGTGTTTTCACTCTCACTTAAGTCCCTCTCCCTTTGCCATCAATCCAAAATCAGCTGAGCTGCAACATTATACAGACAGGTAATAATCAACATAATCACAAGGACACAATATGGCTCTGCTAAAAACACTCACTCTTACACAAGTTATATTTATCTAATATTTAACTCCCTCCACCCCCACATACAATCCCGTTTAGAAGCCCCTCTTCTCTAATTCAACAACGTTGGACGAAATGACATTAAGAGAACGGAATTTACAATTTAAAAGGCTGTTCAACGTGTGTTGCTAACTTGATCCGGTATCCTAGCTTAATCTGTTATCTGTAAACGTTCCCTAAATCTACTAATTTAGGGATAATCCACTGACATCCTTTAACAATAGAACCGCCAATGGGTACATTTTACCCGCAGCTGTTTTTTTATTGTATGTAACTTTTTTTCAATAAAATATTAACGTCTCCCAGTCCGTGACTTTTCCTGAAAGTGTGTTATGTAACACCCTGTGTTGTTAAAAATTATCAATATGAAGTCAGATTGAAAAAATCAACAAAAGAATTGCTATTTATACCTATTTCCGCCAGTGGGTATTTACCTCATAGAAATGCAGCGGTCCTCGCGCTATTGATTTCGCGCGTAAACGTAAACATGACGTGTTGCTATAGCAATGCCCTTTGTCTACTGCTGTAGATAGAGAGAGAGATTGAGAGATAGATAGATTGAGAGAGAGATAGATAGATATATTGATAGAGAGATAGAGAGATAGATAGATAGATATATAGATTAATAGATAGATAGTCATAGATAGATAGATAGAGAGAGCCGGTTATATTTCCAAAATGGACAAAAGAAAGAGACTCATGAACGTACAGGAGGCACTAGCGTTGCTAAACCGTCTGAGCGAAGCAGAGTCTGATGGCCGGGAAGTATCAGGACTGAGTGATGTGTCCTGGGTTTGTTCTGCCTCTGATGGGTCATCTGACAGCGATCCTGGGCCTGCGCGGAACGTGACGCCGTCCCATCCTGACCCCCCGCTTGCAGATGGGCCTACTGTACCAGCCCATGCAGAAGGTATGATGATTCTTGTTTTTTATTTCCTACTTTTCTACAAATCGTAGGCTATAAGATATCAAGGCATATAGATAATGCCTTTTTCTTTTTAGTCTAAAGTAGTGTTTTCCTCTCTCCTATTTAGTGTGTGCCACTGAGCCGTCACCAGCCCAAGAGATCGGGAAAGATGGCACAGTGTGGACGGTCATGGAGCCTTGCGGAGGCGCAGGGAGACGGCAGATACAGAACATCCACACGGAGTCTGCTGACCCCACACCACACGCACGTCACAACATTACTGACAGACTCACAGCATTTATGTGTCTGTGTGATAATGTAATGTTGGAGGAAATCCTTGATTGCACAATTGCTGAAGCGCGGAGAGACAGAGCCACCTGGGATGTCTCTATTATGGAGCTGAAGGCCTGAAGCGCTTCTCTATGAAGGCCTGAAGCGCTTCTCTATGTGAGAGCAGTGGCGTTTTCTCCTGGAGGCCAAGGGAAGCCAGGCTTCCCCTGTTTTTTCGGATTGTGGTTATAATTTTAATAAATAAATGAAAATACTTTGTTTAGTTTCGGAAATTATTTGTTGTGTGTTGCTGCCGGCCCGTCTTTCCCCCATTCTCATTGATTATTTTACAAAGAGTGAAACAGCGCCACTCTAGATGTTATGGTGAAACAGTAGATTGCACTCTCTGTTGCGAGAGGAGGCCAGCCGAAATTGGCTTCCCTTGGTGAAAAGAAATGGAGGGATTGACCAATCAGACAAGGCTCACGTCATGCCCCTGCCAACCTGTGATTGGTCAGGGCCATGCCAAGGGAAGCCAGAGGCGGCTGGCTTCCCTTGCCTCACAATCCAATCAAATAGCATCAACTTAGTGGTGCAGTGACGCGTCCCAAAACGCGGAAGCAAGCTGCCCTCGGTTTCCCTCGACAAAATAGCAATGGGATTTCTCCATAGGATTTTGGAAAATAGCTCGAAATCAGGTCAGTGGAAAACGAACCTGTTAGATAAATGCATGTTTTGTTCAGTCGGATAATATCCACATGTCTACCCTACTTTTATAATTTTCGAATCATAAATCTAATCGATAGAAGATAGATAGCGTCACTGCACCTCTCTCACTGCCGTTAGAAAGTAGCAAGCAACTGAAGCAAGTGCAATTATGGAGGGTGGAGATTTGGAGTATTTAATCAAAAATAATTGTACTAAACTTCTGCTGCAGCAGCAACAACAAATACAATCTGATGACAGGCCAATGCCCAAACTGGAGCTGTGTACAGCGAGGAACAAAGGAGCGAATCGGACGTAAAACAGTCTCTAGTTTGTGAATGAATGCTTATTAGAGTTTCAGCTGGAGAGTGCGTGCGGACCTGTCGGTCAGATAACAGGCATGTGTAAGTCCTGCATCTGTATGATACAAATGTGTGTAAAATGATACCGGGTGCTGTAATCACTCATGTGGTTACGTTATTACATTGACCACCACACCCCGACCAAAAATAAAGGACGTATTATTGGCTTCCCCTATTTTTTTCCCCACGCCACGCGACTGTGTGAGAGGTGCATATTGTGGGAAGAACATTGAGATGGAGAGTTTTGGTCCGAGCAGTGGGGCACCGCGTTCTTCAACGCAACACTGTCGAGGAACAGGTTTCGGGAAATCATGCACTCCCTGCGCTTTGATAAAAAGGAGACCCGCCGGTGCCGGTTGACCACCGACAAATGTACGCACGTGAGGAAGGTGTGGGATCGTTTTGTCGAAAATTCAATCGCGTCCTACAGGCCAGGGTCCGACATCACTGTGGATTTACAGCTATTCCCGACCAAATCAAGATGTCCATTCGCCCAACAAGCCGGACAAATTTGGCATCAAGTTTGCATTGGTCAATCGTTTTTACTAAATCCTATGTTTCTCTCAGGTGGCACGCGTAGATGACCCGTTGCTGTCTTTTATAATGTGCTGGATCTCGCTGCCATCAATGCCTGGGTGCTGTACAGGAGCTGCATGAGCCAGGAGAACATACCGAGAAGGGACTTCATGCTCCAGCTGGCACACGAGCTGCGCGCTGAGTGGCATCAAAAGCGCCACCACTTGCGGACCTGCCATTCAGCGGTGCTGGTGCAGAAGAGCGCAGCAGAATGACCTGCATGGTGAAGGCGCACTGCATGCAGAATAAAACGTTCTGCAAATGTGTCAAGTGTGGGGATGCTGTGTGTGGCAAATGCACAGCCAAGGTGCTCAGTGTTTGCAACAATTGTGTTTGAGTGTTTATGAAGCGTTGTGATCAATGTGTTCTTATTGTTCTTCTTCTCTGATGTTTTTTGTTATTTGTATACGTTCTGCGTTATCTGCTGTTCAATTATATAACAAATACATTATTATATTAATTTATATTATTGTCATGTTGTTGTTTTTTTATGAGTAGAAGGCTATCAGACGATATGAAGCATTTTTACCTTTACGAAACACAAGCCTAACATCAAGCGTTTATTAGCGAGAGCGGTTAATATTTCTTCCATAGAATATGCAGCGATCCTCGCGCTATTGATTTCGCACAGATTATATTGGTATACATTTCATCCCTGTTCGATCAAAACTCACTGTTCTGTATGGTACATTGTACCTTGGAAATCAATAGCGGGTAAACTTTACCCGTTAGCGGTTTTAGGTATACAGCGACCTCTGGCGGTTCTTGTGTTAATACACATGTTAATTTGAATCAGATGTACTGATAATATCCGCAATATAAATCTTTAAACTTCTTCTTACCTTTAAAAGTCCGTCACGAACGGTTTATTATGCTGCAACTCTACAGCTCTGCTAGCCTTGGCGCTAACTTCCGGGGAACGATTGAGAGGCTCCACGATCCGCCATTGCTGTAAAAAAGTGGTCCATTGGAGTGAACGGAGATGACGTAACTCTATGTCTATATGGCGCTGGTCAGTGGCGGCCGGCCCATAGGGGCGCTAGGGGCGCCGACCCCCCTCTTTCCACATGTTTGATTGTCATTAAAAATTAAAAATAAATAAAAATATATATTTCCAAAAAATATATATTTTGTATTTGGATTTGGATTTTTAAAGAACAAGGTAAATATGATATAGTTGGTATCAGTAAAATGTATAATCTACAATAAAATCTTGTTTATAAATTTTTTACGATGTCTAAAGTTACTGATAAGTCACATGTTTCCTGCCTGGCCGCAGCGTGTATCATTACCCTCTCTCGTCCGGGCGGTAGAAAGGAGCCCTCAGCCAGAGCAGCTGCAGCCAACAAGCTGACTGTTGCTATCTGTAAACTATGCCGCCGAAACATAATTTCAGCCAATCAGCGTCGTCAGATCTGATGCTCAAAGGGCGCCCTTTCAGCGCCCTGACCTGTGAGTTGTTTAGACTCGTATCCAAGGTGACGCTACAGTAGGGGATGGCTGCTTCTGCAGGTGTAGACTCCGGTGCTAGTGGATCGCCGGAGCTGTAGATTAACATTTGCATGCTTATTGTAGTTGTAAGGGCAATGCCTGTGGCACCATGGAGCATATGTGTAGGCTGGACCTGTATTTTACAGGAAAGGAGTGATCAGAGGGTTGAGTTGTCGATTCTTGTTCAGTTTTCATCTTCCTCACCCTCTCAGACTTTGAGTTGCGCGCGCTGCTAAAGAGACGCGCTACCATGGAAACCAAACAATGGTGTAGCTGTATTAAAGTCCGAGTGGAAACAGTGGTGAGTAAATCAGATTTAGTCAGAAATCGGGAGAAATGCGGGAGTCTCCCGCGAAAATCGGGAGGGTTGGCAAGTATGACACACACACACACACACACACACACACACACACACACACACACACACACACACTGTAAAAAAGAAAAAGTTGAGAAAACTTAAAATATCAAGGCAACATGATGCAAGAGATTTTTGAGTTTTCTCAACTTTTGCCAGCTGTTGTTGACTTAACTAAGGTTTTTAAGTTTTGCCAAGAGTTCTGCCAACTTGGATCTTTTTGTTCACTTTATGAGGATAATACTGTGAGACTAATTAAGAATTTCTTGCTTGAATGCGATGTATTTCTACCTTCACCAAACACAGATTTTTGTGTTGAATTAATAAACAATTTTTCCCATCAATGTCATGTATTTCTACTTTCTTTAAATATAAATATTCTTGTTGTATAAATACACAATTATTCCTCCAATGGCATTTATTCCTTGATTCACCTAACACAAATATTCTTGTTGAATAAATAATACAATTTATTTTGGCTATAATTTTACATTCAAAACTGCTCAATATATGGATAATTAATAATACACACTACAGCTGAATGTTGTCAAGATTTTTTTAATTCAGTTTACCAGTGAACAACAGTAAAACCATCATTAATGCATGTGTAAAAAAACAACATACATACTGTTCTATTAGTCTAATATTAACATTTGGAGTGAATCTTCCTCCATGCTGAGAATTTGAAATTGACACTGAACTGAAATGTAAATGTTTACATGTGAACAGCCATTCTAGCCATTTGGTTACTTTTTTTTTTGCATATACACATCCAAGCTTAAAGATTACTTAAACTGTAATGTATTTAACAGTTGAAACACTATATGCACCCCTTGGCAACTGCCAAATGATTATATATTCCAGAGGTCAAAGAGATTAACTTGTTTGTTGCAGATTATGAAACGTGCATACTGTTCTATAGTCTAGTAACATTTGGGGTGAATCTTCCTCAATGCTGAGTATTTTAAATCAATGCTAGTCTTACTGAACACGTACTGTATATAATGATTACCCTCCACCCCCCCTCATGGTTGGCGGCTTCTGAATTTACACATTAACACTGAATTACTTTGTGCCATTTGTTGACTTTACATGTGAACAGCCATTTTTCTTGTTTTTTGCATATACACATTCAAGCTTTACTTAACAATAATGAATTTAACAGTTGAAACACTAGACACCCTTTGGCAACTGCTGAATTATTATATAATCCAGAGGTGAAGCATATGAACTTTGTTTTGTTTTACATGAGTGTAACAACAATGCACTTAAACTTCAATAACAGTCACAGTACAAGCTTCGCTTTCAGTGACCTTGTGCGCTGTGAGCATCGAGAGCCACCGAGCGAAAAAAAGATGGTCTGAATTGCCTCAAAGGAGTACCTCATCTGTTTTGGAAAATCAATGTTGAGGGCATACAGGAGGCCGAAGAGGTATGCCATGGCAGTAGAGAGGTTTGGAATATTATGAAGCACAATGTCCCCTTCCAACACAACCGCCTGGTCTCGCACAGTGTTGTCGGCTTCATCATGTAGCACAGAGAGGATGGCAACAGATGCACCTTGCACTGGTGCCAAAATGTCGGTGTCCTGAGGAAGGAGAACAGGTACATTATTAAGAGCTTAGAAAAAGTAAGACAGTAGAAAGAGTCATTTTATGAAAAAAAAAATATGTGTGAATTCTGAAAAGGTTAATGCTAAAGCTGAAAAGTATAACTTGTAAGCAGAGATGATTGGCTTCATAACGGCTAAAAGAAGTTGAAATGTTAAAAAAAAGGCAGAAGAACATGGGCAGCTATAAACTGAAATCTGACAGCCAATGAAAACTGCTAAAGCCAAGAATAGATTTAGTAGTTTAAGGAGGGTGATTTACATGAAGTAAACAAGTTGGTGTAAAGGAAGTAGTGAAGCTGTGCAAAGAGCCCATTGTAACAATGGTTCTGCTTTTAAAACAAACAAAAATGACAGCCAAAAAAAGCCTTACTCTTAGAGGATCATCTTTCAAATTTTGTCTCTCAGCTTTCAAATTAATGATTTGTTTAAGAAAGATTAAAAAAAATAAAAAAACATTCAGACTAAATACATTTATACTGATGAAATTAATTATTTAGTACCACGCTATACTAATTTGCCATTTAACTTGTGGAGGTATTAACCAGAAAAAATAAATCTCTTTCTTTAATCAATGTAACCCACCAACCTTGTGCTGAAACACCACCCAAAATGACCAACTGTTCCCCTCAGCAGAAAAAAAGGGATCTGAAGTGGAAAAGTCCAACCCTCACCCCAAAATCATCTGGACTGATAAACTGCCCTGGGGAGGTGTACTTACATTTTGGATTAACTACTCCTTAAAAACATCTTGTGAGAATAAGTAATTAGCTGCATGACCTGAATTATTTGTCTTTCCTGCAGTTACTTTTACTTACCAAGCACTTCAGGAAAAACGTGGTTGCATCTTCGCGGAGGTAGATAGGCAGGCCTCTCAGTGCTGCTGTTTTCCGGTGGGACACAATGTCGGATGTCTAAAAGTGGAAAACATAAGTAGTTCAATTAGTATAGTACTGTAATGTTGTCATTCCTAATAAGTATATTCATGCTCTTCTAAAACTGCCAGGCAAAAGAGCAGTTCACTGACCTGATCATCAAGTTGATCAAGGAGGTCCTCCATCTCCTGACCAAAAGCTCCTTTCTTAGACCTGTAGATTTTCAGCAGGCCAGGCCCAAACTTGTCAAGGGATGCATTGAAAGTCCCCAGGAGGTCTTTGCTCGTGATACGATGAAATTCCTTAGATATCTTAACAAGAAAACCAAAAAAATATTATCAATTTTCAAACCATAATGTCAGAATTTCTTACAGGAAGTTCCTGGGTAACTTGTTATGAGTCTGCACCATGTTAAATATCTGCCCATTTTTCTGTGACCTGTGAAAAAGTGGATTACATACTAAAATGCACCACAGGAAATAAAGAACCTCATTTTTAACCATGGATTTTGAGGATTAAAAATTAAATAAAAAGGGTGACTATGCCACATCCATAAATTGCAGAAAGTGAATTACTCCTTGGAAGACATAAAAAAAAAACACACATTCTTACCTGATTAAACATTTTACTTTTGTCTTCTTGTTATTATTGCAATTTATTTCTACTGTTTAGACAAGCAAGTAAAAAAGGATGTTACCATGACAGTTTCAACTGAGACGTCGTCGTCTTCATCAGAGGTGTCATGCAACGTTCTGCTGATGTGTCATTCATCAGCTGGCCTCTGGTCTCTGAAGGAGGGAATCCCAGGTATGTCATACCTGGGATTCCTTCCTCCAGAGACCACCCAGGATGGAAGGTGCGTGGCCAACTCGGCAGACCAGCTGGTAAATGACACGTCAGCAGCACGTTGGATGACGCTTCTGAGGAAGAATGAAGTCTCAGTAGAAAATGTCAACATAACATCTTCTTTTACTCGCTTGTCTGAACAGTAGAAATAAAAAAGAATAGATCCTTACCTCTTCACAAGAAAACAGAGCAGGCCACCTTTCCTGGATCTCAGATACCATCGGCTGACACTCTACCACCTCCCTTCGCCTGAGGGAAAACGTCAGCTCCATCTTCTGTTCTATCAATGTTGTGTTCCTGTTCTTCTTCTTCATTTCATCGACCAGAGATACTCTTTCCTCTTCAAGGGTAGAATCATCATGGTGTTGTGGGTAATCTGGCACATGATTGACCTCTCCACGTTTGGGCTTTTTCAGGGTAAATGGACTGTCATCTTCCCCTCCACCTTTTCTTTTCTTGTTTACATTTACCTCATTGCATCCTGCCTGGCGAAGCTTTGACCTGTAGTTTCCAAGTTTGTACTTGATACTTGTTCTCCATCCCTCGTAGCCTGTGACGCCAAATGGCTCTTTCAGACATGGATACTTCTGAATGAGCGCAGCGGCAACTGACTCAAGCTCATCTTTCTCAGGGTAGCTTTTGATTTCAAAAATTGCTTGTGCAATTTTATCCAATATCTCCATCTTCATGTCTCTTGTCACTTCAACGCCCTTCTTTGTCTTTTCATGTGTGTCATTGGCCTTAGACAATTTCAGCTCCACATCATATGCAAACTTGGGGATTGGGAATGGAGATGGCCACTCTGCGACTTGCCTTAATGTGGTCTGGATAGAATCGGTCCAACTAGGCCTGAAATCCTCAGAGTGAACACTGATTGTGTCCTGAGAGGAGACTGAACTAGTGGATTGGTTAAGTGGAGACAAATCACAGTTCCACATGACATGCAAGACTGCACGCACAGCTGGTAATTCTGACATCTCTGTTAAGTTGCAGAGTGCATTTCCAAACTCCGGATCCTCAAACTGTAGTGAGAAATCTTCTTGAAGATTGAGTCTCTCTTTAAGCATATTAATCAGGCCCTCCACAGATGTTGGGACTTCTGGAAGCTGGATTCGCCGGGCATCTCTGGAGGAAAGAACGACCCGAAGTAACATAGTCTGAAAAGAGGGGAGAGAGAAAAGTGGGAGAAAATGATTAGTCAAACCTAATTAGAAGACAGATTACACCAATGTTGTAGAAAGCTGAAAATTTGAATTTACACAAATTGGGCCCTTCTGGTCCCAAACAGCAAATACAGTTTTTTTTTATGTTGAGATAATCCCAGTGTCCTCATATGAGGACATCATTTTTTGCAAAAACTACTTCCTGTACAAAGACAAACTTTAGGTATTGTACTTATTAGGTCCTACTTATCCCAGATAGCAAGGAGAAATAAAAAAAATGCACACCAGAAAAAACGCTCGGTCTCAGGAGGTTAATGGAGAAGGAATGTCCTCGGAGTCACCATAAGCTTCCCACCAACTGTGTACGCTGCTAGAGGATGGTAATCCGTCAGCACATCTGGATCCAGGACAAGAAGGTCTGCACAGGTGTTTTCAACAAGTTCATAGGACCTGTAATGTTCCATGTACCAAGAAGAAAGTTTTTTACAAATGAATGCCACCTCCTCTGCATTGACAAGAATGTTTGCAATCTTATGGAACTCAGGGAGGCCACTGCACTGCCCAGAAGACAAAATCATGCCTGCCGCATACTGTGTCCCATCCAGGTGAACCGTTTTAGACAGCGACACACTGTCTAGATGTGGGTACTTCTTCTGTATTTCATACTTGAGAGATGGATCCAATTCTGAAACCCTGACCACCTTCACATTTTCAACATACAGTTTTGGCTTGAAAAGGATCCCACTGTCCAGGTGGTAGGCTATCATTTGCTGATGTTTCGTGGACAGAGTGAGCAGCACATTTTTCCAGTTGCGAGTGTCATGGACAACCTTTTTAAAGTAGCTATGCTTAGCCTCATATCGCATTGTCCATAATTCAATCAAAGGCCCATAGCAGCGAATAAGTTGCGGGTAGTGGTCGATAAAATGATGTTTCGGCCTCAGTCTGAACTCTGGAAAGGTACTGGTGAGCAACTTGCGATGATCGAGTAGTTTATAAGATAAATAACACAGTGCTTCTTCAGAAAGCCTACTTGACACAACAATGTCAAGAATTTCCTTGAGGTCCATTAAAATCACCCAAGCTGGCTCCTGTTCTGGTATCTTGCGTCCAATCACAAAAGGAAGTAAACTAAGCAGTGTCCAGTTTTCATGCCCGTTTCCCCCCACTGTCCCCTTTTCAAAGCTTGCTTTTGGAATTTTGTGGGGCTTGTTTACTTTGTCTTCATACTTGTAGGGAAATGATGTTATGCAGTCATTTAACTCATCAAATGTAATAAAGCGTTTTGAAATCAGATTTTTCAAACATAAGGATAATTCCACAGGGATGACCCCTTCCAAAAGATCATGCAACAGATCTGGAGGAAATCCAGTTATTGGGTGAAAAAACAAGAGATGTTTGCCCAGTACACATTCACTTTTGACCCCCTTAACACTTTTGAGGTTGCCCCCCTGCTTAAGCTCTTCCAGAAACAAGTTATGCTGATCAACACTTCTCAATTGAAAATCATTAACCTCAGTGGTTGCAATTTGGCCCCGACTAATCAAACAAAACCGACAGAAATTTTCAACATTAAAACTTTCAGAAAAGCCAGCAAGACCATGCGCACCGAGGTTGTCAGCACATACACAATACACAGTGCTTTTAACAAACTGGCCCACAACTTCAACAAAAATTCCCTCTTGTTCTAGGCACTTTATATCTTTAAGCAATGGCTCAAGAAACTTTTCATAACCATATTTTTTTATGTCTACACTTTTACCCAAGACAGCCAACTGAATTGAAGTGAGACTCGATCTGAACCTGGCTGGTAAATTTAGAACCACCCAATATACTGCCGTAATCTTATGAACTTTTCTAGAGGTCCCCAATGGATTACACACTTCAAATTCATCAATGTATAATCCCAAACTGATACAAGTGTTTTGTTCTCCCAGTAGCTTATTCTCCTTGTAATACTTGCCGTCTTGAAAAGACTTAAAGTGCCCAGATAAAGCTTCTTGATTAAATACAATTTTGTCAAAAAAATCTGTACACCCAAGTAAAGTCTCAAGTACCTTAGTGACAGATATATATACAAAAGAGTTTTTATGGGCTGCGTTGTACAGATATTCTGTGGGTTCGATAACAGGAAAGTGCCCTTTGAAGTATATATTCCTTCTGTGATCTGTAGATAGGGAACCTTTCTCTGATATTGTTAAAAGGAGTGGATTAGTTTGAGCTATAGCACTTGAAATTTCTTGCAAAACACAATCATTTACTTCAATTTTATGTTTAGAAAGGATCTCTTTGACACTGTTGAAAGTTTGAGTGTTAGAGAAAGACAGCAGGTTATGCAAATGTTCTACAATCTTTTGTGTTGCACTTCGAGAAACGTGCAACACAGTTTGCATAGACAAAAAGAGAGAGGCTAATTTGTGCTCAAGTGTCTCACTATCTACATCCTCCACAGTATCTACAACCTCATTTAGTCCCACAACATCATGAGCTGATGTCCCTGCTTCACTATCAGCTTGTTCACCATCAATTATCTCATCTTCAGTAACAGTTCTTTGTATTGTTCGGAAATCCTTAAGTGTCCAGTTTTTATGGTTTCGACTTTTGTGAGAACTGAAGGTTGGGCGAGTGTTTGTTTTAAAGGTACACCTTAGAAAGGGACATTGTACAGTTTCTCTGTTCTTTAAATGATGTCCGAGATGGTTCCAAAACGTTTTTTCACTGCAAATCTCTTTAAAATCACACAACTCGCAGTGAAATGTTACACACTCCTGGATTTTCACTGACGCGTGTGATCTCGAGAGGTGTGATCTCAATGATCCAAGTGTTTTAAATACACAAACACAGTTGGTGTGTGTGCAAGGCCAGTGTGCACCTTGACCGTGGCGAAGGCGAAGATGTTTCAAGAGGGTCACTTGACTGGAGCTGGAGAATTTACAAAGCCGGCACTGCATGGAATCCACCACTGAAACACAAGAGACACAAATAGCATGAATGGCATTTTCACAACAGCCTCTACACGTAATTTAAGATAGAATACTGATATGAAAAACTTAAAAGTTAGTCTGATAATAATTATTGTAATAACACCAAGCTGTACTGGTCTGAAAGCCAACTGCAACAGCCGTTATATAAAAAAATAAATAAAACAACCATACATAACACAGAAGGAATCCCTTGTTGCAGGAGCTAAATAGCCTACATCAACAAGCCAAAAATAGAGACAAGAAAAAAGTCTATTGGGAATTGTCTTTCATTCATGAATATAATCTGTAAATTAATTTTAAAATGTAAATTTGATTTTAAATTATAACTAGGCCTATGACAAGCAACAAAAATGCAAACATGAATTCAAACATTTGTTTTTAAAAACACCAACCATAACCATGTTATAACTTCATAAAATAAAACAACATTTAAAATAATGCATTCTGATCGGTACATTGTAAAACATTATTGATGTAAATGTGGTGATTTCTGTACAGCGCTGCTCCTCTCCTCCTTCACACAGCTTTAACTTACTCTTGATTCAAACTAATGCAGCTGCCCAATTGTTAGATTACACCAGTGAGACCAACAGCCTATCTCCTAAAAAAGAATCGAGCAACCCGGCGACAAACCTCTAAAAACCTGCGGATGAGTTAATTAACGACCGTTACCACCCCGGCAGAACTACGTAGTTCGGCCGGCCAACGGAGCTCTCCAGGCGGCTTGCTGCCTCTGCGAGGTCCCCCACCTCGGGGGGGCCTTGCCACAACGTGGAGGTTCTCAACTTCGGAGCAAACTTCTAAACAGCCGTCATTTAGACAAACTAACCGCACAATGGGGATCTAAACCCTTACTTTCTCGCATGAAAAATTATTAAAACTTTAAAAAGTGACGAAATAACAGCGCTACAGCAGAAAATAAAACAACAAGTAATGGCGGCGCCGCGGAGAGGTCGCGATAAACGAACACCATCGTTTGCCGCCTTGTTTAACTTACCCAGTGTTGCACCGGATAAAAAATGCACAACGTTGGCTTTTCATAATGAATATAGTTCCCGAATTACTTACACCACTGAAATGACAGCCCACATGCCTGCATAGCTACATAGCTGCATAGCTGCATAGCTACCCCATGTGAAAGCGTCTGCATGACGACGAGGCGCATGCGAAAAAGTTACCAACAACAACAGACAATGACCCTACAGTAAAAACAAAGTCAACCATGCACTAATTCAGCGTGATGGAAGTAAAAACACGCTTATCTTACCTGCTGGAGCGAAAGTTTGGCCAGCTCCCACCACGCGGTTTCTGCTCCACAAAATGTCGGACGGGCACACCTTCAGCAAAGCGCGGTTCAAACTGGTCCAGGCTTGTGTGCGCATGCGCAAAAGAGCAAATGACGGAGTTGGCCCAACTCAACTCAAAAATCTGCTTATAGATTTACAATTTCTTGTTGAGCTGACTTAAAAATAGTAGTTAAGTCAACAATGGGAAAAATTTGCTGGGCAGACAAGAGTTTATAGATTACTTATTGCAAAGCCATATTTCTGAGTCAGTTTAATTTCAAAATTGTAATGAGATCAACAATTGCTAGTTATCGTTTTTACAGTGCACACACACACACACACACACACACACACACACACACACACACACACACACACACACACACACACACACACACACACACACACACACACACACACACACACACACACACACACACACACACACACACACACACACACACACACACACACACACACACACACACACACACACACACACACACACACACACACACACACACACACACACACACACAATGTTCGTATTTAGTCTTCTGATTTTAAATGCCCTAGTATGGTTTTGTCACCATTTCCATAGCCCCACCAAAAATGTTTTCCACCAGCCGCCACTGGCGCTGGTGTTTAAACTTTAAACTGTCAGCCGCGGACGCGTTGTTTCTGAAGATGGACAATAGACATTTGTTTAATAAAAAAGACGGCAATTCTCAAGTGGTGGCTCACACAACAACCCCAGAGCCACCACCTGAGCCAGGTGAACAAGGTATGTAAATGTCAGTAAACTTACAAGTTATGCAAGCATGTAAGCAAAGCATAAATTATAGCTATGTTAACGTTACTTGGAATTGCGCGGGTAAGCTAAACCGTTAGCAAGTAGCTATAGCTAGCCAGATATATTAAATAAACACTTTGTCATACAATCTAAATGTTGTGTTTTTTAGCGTTACCTGGTGATTTCAAAGAAAGCTCTCTGGGAAATGTTGACTTACTGTCAGTGTTTGACATGAAGCTAGAAGCTACCTTACAGTACACAGTTGATCCTGAGTCCTGTCAGTTAAAGTGTTTCATAGTTAGCTTAGCTAAGCATCAACCTAGCACTGACATATATGGATGTTATGTGACAGTATTTCTGAGAAAAAGTCAGCTGAAATGGTGGCATAGTTGCCACTGCTTTACATGTCGACAGCATGTTTGAACGTATTTTCAGCAGTAAATGTGGCTGTTTGGCCACTGACATTGCCATAATAACACCTGAATTTAAATGTGCAACCTCTTTTTGTGACAGATTTTTGCCTGAAATTATAATCCTTCTGATTGATAATTCCTATTGACAGATAGTTTCTATGTGAAAATTATGAGATGGACAGCCAGCTAACAAGCTTTTTATACAAATATTTCAGATCAAAGCTAATCCAATGGGGCTCCTGAAAGGGGGCAAGGGACACTATGCTCCCAAATATTAAGCCTTGACCCCCATCTTAAAATTGATATGATCAACATATTATCTGCTTTGTCGGAGGCCTTTTTTCCTCATTATCATGTCATCAATCGTACAGCATTCCTTAGTTTTGAATGCAGAAAGATGACTATATTAGAGTATTAATCCTCCTGTTATATCCTTTTTTTTGTAACCGATAAATGTTGTACATTATAAAATGTATTCTTGTCGATATTATGAAAAGGCATTACTTGGAAACAGGGAACATTCTAAACTACTCGAAAAAACAAATACTTACCAAATAATAGACTTTCCACCGTCAGTTTCCCCAGTCAGTTTCCACAGTCAGTGTTAGACAAAAGGCGGCAAATGACAGAACGGATGTTGCGCATGCGCAAAGGGGATGTGCAAAGGGGCGGTCCCCAATAAAAACAATTCATTTTGAGTTACTCTGTCTTAAATACATTTAATAAGTGAATTGATTAATGTAATTTGTGTTCCACTAATGAACTATACTTAGGTTTATTTCTTAAATAAAAATATTTAAGTAAAGTGAAATGATTTTTAATGTGTCAAGTCTAAGAAGGGCTTGAATCATTTTTTTTGATCATTACATTACATTGCATTTAGCTGACGCTTAAGTGCATTCGACCAGATAAAAACTTGAAAAAATACAATACAAACTTGAAGAAAAACAAAGACGAATGAGGAGAAGAATAAGAGAAATCGAAGGTAAGAAGTATATAACGTAATATGGTAGGTAATATGTAATATGTTCAGTGCCGTTGGTACGTTAGTTCAAACAGTAGCAACAGACTATTTTTCTTAGCGGATGCATGTCAATTTAAATCAATACATACAACTATTCCACATGTACAATATTTTCTTAGCCCTAATACTTAATACTACTTATTTCGTTTAGATTGTTATATTTGATTATATTATATATTATCAAGAAATTATATATTATATATCAATATGATATACTTTTCTATATAATAGATTATCAAAAAAGTATTTATTAAGTAAGGGATAATGTGCAGCAATCACAATCGAATCCATGAAGACAAAGTAAATCTGTTTACAGTTGTTTCATATGGATGTTGAGAGGTATCCATATACCTCTTCATTTTGCTCTCAAAGTGCACCAGATTGATGCATTTAACTTCAATATTTTAAAAAAATCACTCCAAAGGGAGTGCTTGTTCTTCCTTCTGTCTGTCTGTATCTGTGTATTCTCATGTTCCGATTAACCCAGCCAAATTGTTCTTCTTTTGTGTCTATATCGACGCTGGGATCTTGAGTCGAGGCTGATCCTCTTGCTGTGGTCCCGCATCCTGGATCCTCTATCCTGAGTTCTGGATTAAGTCGTGGAGTTCGGGTCGTGGCTGAACCTGTCTCTGCGGTCCTGCCTAGGTCTCGTCGTGCTGCCTCCCTGAAGGCTCCCACAGGATTGTTGACATCCTCGTGGATTCATCTTCTTATTATGGACTTCAGAACAGGAGTGATATGATCCTCTTTCTTAGTGTTAGTGAGGACTCGAGCAGCGGTGTTCTGAATCAGCTGCAGCTTTCTAATAGATTTTTTAGTGAGACCTGTGAAGACACCATTGCAGTAGTCCAGTCTACTGAAGATAAAAGCATGGACACGTTTTTCCAAATCCTGCTGTGACATTAGTCTTTTAATCCTAGATATGTTCTTTAGGTGATAGTAAGCTGATTTAGTAACTGTTTTAATGTGACTGTTGAAACCAATAACTCATTTAACCCGCTGACAAGAGAGCCCACCTCCGAAGATCGTGACTGGCTGAGGGACAGACTCGGGGGCAGGTTTTCAGGAATTTCTTGGCTTCTCTCCCCCGAGCCAGAAGAGGAACACTACAGCTTCGAAACACTTACTGTTCCTGAAATTATCAAATCTGTTGGGCATCAGGGACCTGAGGCAATTGTGGCAAGCATGGCATTGTCTGAAGAGCAACAGAGGGCAATTCAGGTGGCTACCACTGGTCAGCGAACCAACCCAAACTGGCATTTGTTCAGGAAAGGAAGGTTGACTGCTAGCAACTTTTTGAGCTGTCCTGAGGTCAAAGCGTGTGACTGCTTCCTTTATTGCCAGGGTGCTAGGGCAACAACAGGCCCTTGATGGTGTTTTGTCTGTACAGTGGGGGACTATGAATGAATGTGAGGGCGTCAGGGGATTCACCACTGCAACCCAGATGCAGGTCCATGAGTCAGATTTGTGGCTCTCCCTATCAGGATTGTTGGGGGCATCTCCAGATGGTCTGGTAGGGTCTTCCGCTGTGCTGGAGGTAAAGTGTCCCTACGGAGCCAGGGAAATGACAATTAGTGAAGCATTGCAAATCAAGGGCTTCTGTGTCAGTAAGGAAGGAAAAACATTCAGCCTGCGTGAGGAACATCCTTACTGGCACCAAGTGCAAGGTCAGCTTCACCTCACTGCAAGAAAGAAGAAGAAATAAAAAAATTGTGAATTGTTTTTAATTTACATTTACTCGCCTTTGCAATGTTGTGGTTGTTAGAGTGTTAGGTTTCCTGTCAGCTCGTCTGTTGGGAAGATATAAAATATTAGTTTCATGGAAGTCACACCGTCACATATACTGTAAGACCATTAAGACATACAGTACATAGGCTAAAACAAAACATCTAAAGATATAACCTTGCACTTTGATAAGTCTCGTGAACATTTACACTATTTTGACATTTTTATAGATGAAAATTGAACTAAAGAAATAAATGGTAGATTAATCCATATTGAAAATAGGTGTCAGCTGCTACACTAATTATAATAGTTATATTTCTTAATTAATTAAGATAAGATATTACTGTATTGATCCCAATTTGGGAAATGTTTGTGTTGCAGCAGCATAACAAGAAAAACAAAATATAAGTTATAAAATATAAAAAAGTATGTGAGGGATGGAATATTAAATTGAATATAAATGTAAAATGTACATGTGATTTTACGTCCAAGAGAAGCTATGGAGCAGAGAGTTCTCTGCCAGCCAGAGGTGATTTGTTATTAGTTCAATATGTCAAACTGATTTCCCTGACTACAATCTTTAGTTACATGGTGAAACGTTATGCTGCTTGTACTAATAAGACTTATCATATAAGCCACACAGGTTTTAATAGGATGTATTCATTATCTTTACTTGTGTTGCGGTCTTTTCAGCAGCGCCATCTCTATAACGGCGATACAGTCACTACCCATTATTTACATTTCACCGTGACATGGACAAAAATGTAACGTCAGCTTACCTCATGGCACGAATCCAGACTCTCCTTTGGAAAACATTGGCCAGGAAACGATAGAACAAGCACGTTTCATGCGAAGACCTGTGGCTGCAACCCGGAGCAAAGCAACAAACCATTGCGTAGCTAACTAGTAGCGCTAGCTTTAGCTAACGTTAGCCAACGAAACGAACTGCCGAGTAAAATTGGAAAACACTGGTAATTAATTATTCTATAATTTGTAAAACTACGGTGTTAGAAACGACAATTTCAAAAATACAGATTAATAATAGTCAGATATAGATATACAGATACTAAAGGTAGGCAGGTACTTGCTTTCAAGCAGAACACAGGGGAAAAGAAACTTAGCGGGAGTGTTTACGTGTTCGGCGTAATGACGTACAACGGCCTCGACAATTTCTGTAGTCCTATTCAGCCACTCGGTAACAACCATCGTTTTTCAGACACGTAAACTCTTCAAAAATCCCCAGTGGGGTCACTGCTGATGTATTTAATGTCGTAGAACAAAATGTGATTTATCTCTTAAATTTGTGTCAACCACAGACCTTATTTCGAGCTATTTTCCAAAACCCTATGGAAAAAATGCATTGCTTTTTGAGGAAGGAACCGGAAGTGCTAAAAATGCTAACTTACTTCCGGGTTTTACGACGCGTCACTGCGGTTCTCTATTGTTAACATGGAGAAATACCCGGAAGTGCCTAGCAAATGGTCTACCGCGCCTATTGGTCGGTTTTTATTGTCAAAATTAGATGTTTTAATAGATTTTTTAATCGTCACACTCGATTTCGCCGATTTTCTTGTGGCCCTAGCTGGTCGACACCTCTTTTAGCAGAAACAAAGGCTACGATGTTAATCCAATTGTGTTGTTGTGGAAATACCGGACGTGACGTTGTGTGATCGCTTAGCAACTGAACTCCGTGAAAAATAAACACCACTAAGGTTCAAGGGTCAAGGGTTTTTGTTATCAGATGCTAGCTACAGTGTAGTTTTGGCATTTCAAATCTTAGATCCCGAGCTCCTCCAACAGTGCAACATAATATAAATAGGACATAATAAGAAAAATAAATAAAGATAGATAAAAAATTGTGCAAAATGCACCACTTTTGGTTCAAATGATGAAACCAGTAGATTCATTCATTTATTTATTTTTGTTGCCCCAGCTAAATCGATGTTAATCCATTTATGTGGTTGTGGAATTACTGTACGTTACATTGTGCGGTCGCGTAGTAAGTGAACACCATGCTACCGATTACTATCCGATGACCATGAACGCAACGGACATCGGCTACAACCTCCTCTCTGTCTGACTTCGCCAAGCAGGTAATGTGCTGCACCGCATGCCTCCAATATTTTAATGTTTATTGCAAGTAAATCCGTTGTAGTTACATATCTTTTTAAAGCACGAGCTAGCTAAACACATATTTAGCTTTACTTGACCGGAGATATAGCGCAGTGGTGAGTCCTACAACCCGGAAGTGAGTTAGCATTTTACAACTATTGGTTCCCTCGTCTCAGAGTCAATGGGATTTCTCCATAGGATTTTGGAAAATAGCTCGAAATAAGATCTGTGGAAAACTAACCTGCTTGATAAATGCACGTTTTGTTCAGCCGGATAATCTCCACATATCTACCCTACTTTTATAATTTTCGAATCATAAATCTAATGGCCAGAAGCAAATTGCTAACGTTATGCTATAAACGAACTACAGACCATGGATGTATAATAAGAACCTTTAGAATAATTACCTTTAGAAGTACACCAAAACATAACTGCTAACAATGTAAATGCTGTGTTGGAAACAAAGTTAATGTAAGAAAATGTTGAGTTAAATACTTTTGGCACTGTATATACAAAGCTTGGAAAAATGCCTATTGTGGCTGTCATACTTGCATACAGTGGCAACTAATAAATAGTATTGTGAAGAAATGTCATGACAACCATCTACAGACTGTTACTGCACGCTGATTGTTGTGGTCCTATTTAGACGTTCAGAGCTTTCCTTGTTCCAGTCCTTCCCTGATTGATTAGTGCTTTAACTCGTAATTTACACCCAATGTTAAAGCTTGTTGATGATATGTGAGATTGTAAATTGTCATGCATTCTAAAGTGTTCACTTTATTTTTTTCCTTCAACAGATACCAAACCAAAGCAAGATCAAACAGCACTTTTAAGAGCCTTTTTCAATTTCTTCTCTTCTCCCTCCTCAGAGCTATATTCGCTACATTTCTTACTGTCTCCTCCCCATTTTTACCATCTTCATCTCTGTCTCTTTACCACTTTCTCTTTTGTTATTTATACGCATGCAAACACACACACCTGTGTGTGTTTTGATTTCTAGTTCCTGAAATGGCTGCTAGACAAGGCGAGGAACAGCTAGAAGATGCCATTTTCCTTGCCGATTTACTTTGTAACCAACTGAAGGTACATTTTTTTATTTCAATTGTATTGGTTTTGTGCCCGATATACTGATTAGGTTGATTGATTATGTGCTTGTAATTTTGTAATGCTTGTAAGTGAATAGGAATACAGTGGGAATGAAAAGCAGCTTGTTGTGAAAATGCATGACTACTTTATTGAAGGAAGAAGAAGACAGGGCCAGAGCAGCATCTAACAGGAGCAGAATCCGCTGGGTTGGCAAAGATGCTCAGGGGTGTCCTCTAAAAAGGAGGAGCAGAAATGGGGCAACCTGCCGACGTACTAAAGGTTTGTGCATGTATACAGGTATTCATGATTAACATATCATTTTTGTTTTGATTGTTCGCAACATGATTGGTACAGCATGTTTCAGCTTAGAGAGGTATTGAACAAATATCTGTTATTCCGTCGTACGTATAAAAATAGGCCATTGTAATAAATAGTTAGAGTTGGTTAGAACTGTTAGAACTCTTTTAATGCATAACACTTGCCTGCGATTGCCTCCTGTTCTCTGTAATTATTATCTGTTACCAATATATCTATTATTATAATTATTATTTTTCAGCCAGCCAGAACTGTTACCATTGACAGTCCAGAGACTGTGGAACCAGCTGGAGCAACCTCTGCAGTACCCCCCTAGCTTTTTGGTAGCATTTACTATCATTGAAAGTTAGGAAATGTGTCAACATAACATCAAACAAATACGTGATGCAATATGAGTACGCTGTTGTGATGCTGAACATTTTCTTTTTTGTTTGTTTCCAGAAGATGAGATTCAGCAATTGCAGGAGCTTTTCGTTGATCAACCATCAACCTCTACCTCATGGTGCCTGCGCCAAAGTGCTGCCCAATTAGAGTGGCAAAAGGCAAGGTCCCATCACTTAGACAGCTTGCTGTCTTCAACTATGGTACCGGAAAGGAGATGCTCACATTGCTCCGCTCCTGCGGTCCTTTGCTGCAGAGAATGCATGTCCCTTGAATGGTTGTGTCATGACTGTGACATTTCTAAACACAGCATACACACCCTTCATAACAGGGAGTCCTTCAATGAAGGATATTTCAAATGTATTCCCCCAACAATGTAACTAGTCAAGACAAATGAAACGTTGACTTTGAGACACCAAGGTATTTCACTCAACACAATTTAGCCCCAAGTGGTTATTTTATAACTTTCCTAATGTGCTGGTAGTTTAAGACATATTTTTAACCTCTCTTCACAGATCGTCTTTTGCCCACTGGTAGGCCTTCACACATGTGTAACCCTGAAGGTGTTACAGAGTCTATAGGCAGGCCTGTCCTTTTCGTCTGCATTAATGGTATGATTTTAAGTGTTCTTTTTGTCACCCTAATACAGGTAATGAATGCGATTGTTTTTACTAAACTGTGTTTGTTATTAGGGCGTTATGATTTGCATCTCCCCAAGAGGGTGTGCAACACATGCCATTACGAATGGACACCTGATTGGGGAGACCTCATTAGAAGCGGTTACTGGCCAGCTTCTGTGAACGGAGACATGTTATATTCCACGGATGTCTTCAACTCTTTTGAGGACCTGAAGACTTTGGCACCAGGTTTGTCCAGACAGGCCTTTTTACAGAAGCTGGAACGGAGGACACAGCATTATGGGAGGGTAAGATGACTTTCACTGAGTATTGCATAAGAAGAGGGCATTGTGAAAGGATGCATTTTATTTTGTGTAGATGAAACATGTTGATTGGAAATATGTTTATGTCAAAATAACTACATTGAAAAGCTTACAATGTTACTGAAAGTAGTTTAACTAGTGTTACATTAGAGCTAGAAACCTAGCACTGGTAGATGTAGGACATACTGTATAAGATCAAACATATCATAATCCAACTTTTGTTCTTTACTGAAGAACACAATTTGTAAGATGAAAAACATTGTGCTCTTCTGTGGGAAAAAATGGGATTCTGTATTGTATTGTACTGTACAGAAAGTAGAGTCATGGTGCATATTACAAAAGCTGAAATAATGCTCCTTCTCTTCCAGCATCTGCCAATCCTAACCTGACCTTCACTTTTCAGGATATCATGTGTTAGGGATACTCCTAATAGCCCCCCTCTTGCCTCCAACCACTGTGAAAGTCTTCCTGTTTCCTCGTATTATTCTGACATTTGTAAGGTAACAATTTTGCTTCTCAAACTTCCAGACAGGAAAACTCCATGGAGATGTCTTCCAAATAAGCTTTCTGGAGTATATGGCCTGCCAGTACGAGTGCCAGAAAATGACGTGTGAGGAACCCTTTTCATGCCCAGCTTCTACTCCCAAAATGTTGGCTGTGTCAGTGGATGGGAATAGGAAACAGTACCGTTTCCGACATTCACAGAGGTACATCTTTTTTGTATGTCAATTGAATTTAAGAAGTAGTCTATAAATGATGATAATAATTGATTGAATATTTATTTTTGAATTTAGGATCGATGAACCACTTTTTAAAGGGCCGTTCATCAGGTTAGACTCGGCTGTCACAGACTTTGTTGACAAAGTCAGAACAAATGTAAAATGTGTAAGCACAACATTTTTTTCCTATCATTTTTCTAGCCTTTACTTGTTTTGAGAGTGTAACATTAAAATGTCTTTAATTGTAGACCCCAGGAAAAGGTACATGTGGTACCAGCCAGTGGTCAGCTGCTCGAGAGACAGCAAGAAGAGCCAGCAGGCTTGATGAAGAGGGGTTAGAGGTGGCTGTATGTAGACACGGAGTGCTACTGAAAGCTCTCAACATGTTCAGAGGAGAAATATTTGCCTACCCCTTGTTCCTTCAAACGCAGTTTCAAGCTACAAACGTGCATTTTTATTGCACAGATATTGCTTGTAAATACTGGCCCTACCTCGAGAAAGTGGCAAAGACAATGCCAGAACTGCGACCTTTGCTGAGCATGCAACCGTTTCTCTCGGTCATGCATACCAAGGCCCATTCCACAAAGTGTGAGGTAGGCCCACTCTTATATTATTGTGATTGTAAGAATTGTTTTTAATTAATCTATGACATATAATATATGTGTATTTGTTAGATTGTGTGGAGTGGGAGAAATTTGGAGGGTGCTGGTTCGACGGCCGGGGATGAAGTGGAGATGGTGAACAGCTTTCTGTCACGTTGTGCCATCACAACTAAGTACATGACAAAATCAGGTATGTCCTCTTATCATTAGACCAACATAATTCTGTCTTGAAGTTATTATCCATCTCTTACTTTACTTTATCTTTGTCTTTGATGTAGTCTGTTTAAGGCGAGACACTACAGGTGAATAGGGTAATTTTTTTAACTTAAAGATATCAGCTAGAAATTTCTCCAGTTAATTACTTACAAAAAGGCAATTGTTTTTTGTATTACAAGTTTTCAGAAATAGCATGTTTAAATATGCAAATTAGCCATAATCTCATTAAATATGCGCATATTTTAACACATTTCAGGAAACGAATTTTTTTTATTGGATAAAGCCAGGTTCAAAATTCTTGTTTCATTTTGTTGTCATATTAGAATTTAAGGCTTTTACAGAAGGGATTTTTTATATCTCTTTTTATCACTAAATAAATCAGAAAATACTGTCAACAGCCCTAAAATATCAATTTTCGCCATGTTTTTAGGTATAAAATGTTATATAATTCAGGCTATGAATGATAAATGAACAAACCCTTCTGTAAAAGCCTTCAGAATATGGATAGGAATATAACTGGAAGGTTTGGTGTGTCTACGTGCTACTGAAGTGGAAATTTTGTGCTCAGAGTAGGAGAAAAAACTCATTTTGAGAAAACGACCTTTAAAGATATGTATTGTCAAATTCCATATTTTTTTTATTGGAAGACACTATTTTCAGACACAATATCTAATCTAATACTTACAACAACAACAATATAGAACATATAAAACACAATACAACTGAAAACTGAGTAACACAGTATGTACCTGATGAACAAAACCACAGTAACACACACACACTACGACCACAGTAACACACGCACTGCAGAACTGCCACCCTAGTCCATGCCTGCTCCATAAGTAGGCCCCTCCTGCATCTCCTGCTGATGTCTTTTCACCTTTTTTGCTGTGCTTAGACTCTTGCGCCTATATTTCAAACTAGCAGATGTAATGGCCTCAGCTTTTGAAATTCTCAGCAAATCACTTTGTCTCATTGCGCTGACAGTAACAGCTGTGCTCTGGAGCCACAACTTCTCCATAACAGCCAGCATGGCAGAGGCACCTTCATTAAAGGTGGAGATGGCCATACTTGCAGCTGCCTCAACCCTGCTTTTCCCCACAAAGACCGTTTTTGGACACTGCGCCCATATCACAGAGTTGAGGCACTCATTGGCATTTTGAGTACCTCCATGCTGCATTCTCTGGAGCAGGCTGTCACTTGACATGCAGTGGTACACAGGGATAAGCTTCTCCCCCACCTCTCGCTTTAAAAAGTTTCCAGCATGTTCTTTGTGGCTACCAGGTGTTTCCCTATTATCCTCTGCTTTCCTATACCAACACCAGGAGGGATTGCACCTGGTGTGTAAGGGGCTGTCATCAGTAGACATGCCGTGGAGGAGACCTGCCCATATTTCTCCCTTCATTTTATCGATTGAACCCTGGTTGTTGAGAATTGCCCCCCTGTAATAATTTTGCAAAGTTTTGCATTTCTTTGCAGTCAGCTTCCCTACACCCTTCCCTCCTAACTTTTTCTAATTTCACCACTTCATGCCCAGGGTATGGGTTCAGTGCAACCACCTCCCTAAATGCTGCGCTATCCCCATCTGACAACCTCTCTGTGTACCGCACCTGGTGGCGATTCACAGACCTGGCCCACATCCTCTTGGCTGACTCCTGCTCCATTGCCTTGCTTGACCCTGCAAAGTTTCTTGCACAATCACTATGTGTCTGTCGCCAACTGTCATACTCCTCTTCTGTAATCTTTTGCTCTTGCTTGGCATTTCCCTTTAGAGCACAAGCATGGCAATAGGATGATAGGATTTCATAGTCTATCACCAATCCAGTAAGGATGTCAATGCACACACCGATCCCATAATGGGATGTGAAGCCTCGCTTTTGCCATGTGCCATCAAATGACACGCTGATGTTTATAACTGCCTCTGCATCCTCCCTCAGCAACTCTGCAACATCTGGGTCCACATCTGCATAAGCCTGCCTGACCTGCTCCCTTGTCCTGTGAAGTGACTCCAGGCCTCTCTCTATTTCTGCCACTAATAAGAGAAAAAAATAAGTCAACTGAATGTCCTGATAAGTTATACTCTGAATTCAATAGTTCAAGTTTTCTTGGTCTCAATCCTGTTTCTATACCTGTCACTCTCTTGTCATGTCTCTGATAGGTTTTGAGATGAAGTGCAGGAATCCCCAACACTTTGCTTATTTTCTTCAGAGCTGCATAGCCCAAGCCTAACTCGTGCGCTAAGAGCACCATTCTCACATTCACATCAAAAGCAACATCCTTCCTGGTTTCGTCTTGAAGACGTGTAGATGTGTACACACTTTTGCGGTACCCACCATCACACAGACTGCACTCTAAAATTAAGCTGCTACAGAAACCATGGTTTTGCGGATCGATGTTAACTTTGAGCCCTGTCCCTGCGCAATTTGGGCAAATCAACCCACTGAGCAGTTCATTCAGCCGCGCTACATGTATTATCAGCCACTGCTGTGTGGCGCTATCTAAACCCTCCTGCTCTTTGGGTGACAGCTTGCGCATTGACGCACTAAGTGAAGGTTTTTCAGGTTCGGGGTCATTTGTTTTGTCTTCTACCTTGCTAAGTGCAAGTGACGATTGTTGTCCTCTTCTCTTTGAACGATTTTTTCGCGGATGTTTCGGCATTTTGAGATTTAAATTTTCAGCGCAAATATAAACAAGGAAGTGTCATGGCGCACCACGGGACGCATCTGAACGAATCACGTTGTCAGAAATTGACACCAGCCAATAAGATTCCGTTCTTTGGTCAGATGACCCCTTTGTACTTTCACGATTGGTTGCTGATACAAAGGAAATGACCATATTTGGATCTGATGAGATTGTGCAGGAGAACCTGAGCTTTCCAACGGTACCTCTCATGACATGGAGCAAACAGCGGTCACGGCACTTTATGTTACGTTAGATTGCTAACTTTTGGTGAATTTAGGAGAAATCTACCGACGGAAATAGACAAACTATAGTAAAATAAACACCTAAATGTGTATTTTGTACGTTTTCCTTCCAAAAGCCTGAAAGAAAACATCTTATTGAATCAAAATAGCACAAAATCTCAAAATTGACATGGGCATGAAAAACGATGTTTTTGCCTGCCGTGTCTCGCCTTAAACAGTACTAGAGTTTTTATGAGTTGATTTCCAAATAACAAAGTTATATTATCTGCTTGTCAATTTTACTTTTAAAAACAGCTCGTAATGACATGTTGACTGTCCATGCAATGGGATGGAACAGACGGAAGCAGGAAAACCTTCATGTCGTGTTGGCTAAGAGATATGTCAAGGTAATTGGCCATGTAAGCATAGGCATGACAAGATTAGATTTGTAAGACTAATGTGCAAACCCTGTCACAAACAAATAATTGTCCAAGCTGGTAAAGTGTTGGATACTGAGTGCTTGCGCAGGTCTGGAAAAGTTTGAATGATTAATTACTGTTTTCAAGACATGAAAAGTTATGGAAATTTGGGTGAAAATCTTGAAAATACATCTGTATCGGCAACATATTTTTTACAACAGACAATCACAATGTTGGAGGGTGAGACTTAAAAAATGAAGGACACCTGCGAAGAGCTTGGATGCTCTGAGGACAAAGTCCAACAATGGGTTAATGATTTTAGAGACTGGGCAACAAACGGTATGCTGTTTCCTAACTTGATAATATAACATCGTTATTTAACGTATAGTATTAACACCTATGTTTTCTTTGTCCTCAAACTGTGTTTCTTGTTATTTACCCAAGACAACACATCAGGCGACAATCAGTCTCTCCAGATGTCCATTGAGCAGCTATTTCTAGGGCTGTGCCAAAAGAAAGCTTGCCTCTATAGACAGACTGGTAAGTTATTATTATTTAGTTGCAGTCATGTAATTAAAAAATTCCATTGAACATTGTTTCTGTAATCTTTTTTACAATTACGTCATATAGACAGCAATAAGATTCGGCAGTTACGTCGCAAAAGGTTAAGGGAGGAAAAGACCAAACTCTTAGCGGCAATACGCCAGTACAACACCGGACAGCCTCCTGAAGGAGAAATCCAGGAAGAAGAGGTGGAGAGAAGACTGTCTGCAGAACAGCAAACAACAGACAGTCTAATATGGCCATGAAGAGTGCAAAGTGATGGTAAGAGCTTCTCTTGTTTGTGTTTATATAATATGTTTATTTTCTGGCACTAAGCAAGACCTATAACACCAGCTTCCCAGTCAATGGACTATGTCCGGTCACTTATCCTACTGGTGCATGTCTTGGTCGGTAATGGTATGCTTGCTGTTCCTCTCTCTTCAGAATCGGTGTCCATTTTGGCCCAAAAAAAAGTCTTTGATGCCTACATGGCCAAAAGGAGACTTGTGGAGGAGAGGGCCATCATTGTGAGGGAGATGAGGCAGCACTGCCTTTATCTGAGAAGTCAGGTTGACAAGATCAGGATGCAGATGCAACATGTGTCATGTGGAGGACATAGTGGTAAATTCCATGATGCCATAACCAAATACTACTTAACATCCAAAATGTGTACAAGTAACAAAAATGAGATGCCTTTTCACTATTCTATTCTCTATGTTCTGCCCTAGACATGACTCAAGAAGGGAGAGATGGATAAGCTAGTCTTCTAAAGAAAAGACTTGCTGACGTGGACACACACATCCAGCATCTTTCTTCGGCCTACAGCCTGGCAATCGGACCAAATGCCCCTCAATGGCCTGATGATTCTGTGGAGAACCATGACCAAGACAGTGACATCAGTGATGACAGTGAGGAAGACCCTGATGAGGACATCACACACACCCTACCCCCACCTTGAGGAAAGGACACTGGGGCACAGCGCCTCTCTCCCCCAACCTACCCCCTCCTTGAGGAAAGGACGCTGGGGTACAGCGCCTCTCTCCCCCACCCTACCCCCTCCTTGAGGAAAGGACGCTGGGGCACAGCGCCTCTCTACCCCACCCTACCCTGAAGGACATTAGGGTGTACAGCAGGGGTGGCCAACCAGTTAGAGGTTGAGAGCCAATAATTTCCCTGCGTTACTGCAAAGAGCCACATCATACACATAGGCACACATGCTGGGTGTATGTCCCCCCACCTCTCTCTCTCCTTTCTGTGTGCTCCCTCAGTCTCTTCCTCTATGTGCCACTCTCTCTCACACATAGAACATGAACATCTAAACATTTACAATAATTGACCCACACGCTCAGAAACACCCTCCCTCACACAGACACACATACCTCTGCTCAGTCAGAATTCTTGTTAATGTCACATACCATGATATTGACTGAAATGTACTTAACCTCTCCTACCAGTATTAAGACCAGAGGCCAGTTATCGTCAACCAATAACATTGTGTGCACTCTCACACACAATTTCTCACTTCAAATAATGTGAAAAAAAGTTGTTATCTTACTATGCATGTTGCTTCTTTGAACTAAGTGAACATTCTGGAATGAATTGCCTTGAACAATCCTTAAAAATGTGGCTTGTGAGGAATATGTAAACGTTTGTATTTAAAACAAACCCATGACTAAGGTTGGTTCAAACATTGCTATGTATTGTATTTTAGTTAAGTCTCCTCACATGATAACTATCTCAACCTTTACCTAACCCTCTGCACTTTCTCTATTTTTTATTTCTTTACCACAATTAGCCTATTCGGGAGTCCTTCTGTGTCAGCAACCAGCTTTCCGTGAGCAGGCCCTCTCTCACACTCACACACACATCTACCTACAACTACAAAGTGTGGCCATTTAGGGTTGAAAACATTATATTGAGTTATTACGGTTTTATCTGAGTTATTATCTTCAGAAGCAGAACTCTCCCTTCACTGTCACATTGTGAGTGCAGTAAAGCCTGCCTCCGGTGCTGCAGGATCTGCATTCTGATTGGCTAAATCACTTCTGTGTTGAAAACTCTGTAACGATTGGCCTGGAACTTGTGTGTTGTTCACCCTTTGTGAACTGGGATAAATATGCGCAAAAAAACACACAAAATAAAAATGCTATATGAATTGAAGTTCACAAACCATGGTTTATGTGTTAACTCACTCATTTCTTTGTTGATGTTCACATATCTGTTATCTAATTAATTATCTATTTTAGCCCACTTCCTTCCAACTGGACAGATGTTATCCAATACCCATAGTCCGACAGGTATTCACCTGGCTTTCTTAAAGTAAAACAGGTACACAAGTTAACAAAATACTACATTTATTGTCATGTCTCTCACACTATGAATGTACCATTACAACAGCATTCGTCTACATATAAGAGGCAATGTAAGCTGTGTCCAAGTTCTGACACCCATGTGCAACATCTCAACTGGCTCATATCTTGTCTTATTAATGTTTCTCATAACTAATTGTATTAAAATAAACTCATTTTCCATCAACCAGCTTGTCACAGGAGTCTCAATCTTCGTCACACCCTCTGAATGTACCATTACAACAGCATTCAGCTACATATAAGAAAACATACAAGTGTGTCCAAGTTCCGACACCCTGTGCAACACCTCAACTGGCTCATATCAGAATCAGAAATCCTTTATTAGTCCCACAGCAGGGACATTTCCGCTTGTTACAGCTAAAGTGGCATAGCAACTAAACAAAAATGGATGCATACCACAGAATAAGCTAACATATTAATTATACTATATATAATTATATTTAAAAACATTTTAGAAGGCCTCACGAAATACTTTAATGTAAATTAAAATGTGAAGGAATGTGTGTAATGTGGTGATTGCTATGGGTGATTCACATTATTCACCCACGGATCTATGGGTTGGGGTATTGTTCCGCACGGACATTTTAGTTAACCGGACTTCCTGTTGATGTGAAATCCGAAAACATTTTATAAAAATAAAATAATACTTTATTCCGAGTTTGCTTGCTTTTCTCTTTGGAGGTCATCACATAACGGCATTGTAATACACAGTTCGGCTGCATTAAATATTACATATCTGCCGTAGTTCTGTATTTACAGGACTGTCTCAGAAAATTAGAATATTGTGATAAAGTTCTTTATTTTCTGTAATGCAATTAAAAAAACTAAAATGTCATACATTCTGGATTCATTACAAATCAACTGAAATATTGCAAGCCTTTTATTATTTTAATATTGCTGATTATGGCATACAGCTTAAGAAAACTCAAAAATCCTATCTCAAAAAATTAGAATAGTTCCTCAGACCAAGTAAAAAAAAAAGATTTATAACAGCAAAACACAATCAAACATTTGAAAATGTCCATTAATGCACTCAGTACTTGGTTGGGAATCCTTTTGCACGGATTACTGCATCAATGCGGCGTGGCATGGAGGCAATCAGCCTGTGGCATTGCTGAGGTGTTATGGATGCCCAGGATGCTTCAATAGCGGCCTTTAGCTCATTAGCATTGTTGGGTCTGGTGTCTTTCAGCTTCTTCTTCACAATACCCCACATATTCTCTATGGGGTTCAGGTCAGGGGAATTTGCAGGCCAATCGAGGACAGTAATGCCATGGTCAGTACACCAGTTACTGGTGGTTTTGGCACTGTGGGCAGGTGCCAGATCATGCTGGAAAATGAATTCCTCATCTCCATAGAGCTTTTCAGCAGACGGAAGCATGTAGTGCTCTAAAATCTCTTGGTACACAGCTGCATTTACTCTGGGCTTGATGAAACACAGTGGACCAACACCAGCAGCTGACATGGCTCCCCAAACCATCGCTGACTGTGGGAACTTCACACTGGATTTCAAGCAACTTGGATTTTGCTCCTCTCCAGCCTTTCTCCAGACTCTGGCGCCTTGACTTCCAAATGAAATACAAAACTTGCTTTCGTCTGAAAAGAGGACTTTGGACCACTGTGCAACTGTCCAGTGCTTCTTTTCCTTAGCCCAAGTCAGACGCCTCTTCCGTTGTCTTGAGTTCAGAAGTGGCTTGACCATGGGAATACGGCTATTGTAGCCCATTTCCCGGACACGTCTGTGAACAGTGACTTTTGATACCTGGACTCCAGCTTCAGTCCACTGTCTTTGAAGCTCCCCCAAATTCTGGAAGCGACTCTTCTTCACAATGCTGTTAAGGCTGCGGTCATCTCTCTTGGTTGTGCAGCGTTTCCTGCCACATTTCCCCCTTCCAACAGACTTTTTGTGGATGTGCTTTGAAACTGCACTCTGTGAACAGCTTGCTCTTTGAGAAATTTCTTTTTGTGTCTTACCCTCCTGATGGAGGGTGTCAATGAGGGTCCTCTGGACAGCAGTCAGATCAGCAGTCTTCCCCATACTTGTGATTTAGTTTACTGAACCAAGCTGAGTGTTTTTCAAGGCTCAGGAAACCCTTGCAGGTGTTTCGAGTTAATTAGACGATTCAAGTGATTCGTTGAACACCCTACTAGTATACTTTTTCATGATATTCTAATATTTAGAGATAGGATATTTGAGTTTTCTTAAGCTGTATGCCATAATCAGCAATATTAAAATAATAAAAGGCTTGCAATATTTCAGTTGATTTGTAATGAATCCAGAATGTATGACATTTTTGTTTTTTTTAAATTGCATTACAGAAAATAAAGAACTTTATCACAATATTCTAATTTTCTGAGACAGTCCTGTATAGAGCCCTGATGAGAAGACTTCTAGACAAACAGGAAGAACTGCCGCCAAAACGGAATATGTGACCTGAATCATAAATATATCAGCAATTAAACAACATCTTGCATTTCTTTTCACACAATACGTCTCCTCGCAGTATCAACACTAATTCGGCTGACTTTTATATTTGATCCAATTGGTAGATAGGCTGTATTTACACCATAAAGGTGCACAGCTGATAGAAAGGGACACCTAGTGGTTAAATCACGTTATTGAATTTTATTATTTTTATTATTAGATATTAATAGGAGACACAGTCAGACACACTAATCAAGCTTTATTTAAACATTAAAGAATACTTTAGGTTAAGGTCTTCTTTTGAATAAGAAAAAAGCTTTGGGGGTACGCTATACAGATACATATTAAGCCTGACTAAGTACTAATATATTGCTTTCCTGCAATGTTAACTACTGTATGTGTAAGCACTTATTTTAACTGATATTATACATATGTATTATACTCTTATAAGATGTATGTAGATAGTATAAGAAATGTGCAGAATATGACAGTTTAATGGTGGAGGTATACACACATATTGATAGATGTATTGTAATGCACTGTTGAGGAACATGCGACCAAAGTTTTTCATCTATGACCTTGTCAGGTATTGAACATTCAATAAATAAAGAACACAGAATTATTAAATATAAGACACATAATTTGTGTGATTATACTAAATGGTTTACAAATAAACACCACTGCATATTTACAACTGTTACACATGCTGCTGTACCGAAAAAATTTCCAACTTGAGATCAATAAAATATATCTTATCTTAAGATGATCGATGCTACTGCCATATTTACAAAATTTGCAGTGGATCCATCCGAATTCAGTTTTGAATAGTCTGCCGTGTTTCCATCCCATTTCAAAGTGCTGCCTGTTCGACGCTCGGCGTAACTCACGGCGCACTGCCACTCAAACATCCAATCATAGAGCTTGAGGACTCGTCACGGGGTTTGTCAAACATAGCGGAGAGAATACTTCTGTGTGTATGTGTTTATGTGTGCCAGGTGTGATTCACATGGGGGGATGGGCACTTAAGGGGGGGAAACACATCTAGTGTATGTGTATGTGTGTGTGTGTGTGTGTGTGTGTGTTGGTGTGTTGTATCTGATCCGGATGGTTACTAATTCCATTTCTTTATGGCGGTCATTGGTGTTAAAAAGTTGACTAAATCATCAAACATTCAATGAAAGTGCTGATCAGCAATTGCATATGTTCAAATGTCTACTGTGAAGGAGATCATAAACCTTAATGCAATCGAATGTAAAACAAAAAAAGTTTTGATTGATGAAAGTAGTAAATCGGTCAGATTTGACCCGAACACAACAGGAGGATCAATGACCGCATTTTGTGTTGACTTTGTTGGAGTTTTGTCAGCTAGGAAGTCAAACTGTTTTGTTGTTATATGTAGGTGTGTATTTCAGATCTACATTTTTGTCCTTTTGGTACAAAGACCATGTGTTGCGGTCATGTTGCCATTAAGAACAAACTGGAACAGAAATTCTCATGTTGTCAGATTGGTTTATCAAGGACTAGGGAATATCGTTTTACCTCCTTAATCTCAGTAAGATGCACACTTATGGGATACAACTAGGTGAACAAATTACATTGCCTACTCCTAGATCTAGTGCCACTAAAGTCCCGTTCAATCTGTAGACCATTCGGGTCAATATAAATACAATTAATGCAAAGCTCCTTTCCCCTTGACTCGGCTCTCCTGTGTCTGCACACCCTGTCCATTCTGGTGCTGTTACTGTAACTTTCCTGACAGCAGCCGAGATGTTGCAGCCCCAGCAGGCCAGACCATAAAAGATTGCTTATGCCATCACAGAGTCATGGAAGGTCTGAGGTAGTGCCCCCTGCACTCCAAAATACCTGTCTCCTCAGCAGATACAGTCTGCTCTTTCTCTTCTTGTAGATAGCAGCAGTGATCCGACCAGTCCAGTTTATTGTTCAGATTAACACAAAGGTACTTGTTAGATTTCACATATTTATAATATTATTTCATGGGTTATATCTATTTTAAATGTGGTGTAGTAGTGTCTCATGACACAATATTGAAGCATTTGACTGCATGTTGCAAAAAGGGAAATGTTTTAATAAAACAAATCGGTATTTTCACACACACACACACACACACACACACACACACACACACACACACACACACACACACACACACACACACACACACACACACACACACACACACACACACACACACACACACACACACACACACACACACACACACACACACACACACACACACACACACACACACACACACACACACACACACACACACACACACACACACACACACACACACACACACACACACACACACACACACACACACACACACACACACCACTGAATTGACTGGCAGGCTCCCAGGTGTCTTCCCATTTTCTCCCACTGAAAAACACAATGAATAAAATCAACCATAAGATCATTGCATGTGCCACAAGATAATTTCATATGCATGGGTTATCATAAAACAACAAATTACTTAGAGTCAGTTTTGTAGAAGCCTGATAGTAAACTAGTTATGAAGTAATACATTTATTTATAACGCAGTCTAAAAAAATGCTAACCAAAGAGCTGTGTTCTCACCATGATGCGAAAGGCAGCCAGCAGACCATTACCTCCTCTCTTCCCTACACACGGGCACACAAACAGACAAAAACAAGTGTTAGCCATATCAGCGACTACGGGTAAATGCATTGCTGCTTCATGCTCTGTCAGTTTCAACATCTTACCTTCTCTAGTCTTCTGTCTTTTATTCCGTTGTAGTTGAATATCTGCTGCCTTGAGCATTTTCTGCAACCTGAAATGGTCCAAATAAGAAGTTATAAACAAATGAAGAAAAGGTTTGGACATCCTCCAGACGAATATTTGATTAATGACTTTCATATAGGAAGAGAACATTAGCTAATCTGCAATGTGGCCTATTTGTGTCCAACTTCCTTTTTGTTTTATTTCATGAAACATACTTTCTAACCACCTTATAAATAAAGACAAGTCATTGAGCAAACCTTTATTTTTGTTGTATTTGTTTTTCTGCTGTATATGTAAAATGTAAAATGTCCTTGAAAGGTGCATTTAAATGACAATTGCTATTATTATAAACCATGATGCCAGAGGGCAAATAACACTCAACACTCATTATTTAAAATGTAATGAATCACACAAACAAAACACTAACCCTTTTTCCTCTTCCCTGGCTGGGACGCAGCCGATGGTGTAAGGAGTGAATAGGTGCTTGCAGCTGGGACAGGGATGAGTGTCAGGGTGTTCATCTCCTCGGATAGGTTTCCTAAATAGAAGTAGAAAGAGTAGAATGGATGTACGCCACCTTCTTCAATGCACAGAACCTCCTATTTTACTGGAATTCGCGATGAACTATGCTGTGCTACTTACCAGAGGACTTGGTGGGGGTGTCTGCGGTGGCAATGACGACTTCTGAAAAAGAAAAGGTTACAATTTGTAAAACATACAAGTTGCTGTCAAAAGTGACAATGACTTTGAAGCTTACAAAAATAACACAAGTTTATATTGCATCGAGTACAACCACTCAATGCACCATGCAAACATAATTTTACCACAGAAAAAAAAAAGGACACATTGGTCTCTAACCCCACCAATAGGAATGTTCACATACACTAGAAGACGTGTGCTACTTACCAGAGGACTTGGTGGGGGTGTCTGCAGTGGCAATGGCGACTTCTGAAAAAGAAAAGGTTACAATTTGTAAAACATACAACTTGCTGTTAAAAGTGACAATGACTTTGAAGCTTACAAAAATAACTAGGGCCGGGACTTTAACGCGTTAATTAAGATTAATTAATTACACAAACATTAACGTATTTTAATCGCGCTTATTTTTGCACCGCGGAACGTTTCTCACTGGATGAGTTTCAGGGGTACCGATTATACTGGAGCACCAACTAATGTTCATGACTTCAGACAACAACAAACCACAGTGAACAATAGTCAAACATGAACGAAGAAGCTGATGAGACCGCTTTGCTTGGCCCCGTGGATGGGACATTTTGTTTTAAAAAACGGACGGATGGAAGCGTCGATAAGAGCACGGTTGTTTGCAAATTATGCAAAAAGGAATTCGCATATCACCGCAGCACATCAAGCCTCAAGTATCACCTCAATGCAAAACATATAGCAGCTAGCGTGGAAGCTAGCGTGGACGTTAGCCCGACTCGGAGTACAAGGACCCACACCCAATTCGCGTTGATCAAACGGTGGCCTATGCAACAGAGAGATTTTATTTTTCATCAGGATATTGGAAGAATAGGAGGGATTGAGGTCAATCACTGGCACTTTTTTATTTTATTTTAAATGGTACACTTTATGTTGAACTATTTATTATGTTGTTGGTGCAACTGGCACTTTATGTTGAACTGTTTATTGTTTTGGCCAAGGTTATTGAGAGAGTTGGACTGAAATTGATTAGATTTTTTAAATCAACTGTTGGTAAATCAACAAAGTCTGTTATGGCCTCTGAAGCAACAGAGAGATGTTTTCTAATAGTCAGGGTTTCCAATGTTCTGAATGTACTTGAAAGTATTGTGTTTTACTTAAAAAACAAAGTTTTATAGTTTACAGAAGGTCTACCTACCTATAGGCTACCTGAATCTCTGAAATGTACTATATTCCTAAATATGCTATTGCTACACTTTATGGCAAAAATTGCACTTTTCTGTTGGTCTTGGTTAAGTACCACCTTGAAAGAAATAAACAATGTTTTGTTGCTTAAGCGTATGTATTCAGTCATTATTCAATGGTATACTAAAATCCATGTGAAAAAAATTGCTTCTCACTGTTCTCAGGTCAAATATTTATATGTGATTAAAAATGCGATTAATTTCGATTAATTAATTACAAAGCCTCTAATTAATTAGATTAATTTTTTTAATTGAGTCCCGGCCCTAAAAATAACACAAGTTTATATTGCATCAAGTACAACCACTCAATGCACCATGCAAACATAATTTTACCACAGAAAAAGGACACATTGGTCTCTAACCCCACCAATAGCAATGTCCTCGTAAGTGCTAATAAAAGTAATGACATTAAGTTCTTAGGCGTTATAGATATATATATACCTTTCGCAACAAATTCAAATAACCCTTCGGATGCAGGTGGAGGCATTGCTGCTGACATTGCACCTTGGCATCATTACTTCGCAGGTCCAGTCCTTCTTTATTCCAGGCCGGGCTAGGAACAAGACGCCTCTGGCTCCAAGGGCCTGACATTTTTACAGCTTCCAACAAACCAAAATATACATTATTTCAGAAAAATTATGCCCTGGTTATTTACAAAGGCAAAACCAGTTGTTAAACATAAATCACATAAACAGCTTGCAGAAATATTCAAGCCTATGCAATAACAAAGACATTTTTTTTAATGCATGCATTAACAGTCTTAAGACTGTTGCGATCAGCAAGTAGAAGCTTTGAACATTATTCTGCATTGCATTTCTTATTTCTCTTGGCGGAATTTACACTGTATATATCATCTAGGTTTGTGGAGCAGCACTGTGGTTTATGAACAGTGCCATAGATTCTAAGTGGGATTAAGTTTAGAGCCATTCTACAACATAAACGTCGCAATTTTTGATTACCTGCAGTATTTTTTCTTGTGCTTGGGGTAATTGTATTACTAGAAGGTGAGTATTCACTTGGATGCCTTACAAGTATACTAGATGTTCTGCTGTTGCGCACAGGCTCAATCACGGTGTTGAGATAATATCTCTATCGCTAAAGTACACTGTGAAGTATTTATAGGGGTTCTATAAGATATAATTGATTATGGTATTCATAATTAGGTTTCCATTAATGTGTATAATCACCTATAACTATTTTTTGTTGTGATTAGCTTAGAATAAGCCCTTCATATATACATAGCGAGCCGGTCTATTTCACTCTATTCTCTTTGCCTTGTTACTACAGTACTTTGATCGAAAAAAATTATAAAATACTGGCTCTAGAGAAGGCCTTTCATGTTGTTATGGTAATGGATGGCCACTGTAGGTTTTTGTACACGCTTATAAAGGGAGAGGTACTCAGTTGGTTGAAATTTAGAAACCTCACTATTACACAGTGTACCTTTCAATTACATTGAATCAAATTTAGCGATGATTCGCCAAAGTTAAATAAACATAAGTTATCCCTGTGTCTACAGTAGTTGTATTGACAGGGAGCAGACACACTGATGAAAATGTCTATTTCGAATGTAAGTTGAATTGGATAAATGATTAAATAGTGCAAATGTATTTAGCTGTGTTCTGACACAGTGCTTTAAAACTTGAATGTACTGTACATATAGTCACATTTTTTTTGGGGCACACAGTTCATGCAGGTCATGAAATTTGCATAATGTGCAACAGCTCAAAGCCCATTTCTACCTAGGGCGTTGAGCAGCAGATTTGTATTACGTAATTATGATCAGATATGGTCAGATATTACATTTCTGTATCAATGTAAATATTTTTTCCAAATCCAGAATGAACAAGTACAGGGCTGTTATTAATTATGAATGCAGGCCAACAAAAAAGAAAGTCCATCACCACCCATGCAGCTTGATCCCTCAGGTGGGATGAAGTTTTATTCTTTTTTTGTGCCTGGACCCAGGTGTTTGCTTTCGTATCAAACTTGTCCATTCGTTTGCTAAGGCGCAGTTTGCGGGGCTGCACCGCCTTGCAGAATTTGCAAGTTTTGCATTCCACATTCAGTGACATGCAGCAGCTTGAGCATTGCCTCGAAGGAACCTGGTCCTGGCATTCTTTTTGAGATAAAGACAAATACAATTTGGTTTCAAATTCAGAATGCAATCAAATACAAATATTGACTAATTTTCCTTTGTCTAGTCCGTGACTGTAAATCCCTCCCCAAGCTACAACAAAAACTGTATCCTGTTTAGAATAGAATAAAAACACTTGCATTTTTATTTAATTTGAGTAAATTAATTTAGTATCAATGCAATAATGGCCCCTTACTTAGTTTTAGTACGATTTCAAAGCAAAGCTAAAATTCAGCAGTAAAATATTATGTCATCGAAACGTAAGGTTACACAACTTCTACTATCTTACAAGCTTGACCATGACATTACACTGTAAAAGCACTATCTTGAATTTGACGGAAAATATATGATAATGTTAATCTGTTGAAATCCTATATATAAAATTGTTTTTATAATATAATCTAGAATTATAGCAGTACTACAGTATAATACACTGCAACGTCGTCTACTGTGTTACCAGCTCGAATAAGATCATTTTTAATTTCCCTGTAAGTTTTGCATAACAAAGACATACATATATGACACTGTTAGTCGATTGTAATGCGATATATAAATCGTGAAAAGTTTAAGTTCTTACCTGTGGGCACAACTACCTGGTGTACTTCTAATTTATGATTCGAAAATTATAAAAGTAGGGTAGATATGTGGAGATTATCCGGCTGAACAAAACGTGCATTTATCAAGCAGGTTCGTTTTCCACAGATCTTATTTCGAGCTATTTTCCAAAATCCTATGGAGAAATCCCATTTACTCTGAGACGAGGGAACCAATAGTTGTAAAATGCTAACTCGTTTCCGGGTTGTAGGACTCACCACTGCACTATATCTCCGGTCAAGTAAAGCTAAATATGTGTTTAGCTAGCTCGTGCTTTAAAAATATATGTAACTACAACTGATTTACTTGCAATAAACATTAAAATATTGGAGGCATGCGGTGCAGCACATTACCTGCTTGGCGAAGTCAGACAGAGAGGAGGTTGTAGCCGATGTCCGTTGCGTTCATGGTCATCGGATAGTAATCGGTAGCATGGTGTTCACTTACTACGCGACCGCACAATGTAACGTACAGTAATTCCACAACCACATAAATGGATTAACATCGATTTAGCTGGGGCAACAAAAATAAATAAATGAATGAATCTACTGGTTTCATCATTTGAACCAAAAGTGGTGCATTTTGCACAATTTTTTATCTATCTTTATTTATTTTCTTATTATGTCCTATTTATATTATGTTGCACTGTTGGAGGAGCTCGGGATCTAAGATTTGAAATGCCAAAATTAGACTGTAGCTAGCATCTGATAACAAAAACCCTTGACCCTTGAACCTTAGTGGTGTTTATTTTTCACGGAGTTCAGTTGCTAAGCGATCACACAACGTCACGTCCGGTATTTCCACAACAACACAAATGGATTAACATTGTAGCCTTTGTTTCTGCTAAAAGAGGTGTCGACCAGCTAGGGCCACAAGAAAATAGGCGAAATTGAGTGTGACGATTAAAAAATAAATTAAAACATCTAATTTTGACAATAAAAACCGACCAATAGGCGCGGTAGAGCCTTTGCTTGGCACTTTCGGGTATTTTTCCACTGGTTAACATGGGTTAACAATACCGTGTAACTGTCACATTTTGAAGGGACAAAACCGTGACATATTCACGTCTCCCAGCATGGTAAATCGTCACATGTTCACGTCTTGCCGTGATACCGGGTTGAAATGAAAATGTACCAGTGACTGAGCCTCCGTACAGTAAGTGATGGCAAAACCGCCTTGGTTTACAGTGTACAGTGATGCGTAAGTGCTTTACAGTTTGTCACAAATCTCAGTGCACTGTGATAGTAAAACCTTATTGTGGTGTAATCATATATCCAAAGCAGTCAGAAGTCAGAAAATCATTAGTGATGTTTAACCACTCAGAAGACAGCCCATCGAAATGAACACATTGAGACCTTTCAGAGAGGTAGTTCATCTTCTACATATAATAACGGACAAAGTAAAGAATGAAGTGTAGGCTATGTTTAAATGTTCGGAATTTGACCGTGTATGATGGTCCTCTTGAGTTGCCGTACAGCCAATGGCGTACAGCCATTGCTCCGTTTTCATGTTTTTTTAACATGTTTTTCACAAACATTTTCACACGCTAGGAGTATAGGAATACTTCAATTCGGTTCGTCATGATCTGTAGATGTGATTTGCCCCCGAGCACCCCTGGGTAAATTACCTTACAGCCAATCACAATGCGTACAATGCATGACGTCATTGGTAAGAGACGGACCCCGAACACATCGTGTAGCCCGTACACATCGTGTACCGACACCGGTCAGGAACACAGTAAGAATGGCCAGTATATAAGCCAGGGCAGCGGGGAAGGTGAAGCTACAAAAAAAGCATAGAAACAGGCAGTTAACATTCAACTTGTATTAGCCACAAACTAATAAGAAAGTCTAACAAGGCAAAGATTGAATTTATCACGTATTTAATTTGAAAGCAGTATCAAGTTATCTTATAATGTTAATGTTGCATGTTACACTTCAATTAGGTTACTTAAACATTACTACACAACTAAGCTAGGTTAACAGTAGGCTAACAGTTAGCTAGCTGCTGTAGGCCTATGTTAACGGTTGCTAATGTTAATCTATCAAAACACACAGTCGATAGCGTTAATGTTAGCTATAAAGCTACCTGTTTAAGAATAATATAATACACCCAAGGCTATAAATGAGCTACTTACTTAAAACGGAGAGCCGTGGAGAAAGTTCACCTCACGACAGCGGAGCTAAGCAGGCAGCTGAGTCCGGTCCTTCAGATTTTGAATGGAAAATGGAGGGAAAAGTGGCGGGCTGCTTGTGTATGCACATGCGCAGACAGGACAGTATATGTCAAGGGTAGCCAACACGGTGCCCGCGGGCAATCAGTCGCCCGCAGGGGCAACGTGAGTCGCCCGCCGGGCATGTTCTAAAAATAGCTCGCCAAGCAAATCCAAAACAAAAAAGGAAATGTAATTAAAATAATCTACTCTATGCATAAACGAAACCTAAATCATAGCGAACTCTATCTACTTACTACAACTCTATATATATCTAACACCCCTCCTCCCCCACCCCCACAATGAATATCGACAAATCACGTTTTGCTTGATTTGCGTGACCAGCGTTGCAGTCGGGAAGAAAAGCAATGTGGCACCTCCCCTCTGATTTTCCTTCTGGCAGAATATACACAACACATCAGCCCCATTGAACAGCCTATCATGCCAGCCTATACAACACATGAGGAGCAGAGTTTTACTCTGTGTGTGTTGTAACTTGCATATATATTTATTCCACTTGACGCACACACAGGCATGGCGTAATCTCCACTGGGGACAGGGGGGACATGCCCCCCGCACTTTTCGAAATCCCGTTTGTGTCCTCCCACTTTACAAATATGTTTATTATTATTTTTTAACGCAACCCGTCATCGCCAAGGAGGAGCACACAGCCTCTGTGAGCGAGCGAGAGAGCTAGGGAGAGAGAGAGAGAGAGAGAGAGAGAGAGAGAGAGAGAGAGAGAGAGCGAGAGAGAGAGAGAGCTAGGGAGAGCACACTTTTATCTATTTAATATAGATAAAGTAAGAAGTCATTCCAGTGTGTACTCTAGGACAGTACAAAAAACAGTTTAAAAGGGGAGTGATTAGTAAAATATGCATAAATAAAAAGAAAGAATGCTTATTAGGTAACATAAGATAAGAATAAACCAGTTTAAAGGATTTGTTATTGGTTGTGATAATAAAGATGATTGGAGTATTGAAAAATATACAGCTCCCTTTAGTATGAGTGTTGAGAGCTGTATCCATAAATTCATTTTGTACTCAAAGTGCAGCAGATTGGTGCATTTCACTTCAACATTAAAAAATATATATTTTAGAGGAGGTGAGAACCCCCCTAGAAGATGTGAGATCCCCCCTGGAGGATGTGAGGTCCACCCCCAAATAAAGCAGGTTAAAATTATTAAATTGCATACATTTTCTTTTAGTAAACACTGAAAACGGGTCCCACAAACCCAAACAGCACACAAAGGTTAAAGGTAAGCATATAATATATAAAAATAAAATATATACATTGCAAAAAACAAAAAAAAGAGGAGTAAAAGTAGCCACCGACTTGCTTTATTTTTTGAAAGTAGCCCTCATCCTAAAAAAGGTTGGTGACCCCTGGTATATGTGGTAATTAAATTGTACATATTTTTTTCTAATTAGGCTACTTTTAAATGAATTAAATGAGCTAATTTTAAACAGTGATAATATATGTTAAGATTAATTAAAAAAGATAAGAAGGATGCACTAACACATTCAAATCTATTAAAAAAGGCTAGATTAAAACATGTAACATCTACAAGGGGTCATAATCAGTTTTTTCAGTTTGTTTTGATGTGAAAAATGACAAAAAGATGGTTCCAGAATGATTCAGAAGTGGGAAAATGAATAAAGCCACCTCTGGGTTAAAAATAACCCAGGAAGGTGTTCAACTGCAATTGAAGCCCTAATAACCCCTTTGACCCAGCATGAACAACCCACCAGTGTGTTCACAGTACCCAAATAACCCATAATTATGACCCAGCCAAATCAACCCAGCAATGTGTTTATATAAATAGTCCAGCATTTTTTAGAGTGTAATCAGAATCTTCATCTTCATCGTTTACTTCAAGGTAGTCTTCATCATATTCATATAGCCCAGGGCTGTCCTCTCTTCACTTGTGTTGCTCATTTTGTCTGATAGTATTGTGAGTATACTGTACGTTAAGTGTAGAGTATAATGTATCCCAGGGAGGAGCTTACCCATTACACATTTGAGACTTGAACCCTCCGACCCCCACTTTCACTAACAGGTGCAGTGTGTATTTGTGTGTGTGTGTGTGTGTGTGTGTGTGTGTGTGTGTGTGTGTGTGTGTGTGTGTGTGTGTGTGTGTGTGTGTGTGTGTGTGTGTGTGTGTGTGTGTGTGTGTACTTGTTTATTACACTAATTAAGGTAAGTAGAAGAAGTTTCATACAAAAAAAATACTTGAAAGTATTTTTCGTAGATTTTCAAACGGGTCAATTTGACCCTGAATGTAACACGAGGATTTTAAGGGAAAATTACTATATTAAAGTGTTAAGTGAATTACTCAAATTGTATTTGTATATAGGAATAATTCTGTCCTATTGGCATATAACTACTTTTAACAATAATATCTACAAGAAGTTTCCAATGTAAATTTAACTATTTTCAATTGGTTAATATTAAGGGTTCGTACGGGTGCTTGAAATCCTTGAAAATGCTTGAAATTTGACGTGGTGTTTTCAAGGTTGGGAAATTGCTTGAATTTTGGGAATGGTGCTTGAAATTTAGATAAAGTGCTTGAAAATGTAAATGCTTTACTTTTACAATACATTTCTGTCTGACTGAATAGTTCGCTTTTTAGATTCAAAGAAAATAATTGCATCGCTTTTACATAAAGCAGCTCCGCTCAGGCCTTCCCGCACTATGCGCGGGACCTACAAGTGTTCGTGTTACGAGTGACCTGGGCATTCTGATGAGTGATAGATGACAGTGTGCCAGGAGGTTGCAGTTTCAACGAGCATTGGCTAGCAGAAGACAAATACAAGCCATGGCTAAGATGAGGGTCAAGCCCATGAGTAGCCTCCTACAAAGTTTGCAACAAATAACGATGCGAGAGTCTGCGCTGACGAGCCACATGAAAGGTACGCCGTAGTAGAGCATTTTAGATTAGGCTAACGTTTATTTAAGCTAACGTTAGCGAGCTGAATAGCGAACTCGATTGAGGGATAATAATAATTGCAGTGGACAATCATTTCAGAGGAGCGTACTTATGCTATGTGCGTTACAGTCGCCATCGTGTGGTGTTCAGAGGATGAAGCACTCACTTGTAATTCAACCGAGTCTCACGGCATTTCGTGTTATAGTCACAAAATATAATCTATTGATTCGAAACACAGAGCGATTTTGAAAGCAATGTATTTCTACTGGTAGTATGTTTCGTGCCTAAACCAAATGTGACTTGCTCTATCGAAATCAGTCACATTGACCCGAAGACACATTTTCGTTTGTATCACTGGTCTGGGGGAAGCTCGCGAGTGTGTTTGTGTATTTTTGCGTTTGTTTACCGGGGAAACACTCACAAGAAACACCGGCTGTTGTTATGCTTGCTGTGATGTTACATTAATCCGTTCTCTGCTTGTAATTATGCCGTTACAAGCTTCAAAGTTGTATTTATCATCTGAATTTGCCGAAACAAGTTTAATATTCTGAAAGCCAATACTTTGTGTATTTGAAAACAGATGAAAACAAACTGTCTTTTATATAAAATTGAAGTATTATACAAGTAAAACTACATTTTGCTTTAATCCCATGTAATTGTAGAATGAACACAGTCTTCCTTTGAAGATGTATAAGTCAGGTATCTTGAGTAGTCAAAATTACATACAAATCATTGTACACATTTGTAAATATTATTTTCCACTTGTTACCATTGTGAGTTTATTTTTATGCAGCTCTGCGTGATTTTGTGGCTACAATTCAAGCTAATACACTATCAGAGGTGGAATAAGTACTCAGATATTTTACTTGAGTAAAAGTACAAGTACTCAGATCTTGTAGTGAAATTATAAGTACTCAGATCTTGTACTTAGTAAAAGTAGAAGAGTGTAGGAATACTCTGTTAGAGTAAAAGTCCTGCATTCAAAATGTTCCTCAAGTAAAAGTAGAAAAGTGTCATTGTCAAAATATATTGAAATTAGCGACAGTAAAAGTAGTCATTGTGCAGATTGGTCCATTTCAGAATAATATATATGATATGCTTTATAATGATTGATCATGAAAGTGTTCTCAAAGCTGGTAAAGGTGCAGATAGTTTGAATGACTTTGTGTACTGCAGGGTAGCTTGTGGATTTACTCCAGGTGGAACTAAAGTCTGATTTAACACTTGATTCGATTTCACATCATTCATCCACATCTGTGAAGTAACTAAAGGTATTAAATACATGTAGTGGAGTACAAGTACACCATTTACCTCTGACTTATTATTACTGCCAACCTAAAAGTACCTCAAAAATAGTAATCAATAATGTATTGAAAAGTTATTTGGCTGATTGTTTTATATTGGCTCAGCCAGGTTATATTGGATGCCCAGTCTACCTACAGATCACTAATTTTGAAATATTAAACTTAGTTTTCTTTTCTTTAATTTTTCATCCTTGTGTAGAAGGCTGTCATGAAACACACATTTGGTTGTTTATAGCATAAAGAACATCTGATTAAATGTGAGGTAGGGAAATGAGTATGTGTATATAAATATGTAATTTACAACAGCTGTAAGATGCTTGAAAAGCTGGAAAATGCACCTTGAAAATGCTTGAAAAGTGCTTGAATTTTACTTTGGGAAAGGTGTAAGAACCCTGAGTATTACATTTTGAGACAGTGTGGTGACACTCATTTTAATGAAGACAAATGTGTGTATCTTGAAATTCATGTATTTGACAGAGCTGGAAACTGATTGACTTACATACTTGTTTGTGTTTACCTACACAGTCATCACAGATGAGCCAAACAGAGTAGAGGATGAAGAAAGGGGAACAGGAGAAAGGGACACACAAGAAGGAGATACAACAGACAAGAACGACAATGGAGACAACAATGAACAGGAACACCAGAACAGACAAGAGTCAATGGGTAACATGACTGATTTAGGGACTGCAGATACAGGGCCAAGGCAAGTGGGACATCACTGCTTTCCATCCAGCATGTTTGGCCAGCAAAAGAGATCATTTCAACCGCAAACAGCAAGTGATGAAGGAAGCAGCAAGAGATGAAGGAACAGGGTTGGGTTGAAACGGAATACATGTAACGGCGTTACGTAATCAGAATGCAAAAATCAAGTAACTGTATTCAGCTCGCGTTACATTTGAAAAACGAGTAATCTGATTACAGTTACTTTCTTAAACCTGAAGTGAATACATTGTGGATTACTTATTGGAATTACTGGTGGAAAGATTTCCTCACAACATTTAATATTCATTACCAAAGGTACAGCCGAATCATCACAGCGCACAAAACCTATTACCGCCGCAGATGGACCAAAAAAGGGAGCGTTTGAAAAAAATGTGCAGGTCCGCTCAGTGAAACAATAACAACGAAACATGGAGGAACAGAAGTCTGCGTTTAAATCATGTGTGTGTGTGTGTAGAGGTGTGTGTGGTTAAAAGTTAAAACACATCAGCCACACCGCTCTTTAGCCTTTCTGATGATTCTGAAGGTAAACACAGTGAAGGCGGTGCGTGAAAGGCACTGCGCGCTAGTCTTCTCAGAGGCTGAGTTAACCCTCCCGCTGCCTCCTGGTGCTGCAGAGATTTCATGAAGTGAAGGAGGTCCTGCCAACACTGGCAGGACAGAAGACGACACGCCCGTTCTAAGCCGTGTCCCTCACTCCTCGCATCCCCAAAAAGTTTATTATGTTGTCACATCGTTTCAGATGTTATGTTTCAGTTGTGCTCTTGATAAGCCATTAAAAGAGTAAAAACACGTTCAGTTTCCTTTTGCTTTTTGTGTCTCTTGTACACCAAAACATACCAATCTGTGATGGAAAAAGAAAGTAATCCAAAGGTAATCTGATTACGTTTTTTTTTTAAGACACGTAACTGTAACTGTATTCGGATTACTTTCAGAGCCATGTAATCAGTAATCAGTAACTGATTACATTTACAAAGTAACCCTCCCAACCCTGTGAAGGAAGCAGCAAGTGAGGAGGCATTATTATTTCCTCCTTCCATCCCTTTTTTCTGTTTAATCTGATTACTAAAAACTTCTAATAATTTGACATGGTTTATGATTAATTGGAAAATGAAGTGTTTTTAAATAATAAACCTGTTTCTGATTCTGATCCTTTGATTTTTTTTGTACATATGGGTGTTGAGAAATGTATCCATATATCTTAATGTTGCTCTCAAAGTGCACAAGATTGATCCTTTTAACTTCAATATTTAAAATGTTTTTTCCTGGGGGACCCCAGAGGAGGTGAGTTCCCCTCAAAATAGCACTTTATCTCTGCTTATGTAACTCCGGTATAGTGTCCCCTCGGCAACAGCTGGTGATTACTTTCCTGCATTTCAATGGACAGCATATACAAAGGACATGTGAGCTGCATTTCTTAAGAGATCCTCACATGCTATCTCTTTTACAAAATAAGTGTTCATTCAACAACAAAACATCAGCGATCATATAGTGGTAGTATATTTTTCACAAGCAATGTGAAACATTAAACTTATACAAACTGGTGTACAAAACTCACATACCTGCGTTGATCTCCTGGAGTGTCTCTACTCTTTCTTCTCCACATCTCTTGTCCACCATCAGAGATTGCAAACATTTCAGAAACAGCTAGAGGTAGGAGACAAACAACTTATTCGCTGGGCATGTCAAAAACGTCCCTGCTTTGATCAAGACTTTCAGCCCCTCTAGCAAAGGGACTGCAAGGGACTAGCAAGCTTTGAAAACTCAGTACCATCTACATGCTTGTCCTGTTCCAGACACTGCTCTCAACCAATCAGGGCCTGCACAAATACCTGCAGACAGAAACAATTGACTTGGTGCAGGCAGTGGATTACAAAACAGCAGTTGAGAACACTCTGAAAAGTTACCGAAGTAACGAGAAAGCACATGAGGTCTATGACAAGACCAAGGCGCTGTGCAATGATCTTGATATTCCCGAAATTGTGACACAGAGGAAGAAGCGTAGAAACATGGAAGACTTTGTAGTCGAGGCATCAGTTGGAGCAATGTGAAACATTCAACCTAAATAAACTGGTGTACAAAACTCACATACCTGCATTTCAATGGACAGCATAAAAGGACACGTGAGAGAAATAGCACCATGCTGCTCACATTAGCTTATTAGCTCTTGATGATCACGTTGATAAATCATATAAAACAAATAGCCAATCACACAAAAACATGTTGCTGTGACTGTGAGCATTAAACAATTAACATTAAACTAAACAAACACAACAGTACGTTATTGCCCTAATAAAATAAAAACATACATTTTGTCCACCGACATAATACAGGCACCTTACCCTCAAGAGATCCTCATGTGCTATGAGAATCTCCCACAATCCATTGCCATAAAAAAGCTAATGCAGGCATACGTTTGTGACACCAGATGGCGCAATTGTGTATGTGCGTGTGGGGAGTCTTGCAGTAGAATATTCGACTGTAGCTAAGCCCCGAATGTGGGCTAAGCCCCGAATGTTTCCAGGTCCAGGCGACGCCCCTGCCACAGAGGTATAATAAATTGCTCTTTTTAGTACTGTCTGTATTAACAATGAGAGCTTAATAATATAAGATATAATATGTTACTTTTGTGACTGGGTAAGTACACAACACGGGAGTCGGGACGTCACGTGCCTCAAAGGTTGAGAAAGGTTGAGCTCCGCCCACGTTGAGCTCCCGCCCACGTTTAGGCATTGCGCACTGCATTGAGGGGTACTTCGAGCCGGGAGGACAATAAGGATGTGCCTCAAACTGCAGTTCATCTAGTGGCCAGTAGGAGCAGTCTGCAAAAGGGAGCAATTTCCATAGACACCCATGTTAAAATGCCCAACTTTACAGCAGAAATAAACATGTTTACACATAGCCGTGGGAACATGTTTCAAATGGGGGGTGCTGTGGGGATGACACCAGGGCTGGTTCTGACCAATGTGCTGCCCTATCGGCAATATTTTAGCTGGCAATGAAAAACCTTTACAAAAGACCAATACACTATGAAAAGAGAAACATATTGACATGGTGGACAGCTTATATAAAAAGGCTTCAAATGTATTTAATATTATAACATGTTTTAATTGGGGGGGTGGACTTCACACCCTTTAGGGGGTACGGGGGTGCCCCCCCGGGAAGATTTTTTTTACATTTTAAAGTAAAATGCTTCAATCTGGTGCACTTTGAGCGCCCAATTACTAGAGACTGATCTAGGGGGTACAACTCAAAACACCCATATGAAAAATATCGGTTTGCATTTTATTAATCAAATAAGCATGTAAACATTTTCAATAACCTACCATAGCCAATAAAAAATAAATGTAACTTTTTTTATTTTTGTTGTTCATTCATATCTTATTTTACCAGTTAACATTTATTTATTTATGCATATTTTTAAATCTCTCCAACTTTAAACAATATTTTTGGTTTACTGTCCTATAGTAGGCTATAGCCTACATTGGAATGATTTCAAACCTGTTTTTATTTATCCTAATAATTATAAAGGTGTGCCTTGGAAATATTTGTTTACATAATTGTGATCAATACGTTTGAGACTCACTGAGATAATTTAGACTAAAGTGAACTATCTAAACCCTCAGAGTCCTTTACCTCACTGAACCTCTCAGTCTGACAGGACAGAACTCTCCCTCCACATTATTGTAGAAACAGCTTCTTATATCCGTTAGTGCAGCAGAAGCTAACAACAATCCCCGCCGGTAACGGTGCACCCCCTCTCGCTATCTCTCTCACTTTGGCTGTGAGCTGCGGGCGCCTGATAAGCCAACATCCCCCACTTTCATCACTACAGCGCCCATCGTACAGGGCAAATGGAAAATGTAACCGGGGTGAAAAGGGTTTTATCTTTACTTAATTATGAATGGTGTTACATCAAGGCTGAAAATTGAAAAAAAAATGTTGGTATTATATTAGTATTATATCTTGTAGAAGTGCAGATCCCCTGTCATCCACCAGGGGGTGCTGCAGCACCCTCAGCACCCCTACTTCCCACGGCCCTGTGTTTACATCATGGTTCAAAAAAGCATATTCTCTGTATAGTTAGATTTTCCCTTCATGACTATGGATTGGGGGTGAATTTTTTCTCGACTCATCTGTTTAATTAATATTCAGTTTTAAAGTTATGCCTAAATTAGGGCGTGGTCACTTTGAGTGACAGCTCTTTCCAGTGACTGCTGCTGTAAGCTTCTTGTCTCTCTGCAAGCAGCTCCGTGATGCTACAGGGACTCTGCCTGCTCAGTTCATCCGGGGGACATAACTTGAATTTGGCCGTGTTTGTTTGTTCTTCATGCTTATACAGGGGCGGCGCCAGGGGGTAGCTTGGAATTGCTATAGCAACTCCAACAATTGGCCTAGCAACGGCTTTGAAACCCCATTGTTTTGTTATGAAAATGTATCTATACAGGACTGTCTCAGAAAATTAGAATATTGTGATAAAGTTCTTTATTTTCTGTAATGCAATTAAAAAAACAAAAATGTCATACATTCTGGATTCATTACAAATCAACTGAAATATTGCAAGCCTTTTATTATTTTAATATTGCTGATTATGGCATACAGCTTAAGAAAACTCAAAAATCCTATCTCTAAATATTAGAATATCATGAAAAAGTATACTAGTAGGGTGTTCAACGAATCACTTGAATCGTCTAATTAACTCGAAACACCTGCAAGGGTTTCCTGAGCCTTGAAAAACACTCAGCTTGGTTCAGTAAACTAAATCACAAGTATGGGGAAGACTGCTGATCTGACTGCTGTCCAGAGGACCGTCATTGACACCCTCCATCAGGAGGGTAAGACACAAAAAGAAATTTCTCAAAGAGCAAGCTGTTCACAGAGTGCAGTTTCAAAGCACATCCACAAAAAGTCTGTTGGAAGGGGGAAATGTGGCAGGAAACGCTGCACAACCAAGAGAGATGACCGCAGCCTTAACAGCATTGTGAAGAAGAGTCGCTTCCAGAATTTGGGGGAGCTTCAAAGACAGTGGACTGAAGCTGGAGTCCAGGTATCAAAAGTCACTGTTCACAGATGTGTCCGGGAAATGGGCTACAATAGCCGTATTCCCATGGTCAAGCCACTTCTGAACTCAAGACAACGGAAGAGGCGTCTGACTTGGGCTAAGGAAAAGAAGCACTGGACAGTTGCACAGTGGTCCAAAGTCCTCTTTTCAGACGAAAGCAAGTTTTGTATTTCATTTGGAAGTCAAGGCGCCAGAGTCTGGAGAAAGGCTGGAGAGGAGCAAAATCCAAGTTGCTTGAAATCCAGTGTGAAGTTCCCACAGTCAGCGATGGTTTGGGGAGCCATGTCAGCTGCTGGTGTTGGTCCACTGTGTTTCATCAAGCCCAGAGTAAATGCAGCTGTGTACCAAGAGATTTTAGAGCACTACATGCTTCCGTCTGCTGAAAAGCTCTATGGAGATGAGGAATTCATTTTCCAGCATGATCTGGCACCTGCCCACAGTGCCAAAACCACCAGTAACTGGTGTACTGACCATGGCATTACTGTCCTCGATTGGCCTGCAAATTCCCCTGACCTGAACCCCATAGAGAATATGTGGGGTATTGTGAAGAAGAAGCTGAAAGACACCAGACCCAACAATGCTAATGAGCTAAAGGCCGCTATTGAAGCATCCTGGGCATCCATAACACCTCAGCAATGCCACAGGCTGATTGCTTCCATGCCACGCCGCATTGATGCAGTAATCCGTGCAAAAGGATTCCCAACCAAGTACTGAGTGCATTAATGGACATTTTCAAATGTTTGATTGTGTTTTGCTGTTATAAATCTTTTTTTTTTACTTGGTCTGAGGAACTATTCTAATTTTTTGAGATAGGATTTTTGAGTTTTCTTAAGCTGTATGCCATAATCAGCAATATTAAAATAATAAAAGGCTTGCAATATTTCAGTTGATTTGTAATGAATCCAGAATGTATGACATTTTAGTTTTTTTAATTGCATTACAGAAAATAAAGAACTTTATCACAATATTCTAATTTTCTGAGACAGTCCTGTATATATTTATACACATTCTCGTGAGATCTATAAGGGGTCGTTGTAAGTTAAAGTGCGAACTGTTACTTGGCTAATGTTGTTATAATTCTCAGTATGTGAACACAGATCGAAAATGGAAAGATTTCTCACAAGTCAGCGTTGAACGACCGCGATCTCCAACGGAGCCGGTCCATCAGGACAACCCTGCTATCCGTGTGTGTGTGTGTGTGTGTGTGTGTGTGTGTGTGTGTGTGTGTGTGTGTGTGTGTGTGTGTGTGTGTGTGTGTGTGTGCGTGTGTATGTGTATGTGTGTGTGTGTGTGTGTGTGTGTGTGTGTGTATGTGTATGTGTGTGTGTGTGTGTGTGTGTGTGTGTGTGTGTGTGTGTGTGTGTGTGTGTGTGTGTGTGTGTGTGTGTGTGCGTCTGTCTGTTTGCGGTGTGGTGATGAGGTTAAATGCCACAGCATGCCAGTTGAAACAGTGAACGATCGCTATTGTGTACTTGTACGCTTAGGGTGTAATGGTATTATACACAAATATTGTAGGAGCACAGAAACAGCGTTCAAATTCTGCTTTTACAAACTTATTTTGGTTGTGCTTACCTTGCAAAGTAATGTTATAAGCAGGGCTGCACATAACCGGTGTGCATGCGCACCCCCTGCCAAAAAAGGGCACCGGATCATTTGAAAAAAGGCGCATTTGCGCACCAACATTGAGAGAGGGAGAGAGAGAGAGAGAGAAAAGAGAGATGAGAGAGAAAAGAGAGAAGAGAGAGAAAAGAGAGAAGACAGAGAGATATTTGCGAGTTGCATAAGAACTGGTAAGATACCAGGGTTTCCCACACATAGACTTTACTTGGGCGGGCCGACCAGGTATATTAACGGCCGCCAAATTTAATTTGTGAGCTATTTAGGTTTAATTGTTTTAATCCGTCCGCGAGCACCACGGCATCTGCGATCCCTCACTCTACCCCTCGCTATCGCGTGAAGGGTCTGCTTTATGCGCTCCGCACAGTAACCCTGCTGCCCAGGGGCGGAGCTTCCTATAGGCGATATAGGTAGTTGCCTAGAGCGCCACCCAGAGGGGGGCGCCAAAAATTGCACAAAAAAAAAAAAAAAAAGATTGTTTTGGCACCCCCCTCTATATCTGCAACCATTAATCTTACAGAAAAAAAAAATTCTAACATAAGGGAAAATGAGCCAAAAATGTAAAACGGTCGCTCGGTCTAAGAGCCTCGGCTTTAGGTGTTCACAGTCAGAACATGCTAGAGCGCTGTGCATTGATGGGTATCGGTCAAGTGTTTATAAAATTGAGCGTTGAGTAAAGAAAGACTAACGTTAGAGAACTATGAAGAGGCAAAAGCCATCCGGGGAGCAGTATAAAAACAGAAGAAAAGAAGAAGAGAAATGTGCCAAGGTGAAAGGTATGCAATTTTGATTGTATTGTCAACCTTAGCGAATGGATCATGTAATATTGCTAGTTAGCCAAGCCAACGTTAGCTAGCCATGGTTTGTTATTGCCATTCAGTCGAAACTGTCATAAGGCTATTTTCGTTGTGTCGTGAAATATAAATATTAGTAATAATAACAATGTTCCTCCAGTCCTATTGAATGTTTTCGTACCAACCCAGAACTAACACACCTGATTCAACTGTTCTAATAAGATAGGCATAGCTCTTGATTAGTTGAATCAGACCTGTCAGGCTGTCCAAATGCTTACTAACTAAATAATAGCTACATTTAACAAATGGAAATTATTCAATGTTGATAATACACATTTTGTTATATCATTTTAGATTCACTTTTAACGTATCTGGGACCACCTGCTGCATCAGTTGACAAGGAACAGCCATGTACCTCAGCTGTGCCGGCTTCCTCAGGTGAGTGCAATGTGTCAATAGATGTTCCTGATGGTAAATAATTTAATGTGAAATCCAGTCAATATATTTGCTCTTGTGTGTTCTTTCTATATTTATAGACCTAGAACCACATGAAGGAACGTCAGAACAGCAAGCTGCTCATCCTGATGAGATGACCACTGATTCCACCCTGGCACTGACCACTGTGCCTGTTTGTTCTGGTGAGTACAATATGTCAATAGATGTTCCTGATGTGATGATAAATGATTGAATGTAAAAATGACTGTCGTGCCATTTCTAATCTAGCCAATATATTTGCTCTTGTTTGTTCTCTATATATGTATAGGCCCATAACCACTGCAAGGAACGTCAGAACAGCCTGCTGCATCTCATCCTGATTGCACCACAGATTCCACCCATACACTCTTCTCAGGTGTGTGCCTGATGAATGTAAAGATGTTTAGCTATAAACCTAATTGTCCTCATGCTTTCAAATAATTGCTTTCTGTTTTTATTTACATTTTACACACTCTCCCAACTTTTTGGGAATTGGGGTTGTGTGTGTGTGTGTGAAGATATTGTGAATATAAGGTGAGAAAATGTGCTTCACATGCCCTCCAGATGACAGACAAAGACAAAGACAGACGATCCACTACCAACCGATCCTGCTGACTGCCCTTCACATCTCACAGACACAATGAGGAAAGAGTTTGTTCGGAGAGGACCATATCAGATAACACCTGATTTCATTTTCCCAAGGAGAGATGATGGGAGAAGTTGCCACCACCAGTACTTCAGCAGGACCTTAGTAAATGGAGAAAGGATCAAAAGAAGTTGGGTGACATATTCAAAAAAGAAGAACAGTCTTTTTGGTTTTTGTTGTCAACTTTTCTCTCCAAAACAAATTCATTTAACAAATGCAGGACTGTCGGATTGGAAAAATGCAAGTGCTGCTTTGACCAGCCATGAAAATAGTCTGGAACACCTGAACAATTTGACGTCATGGAAAGAATTGGCAGTTCGATTAAAACAAGGTACAACAATAGACAAACAAGAGCAGGCCCTCCTTGAGGCAGAGAAGAGTCGGTGGAGAGCAGTGCTGACATGACTGGTTGCTATTGTACAGTCTCTGGCAGGGCGAAATATGGCATTGAGAGGAAAGACAGAAATACTCCACTCTCCTTCAAATGGAAACTTTTGAAAGAGTTTGAGCTTTTGGCGCAGTTTGACCCAGTGATGAAAGACCACATCCACAAGATTAAAAGTCAAACATCCCACCACAGCTACTTGGGCAAAACCATTCAGAATGAGTTGATTGAATGCATCAGTGGAAAGATTCTATCAACAATAGTACAAGAAATAAAGAAATGCAAGTACTTTTCCCTCATTTTAGATTGCACCCCGGATGTTAGCCACACTGAATAGCTGTCAGTAGTCATCAGAATTGTGACACTGGAAGAAGACCCCGAGATTAAAGAGCACTTCATGGGATTCCTAGTAGCAGAGGAGTTATGGTGAAAGTTTGTCCGCCCTGATTTTGAAGACGCTGGAGGAGTTACAGATTGCCTTTGATGACTGCAGAGGACAGTCATATGACAATGGTGCAAATATGAGAGGGAAGAACAAGGGAATACAGGCCAGGCTACTGCAGTTGAACCCAAGAGCTTTGTTTGTGCCTTGTGGGGCACATACACTCAATTTGGTCATTGCTGATGCTGCCAAAAGCTCCAAAGATGCCATATCATTTTTTGGCATTGTGCAGAAGCTATACTGCCTGTTTTCTGCCTCTACGCAGAGATGGACCATCCTCAAGAAACACGTCAACCTTTCACTCAAAATGTGGTCAGAAACCAGATGGGAGAGCAGAGTGAAAGCTGTGGAGCCTCTGCGATATGAAGCCGCAGCTGTGAGAGCTGCTTGACGTGAGAGACCAGGCCAAAGACCCAATCATCAGGATTGAAGCCCAGTCTCTGACAGAAGAAGTGGGGTCATTCCGCTTTTCACTGTGCACAGTGGTCTGGTATGACATGTTAAGTCAAATTCAGCAGGTGAGCAAACTCCTGCATTCCCAAACAATGCAAGTGGATGTAGCAGTAAGTCTACTAAAAAAGCTCTCGAATCCTACAGAGCCATAGGCTTTGTGCTGCACAAACATCAGCCAAGGACATGTGTGAAGACATGAATGTGGACGCAGTCCTTGTGCAAAAGCGGCTGAAGTCAACAAAGAGGCACTTCTCATATGAGTCTCCTGATGGGCCATTGAGGGATGCCTTGCAAAATCTGGAGGTAACATTCTTTAACGTGGTGGTGGATGCTGCAGTGTCAGCACAAAAGGATAGGCTTACCACTCTTAAACATGTTCAAGACAAGTTTGGCATTCTGTACAACTTCCAAGACCTGCCACACCAAGAGCTGATGAAGCAAGCAGAGGCACTTGCACACACCTTAAGCCATGGAGGGCAATCTGATTTGGATGGGAAGAAGCTGGCTCAGGAGTTGGAAAATGTACCTGACTTGCCATCAAAGAGCATGACAACTCTTGAGTTGTTGAAATTCATACACACAAAGCAGCTCACCGAAATATATCCCAACGTGTGTATTGTTCTGCGGATCAGTGCAACGCTACCAGTAACAGTAGCTTCAGCCGAGAGGAGTTTTTCCAAATTAAAACTCTTGAAAACATACCTGAGGTCAACCATGGCTCAAGAACGCCTCAGTGGTCTGGCTGTAATCAGTATTAACCATGAGGTTGGTGGTCAGATTTCATATGTGTGATGTGATTGATGACTTTGCAGCGAGGAAGGCCAGAAGGATTGCACTGTAAATGGAAACCAGTAGGAGCTAATATGTAGGCTAACCTTGTGTGATGATAGGGAGTGGAATGTAAATAGTTCTTGAGACAAAGTGAATTTTTAATTTTTATTTATTTGTTTGTTGATTTAGCATATTATATTTTGATTATTTGACATGTGTAACATATTTTACAATACATAATTTTCTTTTAGATTCTTATTATTGTTTGTTAGCTAAGTTGTTTGTTTTAATTATTTAGTGTGCACTTTACATTTATTCTTAGCTCTTGCTTGTAATAAATAAAGGTGCAGTACTTTACTGTATAACTGTTAAGATGTTTTGATATTTTCTTTTGGGGGGGGGGGGGGGCGCAGTGGTGAAGCTCGCCTAGGGCATCAAATGTGCTAGGTCCGCCCCACCCCTTCATTAAGTCAAGTACCCCTCAAAAGGTCCGGTTTATTTCATTTTAAGGATGCGCACCAAGCAACATCTCCAGGTGCTCCTCTGAGAACCAGGGCAAAAAAGGTATGTGGTGCACATACCTTTTTTGGCCCTGGATAAGTTTCAAAGGAATGTTTTAATGTAAATATGAATGATAATATTGTAGCGTGTCCAGGTTAATAGTTATGTCAGTTATCAGATGTGCACAGTTTAGTACATTTGTAAAGTTATTTAGGCAATGTTGTTGGTGGGAGTTAGGGAGAGACAGCCCCTTCCAGGTGTGTGTACGCATTTTCGGTGTGTGTGTGGAGGGAGTACGAGACGGAAGGAGTTTTCTTCGAGTGTGGGGAGAAGTCATGAGTGTTATACTATTGATTGGTTCTGTAAGGCGTGGCTGGCCGTCAATACCAGAAAATAAAGAGAACGTTTTCGACATTGAAGGCTCGTGATCTGTGATTTTGAATAGCGGTGAACGCTAACATTTATTTGGAAAATTAACTAGCCACGCCGTGCTGTCATAAAGCAACTGCTAAGCTACTGCTGCAAAAAGATCCTGGCGCCGCCCATGTGCTTATATATCCAACCTGATCTCACCAGAATGCGTGACTCCACCAGGACAAAGGAGCCTCATTCACTTTACATAGGGGTGGTTTGCGTGGTGCCGACACGTAAATGTAACAAAGTTCGTGACTCCACCACGCAATGTGGTGTTAAGGAGTCGTGGTGGAGTCACGAATTCTGGTGAGATCAGGTTGTATATATATCGGACTATTGTGACTAGCTCTGCGGTTAAAACAGACGTTGCATGAATGCGATTTTGCGTTAAGTGAAATTCGAGTACTTTATTTATGTGTTTATGATTTTAATCAGCTACGTAATGAATGTTAAGGCTTGGGTTAGCGCAGTGGTTCTCAAACTTTTTCTGTCAGGCCCCCCTTTTGGAGAAATAAAAAAGTCGGGCCCCCCCAACACATGTAGTCACGTAATGGGCCAAGTTAACATTTATTAAAATACATCAATATGAACGTGAGCATTCCTTTAAAAAAAAAAAAAATCACTTTGCCAGAACAGTGATAATAAAACAATGCTCCATAAGTCTGTGTGCTCAAAAAAATAAATACAATTGTGCAATCCCTTTGCTTGAACAATAAGTTGCCACTTTGCAATCTTTGCAAAAAAATGAAAAGAAAGAAAATGCTGATATTTGGCAGAAAAGTGTGTCTTATCACAGCATTAGTGGCTGCAATGAGCCTGTTTTGCACTGCAGACTTCTTCAAAACGGGGTTGCAGGCTCAGGGGTAAAGTGCTATTTTTATAAGTGGGGAGTGGACCTAACATAGGGGGGTCCGGGAAGATCTTTTTTTAAAATATTGAAGTTAAATGCATCAATCTGGTGCACTTTGAGATTAAAATTAAGAGATCTATGGATACATCTCTCAACATCCATATGAAACAGAACTGTAAACAGATTTACTTTTTCTTTATGGATATTTTACAAATCACTCCCCTTTTAAACTGTATTCTTGTTTTACTGTCATATAGTATTTCATAGCTGTTTTTCATTTATTCTCTTATTTTTTATAACATTAATGATCATATAAACGTGTGCCTCGGAAATAATTGTTTACATTAATCGTGACCAAACCGTTTGAGACCCACTGAGATAACTTACACTAAAGTTAACTATCTAAAAACTCAGAGTCCTTTAGTTCACTGAGCCTCTCAGTCTAACAGGAGTGGATTCTCCTCCACCTTGTTGTTGAAAAAGCTCCTTATATCCGTTAGTGTAGCTCGTTAGCACCAGAAGCTAACAAAGTGAGGAAAAGGACAGACAAAGTGAGGAAGCTGTACAAAAAAGACTGAGAAAAGGTAATAGGCTCTGATTTGGCACCACCATAAGGCCTTTTCATTTCCATTTCCGTTGTATTCCACTTTAATACCTGAATATTTTTTAGTTGGTATGTATATTTAATTTTAAAATCTGCTGCTTATGTTATTTTTTGTGTTATAGCATTTTATAAATGATTTTGTTGGTGGTAATGTTCACTTTATTTAAATTTAAGAGGTCATGTATATTTAAGTTATATTTATTTGGATTTATGCATTCATGTTGAGAATGTTCCATTCATAAATGTTGTTGTTAGGCATGTACACCATAAAAGATGACTATTGACATGTATTGTCAGGAATGTTAGTGTTATATCAAATAGTGAATTCTACTGCAGCAGAATGTTGCACGTCTGCACAGTGTTATATTTTCACAGCTCAGTGTCAGTAAATATTGTGCGGTTAGTATTGGACTACAAGATATATGCAAGCCTGTACAGGTGGAGTTATTTAAAGCATAAATGAGTGGGTTGGGTTCTGGAGGTGTGGTTAGCAATTTTGCTTGGTTGGCGTGGCCTGGGCCTGGTGATGGGGGGGGCCCAATTTGATATCTTTTCACGGGGCCCAAAATCCCTGGCGGCACCCCTGCCCTTATTACTTAACCCAGCTGCACATCCAACACATCGTTTATGATCGTAAAGACACAGAATCTAACGGTGCCCACCTCAACACTGAAAAATACAAACTTGCAACGTTTTTGAAAGTACAAGCCTGGACGGCAAAACTTTATACCCAGTATATTGCCATAAATATGATGGTGGATTATCAGTAAAAATGTATATGTGACACAAAGACATTGGATTAACCTTAAGCGGCGTTTTTATTCCGGTGAACACAACTTTTGATCACAAATCAAAAAAGGTAAGACGTAATTATTGTAATATTTTTGAAACCGGATGTTGTTTACTTTCTCTTTTCTGGCTGATAGCTCCGCAATTCGGGGTCCTACAGTGATGACATTAGATGTATGGAATCTGTGGAGTCTCAGCTTTAATCGGATATCTTTTTTGTGCAGTGACAATAAGTAATAAGGGCATTGCTACCGTGAGTGCTGTGCAAAAGTCCGTTAGCATTAGTTTACATTTTTTCGCTCCATGCTAATTCCAAGGCTTGGTATTACTCTTGTGTTTCTTTTAGCTAAAAATGGTTCATATTGTTAGTGAGCTGAGTTTCTTATTGTTAAAAGGGTATGGAACATTAATAGTTTCATAAATTATAAATGTTAAGAAGCCCTGAGACATAGTCTCGTAAAAAAACGGTGGGGGGGGGGGGGTCCACTGGGGGGACCCTCGGGCTTAAGAGGTTAAAACATTTAGATGAACTACATTATTCAACAGTTGACAGTAACTTCTGATGATAACACAGGGGAAATAAACGAGGCATCTCTCTCTCTCTCTGTCTCTCTCTCTCTCTCTCTCTCTCTCTCTCTCTCTCTCTCTCTCTCTCTCTCTCTCTCTCTCGTTGTGAGTGGACCGGTGAGCGTAGCGGAGAGCGTTTGTTTGAAGTTTGCAACTTTTCAAACCATTGTTAACAATTCACTTTTCTCTGGGTGATAGTTGATGTCTTTGTGCATCACTTCACCGACTTTGGGTTTTGTTGGTGGTGTTGTTTGGTTGCACTGGTGAATTGTTTGCCTAATTGTTTGTCTAGCGGCTGCAGCTGCAGTCACGCCGCCCGGCATGGCGTTCCGTGGCAGCTGCGCTGGTTTAGAGAAGCTGACTCGCCAACACGCCATCAAGCTCTCTCCACCTGTCGGTGTGTCGGTGGAGGAGTGTGGTCTGGCTGTGGGGGCTGTGGTGGGATATGGCAGAGTCAAATCTGCCTCCCGCATGAACAGTGCAGTGGTCATATTTTTAGACTGCAGTGAGAAAGCTAACCAGCTGGTGGAGAGCGGGCTAGTGATTAAAGGGATGCTGTTACCCGTGCTACCCCTTGTCACTCCAGCTAAAAAAGTCATCATCTCTAATGTGCCCCCGTTTCTGAGAAACGAGTTGTTGGAGAGAGAGCTGGCTCGACACGGGCAGCTTGCGTCTCCCATTAAGTTGATCCCCCTGGGCTGTAAATCCCCGCACCTCAAGCACGTTGTGTCTTTTAGGAGACAGGTGCTTATGGTCTTGAAGAATGATGAAGAGGATCTGAATCTGGTTCTTACGTTCAAAATTGATGATTTTGTGTAGACTGTATATGTTACGTCTGACATCTTCAAATGTTTTGGTTGTGGAGTGGCAGGACACCTGATCCGCGCGTGCCCGGAGAGGGCGGGTGACGCGCCCGCTGTGTCCATGCTCGCAGCGGGACCGACGGTGTCCGCGGCGGAGCCGTTGCCGGTTGCCTTGTCCAAGACCGGGCCGCCGGCGATGGGGTTTGCGCCCGCGGCGGAGCCGCTACCGGTTGCTTTGTCCACGGCCGGGCCCGCGCCGGGCCCGCACCGGAAACGCCGGTGGTGGAACTGCCGGTCAGTCGGTCCGTGGCAGAGCCAACGGTTTCACGCGTAGAAAGCACACAGGCAGCCGGTACACACAGTATCACACGTATGGACACTCAGGTCATGCAGGAAGCAGATAGTGAGCACACTGCAGCCAGAGTGGCTGAGTCTGTTCTGGAGGATGTGGTAATGGATGAGGATTTATTAAGGTTACCTGTTAAAAGGAAAAACGAACAAGTGAGCAAAGGAAGTGTGGCTCAAAAAGGGAAGGTGTCAAAGAAGGAGTCGCTATGTTCCTCCTCTCAGCCAGAGGGAGTCTCAGAGGACTCAGAGGACAGTGACAGTGAGTCATTCTTTGACATCGTTGAGGTAGCAAAGGGAGAGGAGTACTCTTTCCAGAGGATCAGATCCTTTCTGGCGGAAACCAAGGGGTGGAGGGGGGTGAAGTTAGAGAATGTTTTTGCTGATTGGCAGATTTTTCACAATACTGCCAGGGTTCTCATGCGGCGCAAAGAAGCCTTAGGGGAACCTTTCTTCTTTCTTCAGCGGCCCAGAGAAGGCTCGGTTAAAGAAGATACTTCAGAGGATTAGAGAGGAAACTGCAAAGAATGATGAATAAGTACATCTTGTTTTTATTTTTTTCTCTTTTTATTTTTCTTCAGCCATGTTTTTGTTTATGCAATTATAATGTCATTATGAGTGACATAAAGCTGGGCTCTTTAAAGATTGACGTTTCTCGAGGGGATGCTAAGAGAGCATCTTTGTTTGTGGTGCTTTTCTTCTGGGACCGCATGCACTGGGTCCCTCAGAGCGTCCTGTTCCTGCCAAAGGAGGAGGGGGGACATGGCCTGGTTCATCTGGCGAGCAGAGGGGCTGCCTTCAGGCTCCGGTTCCTCCAGAGTTTCCTGACTGGACCTGCTGACCTGGTCTGGAGACGCGTAGCTCGGGCCTTATTAGCGCTGTGGTGGGCTGGGTCTGGCTGAGTGGCTGTTCCTGATGGACCTAAAAGGATTACAGTTGAACGGTCTCTCGGGTTTCTATGGAGGTCTCTTCAAGGTGCTGGGCCTTCTCTGCAGCAGAGACTCTGTGAGGAGAGGATCCTCACGCTGGGCCAGGTGGTGGAGGTGTGTGGCCCCCGCCTGAACAACGCTGCAGGCCTGGCCTCACGTCTGAGCAGCCTCCTGCTGCAGAGGCACTGATCGCTGCTCACTGGAATGGACTGAAGTCTCCAAATGACAATGACTCTTTTTCCAGAGATGCTATGTTTTTCCTGATCTCAGTTGTGAGGGTTTTTTTTGTGTGAAAGTTAAACAATGTTACTGATTTTTGATTTTAAGTTTAGCACCATGTCAAACAGAACGTTTATTATATGGTGATAATGTGTCTGTTTGTTTTTTGTGAAAAATTGTGAATAAAGGCGGTTTCAAAAATCTCTCTCTCTCTCTCTCTCTTGTTGTGAGTGGACCGGTGAGCGTAACGGAGAGCGTTTGTTTGAAGTTTGCAACTTTTCAAACCATTGTTAACAATTCACTTTTCTCTGGGTGATAGTTGATGTCTTTGTGCATCACTTCACCGACTTTGGGTTTTGTTGGTGGTGTTGTTTGGTTGCACTGGTGAATTGTTTGCCTAATTGTTTGTCTAGCGGCTGCAGCTGCAGTCACGCCGCCCGGCATGGCGTTCCGTGGCAGCTGCGCTGGTTTAGAGAAGTTGACTCGCCAACACGCCATCAAGCTCTCTCCACCTGTTGGTGTGTCGGTGGAGGAGTGTGGTCTGGCTGTGGGGGCTGTGGTGGGATATGGCAGAGTCAAATCTGCCTCCCGCATGAATAGTGCAGTGGTCATATTTTTAGACTGCAGTGAGAAAGCTAACCAGCTGGTGGAGAGCGGGCTAGTGATTAAAGGGATGCTGTTATCCGTGCTACCCCTTGTCACTCCAGCTAAAAAAGTCATCATCTCTAATGTACCCCCGTTTCTGAGAAACGAGTTGTTGGAGAGAGAGCTGGCTCGACACGGGCAGCTTGCGTCTCTCATTAAGTTGATCCCCCTGGGCTGTAAATCTCCGCACCTCAAGCACGTTGTGTCTTTTAGGAGACAGGTGCTTATGGTCCTGAAGAATGATGAAGAGGATCTGAATCTGGTTCTCACGTTCAAAATTGATGATTTTGTGTATACTGTATATGTTACGTCTGACATCTTCAAATGTTTTGGTTTTGGAGTGGCAGGACACCTGATCCGCGCGTGCCCGGAGAGGGCGGGTGACGCGCCCGCTGTGTCCGTGCTCGCAGCTTCCGTGCTCGCAGCGGGACCGACAGTGTCCGCGGCGGAGCCTTTGCAGGTTGCCTTGTCCGAGGCCGGGTAATAGAATCGAATCGTGAGACCAGTGAAGATGCACAGCACTAGCGGCAGCAGCTTGGCATGGGGGTGCCAGCTTCTCCGGTCGTACTAAATCAGAAGTTTACCGAACAACTGATAATAAGGTGATTGTGGAAGATGAACTTTTTAACTTCCTTGTCATCAAAATGAAAACTCTGAATCATGATGACATTGTTTTATTGGCCTCAAACAATTTAAACTCTGAGTGGATCGAAGTCTCAAAGAAGATACTATTTGAGCTGTGTCCTGAAACGACGCAGCCCTGCGTTACACACAAAGGAGCACAGAAAGACACGAACAATATAAAAGCGTGCTTGAAGGTGCTAAATGAATGTGGTCAGAATATACCAAGATTTGTCTCCCACTATATGGATGACCTCCCACCAGTTTCCTACGACCACATTGATGTCTCAGCATTGCTGGGGCGGTTGGAACGGCTGAATAAGGACATGTGCTGTATGAAAAAAACGCTCAAAGCTCAAACTGATGCCTGCGAGGGTCTGCGGGTGACGACCATGGCCATCGACGACCGGGTGTCCGCAATTGAGAAGCCCTGTGGATCTACCCGCGTGGACCCAGGGGCGGGGTATGTGAGGCCATGCAATCAAGCGCGGCCAGCAGCTGTGTGTGCTGACCAGGAGGTAACAGTGGCTGTAGGAGGCTCCAGCAGCTGTGGGATTCGTGTCCACACCACAGCCACCAAAGTCTCCTTTGTGGTCCTGTGTTGTGAAGGAAGGACACAGAAGCAAGGTGACACCAGAGCATAAGCCAGCAGCAAGACAACGGGGAATATAAGTGCCACTGAAACGGGAGAGGAAGAAAACGGGTATAGTTGGAACTGGCCCAGTGAGTTCTAACGTACAAGTTGTGATCACAAAGATGGTGAGTGTGTTTGCCACTAAGTTTGCCCCTCAACTGGAAGCTAACATGCTAACTGAGTATCTGAGTGAGAAACTTGGCCGAGCAGTTACTTGTCGTAAGATCGAGTCGGCACAGAGTAGGTTCAGCTCATTTCACGTCACTGCCGAATGCAAGGAAGTGGTAGAAATGTATGACCCAGAGCTGTGGCCAGCTGGCACCTATGTCCGACGCTATTATGAGCCAAGACGGCCTGCTAGTGGGGTGCTTGCGGGTGATAGCACTGCTACAAACAATGTGGTCGCTCCTGTACAACACGGGAATCATGCATCTGCTGATGTAAATGACTGTAGTACATAAACAATAGGATGCGGGTGGTGTCATATGACACACGTGGCCTACGTGTGGGGCACAATGTTGGTGATAAAGCGAGGCGGCTGGTTGTTGATAAACTGTTGGAGGAATGTGATATTCTGTGCTTACAAGAGACATGGTTACCTAAGCAAGATCTGGAAAGGCTGAATACACTACATGCTAATTTTCATGGAGTTGGAGAGTCAACTACTGATCTCTGATAAAATTGCCCATGGCAGGATACCTGGTGGTGTGGCGATTCTCTGGAACAGTAAATATGATCCTTTGGTTACAGTGGTAAGATTGGACGTCGACTGGGCCATTGGTATAGAGATCAAGTATGAAAATAGGTCCTTTATTATCGTAAATATTTACACACCTTATGAATCATATGAAAATGAAGATGAATATCGCAATAGAATGGCATTTGTTAACGCATTCATTAAGGATAATGCCACAACCTGTGTGTATGTAGTGGGGGACTTGAATGCTGACATTTCGGATGATAAATCTCTGTTTGGCAAATGTTTACTGCATTTTTGTAATGATAATAATATCATACTGTCAAGAAAATCTCTTCTACCTGAGAAAAGCTTTACATATATTAGTGAAGCATGGTATGCTGTGTCATGGCAAGATCACTGTATGTGCACAGCTGATGTACACGCTTCTCTGGACAACATTGACATTTGTTATGAGTTGGCCACTACAGATCATATTCCTTTTGTCCATCCATCCATCCATCTTCTCCCGCTTATACATGGTTGGGTCGCGGGGGTAGCAGTTCCAGCAGAGAGCCCCAAACTTTATTTTCCCCGGCCACATCAACCAGCTCTGACTGGGGGATCCCAAGGCGTTCCCAGGCCAGCGAAGAGATATAATCCCTCCACCTGGTCCTAGGTCTACCCCTTGGTCTCTTCCCAGCTGGACGTGCCTGGAACACATCCCTAGGGAGGCGCCCAGGTGGCATCCTAACTAGGTGCCCGAACCACCTCAACTGGCTCCTTTCGACGCGAAGGAGGAGTGATTCAACTCCGAGTCCCTCCCGGATGACCGAACTTCTCACCTTATCCCTAAGGGAGACACCAGCCACCCTGCGGAGAAAACCCATCTTGGCCGCTTGTACCCGCGATCTCGTGCTTTTTGTCATGACCCATCCTTCATGACCATAGGTGATGGTAGGAACGAAAATGGCCCGGTAGACAGAGAGCTTTGCCTTCTGGCTCAGCTCCCTTTTCGTTACAACGGTGCGGTAAAGCGACTGCAGTACCGCTCCCGCTGCTCCGATTCTCCGACCCATCTCACGCTCCATTGTTCCCTCACTCGAGAACAAGACCCAGAGATACTTGAACTCCTTCACTTGGGGTAAGGACTCATTCCCTACTCGGAGTGGACAGTCCATCGGTTTCCTGCTGAGAACCATGGCCTCAGATTTGGAGGTGCTGAGCCTCATCCCAGCCGCTTCACACTCGGTTGCGAACCGATCCAGTGAGTGCTGAAGGTCGCAGACCGATGAAGCCATCAGAACCACATCATCTGCAAAAAGCAGTGGTGCAATCCTTAGTCCACCGAACTGCAGACCCCCTCCCCCACAACTACGCCTCGAAATCCGATCCATGTATATTACAAACAGGATTGGTGACAAAGCGCAGCCTTGGCGGAGGACAACCCTCACCGGAAATGGGACCGACTTACTGCCGAGGACCCGGACACAGCTCTCGCTTTGGGAGTACAGAGATTGGATGGCCCTGAGTAGAGACGCCCTCACCCCATACTCCCGCAGCACTTCCCACAGTAACTCCCTGGGAACCCGGTCATATGCCTTCTCCAAGTCTACAAAACACATGTAGACTGGATAAGCGTACTCCCAGGCCCCTCCAGGATCCTTGCGAGAGTAAAAAGCTGGACTAGGACGGAATCCGCATTGTTCCTCCTCAATCTGAGGTTCGACAATCGGCCTGACCCTCCTTTCGAATACCTTAGAGTAAACTTTCCCGGGGAGGCTGAGTAGTGTGATGCCTCTATAATTGGCACACACCCCCTGATCCCCCTTTTTAAAAAGGGGAACCACCACCCCGGAAGGTGTCTGAATCATGGGTAAACATTGTTTAAATAGTCTGATACCTGGCACTGTATTTGCCTGGGAACCTTCAAGGTTATACTAATGTTTTATTATTTATTTAATTATCACATGATTTTTACAAAAACAGTATACAAAATATACATAATAAACATAATAAAAACATGATTAGCAGGGGCCTGGGGGCCATATTAGCCGTCTAACTTGTACGGTGCACCGGGGGAAAAAGGTTGAGTTCACGGCCCCTTTACCCTCATCAGGAGTATCAACCGGCCCTGAAGAAGAGGTATCGCTGCTCTCCGCCCCTGAGCCCTCTTCGGAGGTAGCTGACGGTGGTAGACCTCCTTCTGATGATGCTGCTGCAGCTGCTGCCGCCCTGAACATGGAGCGGATCTTCAATCCCTCCTTTATTCCAGGCGTATTCACGTAGAACCAGTCTGCAGTGCTTACGTCGTGACACATAAACCTAGCGAGAATCGACCTGCTTTCTGGATCTTGGTGATGCGTGATATTGTCAGCCAGGGCAGTGCACAAGATTTTTAATGTGACGGCTGTTTCTAGCCCAGCATCAGCCCAAGCCCTCTTCAAGTGAGCGTTCAGGTTCTTGGAGGCGTGCTTCCCCGTTGTGAAAAGGAAGAATTCACTCTGAGGACCAGACAACCCCTCTTTTTTCCCCATCCACCGCATGACCCAGCTAAACTCCTTTACTGTAAGCACCAGCTGTGCTTCGCCAAATGTCTTGGCAGTCTTGTGATCCTGCACGTGGATGATGTAGCCCTCAGAAGTGCCCCTTCTGTCTGCCTCAAAGACCTCCGTGTTGGTCATGTTTGCGTACACACCTGGACTGTGGCCATACAGGAGGCTCCAATGGAGGGTTAGATAGCCGTATAGCAGGTACTGGGTGATTGAGGTTGGATTTCTAGCCATCAGGTCAAGGAGATCAGGGATGTGCATCTCAGCGGCCGCCATGGCGGCGAGAAGCTCCGCCTGGCTCGGCAGACGATCCAGCTTGTTCCTTTTCACCTAAAACTGGTGGACATTGACAGACTTTTTCAAATCGTTCATGTTGGCTGTCAACTCTCTGATGATGTGGGTCATATCAGACAGGGTGAGCCTGCACCCCCGGAGCTTTGACGCAGACAAGTACCTCAGGAAATGGTTCACAGTCTTCAGGAACAACAGCGATGTTGTGACTGCCCGGCCCAACTTTGAAATATACTCTCTCCAGCCACGGACCCTCTTTGTGTCTTTTAAAAACAGCCAGTCTGACAGCCGGTCAACACCATGGGCCATGAATACTAGGAAGTTCTTTATCCGGCTGACATTGGACATACAATTCTCTTTCCGTTTTACTGTCGGTGCAACACCCTCACAATGACCTATGTATGTCTGAATGAACGTCTCCATGCTTTTAGGCAACGTGATTTCACGCATGGTATTCCCCCGTCTCTTCCCAGTGGACCAGTGATTTCGGGGAGAGGGCCAGTTCTTAGCCAAATTAGCTTTCAGCTTATTGGAGACAGACGAACGGGTCTTCTGACATACAGGGGTCTCACTACCGGAGGTTTCTACGGACCGCATGACAGTCTTCACCGGGGTCTCACTACCGGAGGCTTCTGGGGACCGCATCACAGACTTGAGAGGGGTCTCACTAACGGAGGCTTCTACGGACCGCATGACAGTCTTCACCGGGGTCTTGCTTCCGGAAGCTTCTGGGGACCGCATCACAGACTGGAGAGGGGTCTCACTACCAGAGGCTTCTACGGACCGCATGACAGTCTTCACCGGAGTCTTGCTTCCGGAGGCTTCTGGGGACCGCATCACAGACTTGAGAGGGGTCTCACTACCGGAGGCTTCTACGGACCGCATGACAGTCTTCACCGGGGTCTTGCTTCCGGAGGCTTCTGGGGACCGCATCACAGACTTGAGAGGGGTCTCACTAGCGGAGGCTTCTACGGACCGCATGACAGTCTTCACCTGGGTCTCACTACCGGAGGTTTCTGGGGACCGCATCACAGACTTGAGAGGGGTCTCACTATCGGAGGCTTCTACGGACCGCATGACAGTCTTCACCGGGGTCTTGCTTCCGGAGGCTTCTGGGGAGCGCATCACAGACTTGAGAGGGGTCTCACTACCGGAGGCTTCTATGGACCGCATGACAGTCTTCACCGGGGTCTCACTACCGGAGGCTTCTGGGGACTGCATCACAGTCTTCACCAGGGTCTTGAGAGTGGTATTGCTGCCGGAGGCTTCTGTGTTCATGCCGGGGGTACTTGAGATTGCTAGGCCCTTAAATCGTATTCATTCTTCGTCTTCCTCAAGCAGAGCACCAGTAGCACTCTGCTTCCTGGGTTTTAGCCCTTGTTTCAGCTTGGAGCGCAGGGTCTTCACCTCATCAATGAGGGCATCCTTCTGAGCCCTCAATGCCACATTTTCCAGCCTCACCTGCCTGCAGTCCTCTTCGTCACACTCTGTATGTGGGGAGAAGGGTGGAGGGTGCACCGGGTATTCCTCCTCATTGTCCAATCTCCAATGATGTAGCTATTCCAATGATGGGATTAGTCTCTCTGAGGTCATGGAGCAACTGCATGGCCACACTATGCTTCAGCCTTGCCATGACCTGATGTGCCTCATCTCGGGAGAACTCAGAGTGGTCACGAGTTACATGACGGTGTAGTCTCTTCCCAGCATACGAACACCCTGTGATGGGAAAGGGTTTGGTCCGAACATTTATTCTGCTACTGGTCATTTTAAGAATGATGCCTCTTTCCTCCAGGTTCCGCACTGCATGTTTGTGCTTAAGGTGCTTATTCAAAGCCAGATAGCAGAGTCCGCACACCGGGCATTCGGAAAACATCCTTCCTAAAACACAATGAATTGTATTTAAATGGTTTTCTGTTTCTCTGTTTATATGCGTTAGCTAACCGGTGATTGCAACCATGGGTCCGATGCTTCAATGCAGGGAACACGGAACAAGGGGAGGACTTGGGTTACCACCTGGTTAAAATGGTCCCACCTCCGCACCAACGCGGGGCTTGTGATGGGTCCGATACATTGATTGTTTTTTGTTTCATGGTTCTGCCACAAGCTCACAAGACAGTTTTGGGTACAAAAACGTGGGGATAACAGTACCTCCGGGCGCTCCATCCCGCTCAGGCCTTCGCCGCAGCGGGGGGAGGAGGCATTGAACCCCTCGCACCTGCCCCCGGAGGAGGCAGGGGAGTCAGGTACCCGGAGGCGCACGGTGGACGGCCAGGTCGAGGCCGCCACACAGCACTGGAGTCAGGGTTCCGAGTTTTTCGAGCCAGGTCCCGGTTAAACGCAGTACGGATCACCCGGCAGGAGCCTCCGGCAGACCCCCCCCGCGCGGTTCCCTCGTCCCTCGGAAGAGGCGGAGAGGTGGGTGTTTTTCATCTGCTGGCGGACTGCCGGGGAGAACGTGCTGCTCGGGAGCCAGGCTCAGAGTTAGTGGCAGTGAGAGCCCGTGCACCTGCCTTTTACAGCAGGCACGCGCTGGTATCGGGGTGGGGAGAGAAGGTAGAAGCAGAGGCTGCAGAAACAGCCAGAGCCTTCCCCTCTAACACACCCCTCATTCGGTCCATAAGCACTGGGCAGAGTCCCCTGTCAACTCTCCTTATATTCCTCCGGAGACCAGTTGGGACATGGCAGCATCCCACTTCTCCGGTACACCATATCGTTAAATGAGCTCAGTAATGTACTGCACAACATCACATGGGTAAATGAACTACGTAATGCCCTGCAAAATCACATTTGGTTTATTTCCAAAAAGCCTGGAAAAAACACATATATCCGTCATGTCCTGTAAAATATAATTCTTTGTTTATTTCCATCCTTCAGGTAAATACAGATATCTTTGTCCGCTCCAGGAGCACAGTCTAACCCGCAGTTTGGAGGAACTGACCGCCAAGCACCGGAACCTGGACCCGGGAAGGAGGCCCTCCGATGGCGGGTCAAATTTGCTGATACCGCAGCTGGCTGGACACTAGCCGTAGAGGAACACCCGGGCGGGACCAGGCTTGTCCCTCTTTGCAGACAAGCATTCGCCGCACTTGAGTCCTGGTGCTCAGAGTTAGTGTGTTACCCGGCAGGAGCCTCCAGGTCTGCTGGCGGCGGACTGTCGGGGAGCACGGTACGGAGTACCCGGCAGGAGCCTCCAGGTCTGCTGGCGGACTGTCGGGGAGAACGCTTGATGCTACCGGCAGGAGCCTCCAGGTCTGCTGGCGGACTGTCGGGGAGAACGCTTGGTGCACCCGGCAGGAGCCTCCATGTTTGCTGGCGGACTGTCGGGGAGAATGCGCTGCACTTGCTTAAATGGTGCCGCCTCCGCGGGGCTGGTGATGGCAACATTGGGTCCGATGCTTCAATACACTGTCAAAAAAGAGGAACACCCGGGCGGGACCAGGCATTTCCATCTTTGCAGACAAGCATATATGTGATTGTTACGCAGGATCAAACAGGTAGCCTGTGATGAAGTAGGGTCGACACTATATCATGTGAAGCCACCAAGCCGTGGTCCCCGAGGGAACCGTTGCCCGGAGCAAGGCCAATTGCTGAATGCCGCAGCCGACTAAGGCCGCTATGCAACAGTGGAGGATTAGAGAAACAGGTGTTTGCCTGGCACTCCGCGGCGGGAGGTGGAACTTCCATCCCGCTGCGGAACCCGTGGTGGGACCCCTGAATCAGACGGTTCATCTTGGAAACGCTTCATATCGGTCGGCCCGGGAGGTAAGAGACACGCAGGGTAACGGACAAGCAGGGTTACCCCCACGCAGCACACGCAGCACACGGAGGAGGCAGGGGAGTCAGGTACCCGGAGGCGCACGGCCGCCACACCGCACTGGAGTCAGGGTTTCGAGTTTTTCGAGCCAGGTCCCGGTGAAACGCAGGACTCCAGCAGGAGCCTCCAGCAGACCCCCCCGACGGTTCCCTCGTCCCTCCCGGCCATCAGAGTCGAACCCGCAGTTCGGCGGAACTGACCGCCAGAGCACCGGCACGAGGCCGGGCCGGCAGAGGCCCTCCGATGGCGGGTCGCGTTTGCCATTCGATCAGTAGTGAGAAATCAGTTGGGACAAAAAACATTAGGTCCGATGCTTCAATGCATGGTACACGGACCACAAAAGTAAGAGTTTGCTTTTTGGAGAACCGTAAAAACAAAAAAGTGTTTAAAATGTATCTGAAAATAGTGTCTCATAATGCGGGTAGAGTCCCCTGACAACCCCCCTTGCATTCCTCCACTGTCACAAAAGTAAGAGTTTACTTGCGGAGTTAAATGGTCCCACCCCGCCACACCGCACTTGAGTCATGGTGCTCAGAGTTAGTGGCAGTGTATCTCCTCCTATTTCCGTGAAAAAACTTTACTTTTGGGAGAACCGTAGAAAACGTGTGAAAGTGTTAAAATGTATCCGAAAATTGTGTCTCATAATTCCTTGACAACTGCCCTTGCATTTGTCCAGAGTTTGGGGAGAACCATGCTGGGGGGTCTCCGGGCAACAAAATGTATCCGAGCCAGAGTGCACATGGAGCGGAGGAATTCCTCCATGAAGTTACACAGCCGTATTTTTTCTGAGTCCTCTCAAAAACTGGGTTTCCGATATCGTGCAGACAGTAGTCTGGAAAAGATGAATGCATTTTTTTGACAGAGAAGGGGGGGTCTCAATTCCCCTCTCCGTTGCAAGTTGCAACGGTGGGGTGCAAAAGTCTCCGGGGCTTCGGCCCGAAGCGTCGAAGGGTTCAGCTTAGTTTAGCCCCTCCTCCGTTGGCACTTTGAAAAAAATTCAAAATGTTTTCAAAAACTTCATCTTTGATTATTTTAAGATATAATTGACCGTTTTCTTTGATTTGTTCTTCTTTCCACGGGTCAGGGAATGCTCCGGTTTTTGGACAAAATTAACATGGGATCACTCCGGTCAATGTACGTACTTCGTCTCACTGGAATATTAATGGCCAGATTGAATACAACATCGACCCAATTTCTCCAGTCAATGACAGGAGAGTTTTGAAAGTGACAAAACACTGTTCCAGACACTTAAAAACACTTAATCAATGTTTACCCGGGATCCATGCACCTTCCTGGCTTCTAAAATGTGGTGATGCGCCCTGGAGGTATCCTACTATTTAAAACATGTATACACTCATGTACACCATTCATAGGGTTCCCTAAAACAATGCACATAGTGTGGAGCTCACTGGGGTCCTGCATATGCTTTAATCAGGCTTGTCCATTTGGCTATCAGATTGTTAACGAAATGGACAGATCCACAGTTTTCCCCCTAAAAATGATTTTAAATCATTATCTTTGCATTTAAATGATTGATGTTATCATTAATATGGTTCCTTAACACAATGCACATAGTCTGGAGTTCTCACTGGGGTCCTGCATATGCTTTAATCAGGCTTTTCCATTTGGCTATCAGATTGTTAACGAAATGGACAGATCCACAGTTTTCCCCCTAAAAATGATTTTAAATCATTATCTTTGCATTTAAATGATTGATGTTATCATTAATATGGTTCCTTAACGCAATGCACATATTCTGGAGCTCCCTGGGGTCCTGCATATGCTTTAATCAGGCGTTTTAAAAACTTTTTCCACGAAAATGATTTTTACTCACTTTTATGGGGCTATATAAATCAAATTCCGGGTAATGCGGACCACAATTGTACCTTTTACTATTTTAATTTATTTGTGTTATATATCTTTGGGCTATAAAAGTGACATTTTTGGATGACTTTGTCAGTTTATGGAGCTTATCCCACAAATCCTGGAAGTTCCAGGCCGAATTTGGGAGCTCATAAGCGGCCTGCAATGCGCCCCAACCCTATTTAGGGGCAATGGATGTCCACTCTCGGGAGACGACAGACAGTGGTGCGGTTAGCCAAAGTGACAGACCTAATGTTAGCCCTATTTACAGGCAATGGACGTCCACTCTCGGGAGACGACCAACAGTGGTGCGGTTAGCCAAAGTGACAGACCTAATGTTAGACCTATTTACAGGCAATGGACGTCCACTCTCGGGAGAGAGACCTCCAGCATGTGTCCCTGAAATGGAGACTCTGTTTATTTCACTCATCCAGGACAGAGACCGGGGAAATCTCCTCTCTGTGGCCCCTCCAAGACCCCCAAAGGACGGACCACAGACCTCCAGCATGTGTCCCTGACATGGGCACCTCCATAACCTTGCACACCTTGAGTCCCCGGACTCCCGGACTTAAGCACTCGCCCACGGATTAAACCCAGATGATCACACCCTACAGAACCTCATGCCCCTGGTAACCCTAAAAGGGGGGTGGATTTTGCGGTGCTTTACAGTCCGCCCATCGGCATCCATATTCGGCCTTATTCACGGCACCACCACCCCTTCTGTGGAGGATATTCTCATGCTCCTGGTAACCCTTTAAATAGTCTGATACTATCAGGGCTCATCACCGCACTTTACAAGCCAGAAATAATGTTTAAATGTTCGGGGAAAGTGTTTTTAAACGTCTGGAAGAGAGTTGTAGCCTGTCATTTTGCACGATATCATTTAACATGTAACCTCTCCTGGAAATGCACAGAATATGTCCATTTCCAGGAGAGATTCCATGTTAAATGATATCGTGCAAAATGACAGGCTATAACCCAGGAACAAGTGTTTGAAAGGCGGGGAAAAGTTGTTTAAAATAGTCGGAAAAGTGTTTTTAAACGTCTGGAAGAGAGTTGTAGCCTGTCATTTTGCACGATATCATTTAACATTGAACATCTCCTGGAAATGCACAGAATATGTCCATTTCCAGGAGAGATTCCATGTTAAATGATATCGTGCAAAATGACAGGCTATAACCCAGGAACAAGTGTTTGAAAGGCGGGGAAAAGTTGTTTAAAATAGTCGGAAAAGTGTTTTTAAACGTCTGGAAGAGAGTTGTAGCCTGTCATTTTGCACGATATCATTTAACATTGAACATCTCCTGGAAATGCACAGAATATGTCCATTTCCAGGAGAGATTCCATGTTAAATGATATCGTGCAAAATGACAGGCTATAACCCAGGAACAAGTGTTTGAAAGGCGGGGAAAAGTTGTTTAAAATAATCGGAAAAGTGTTTTTAAACGTATGGAAGAGCGTTTTAGCCTGTCCTTTTGCAGGATATAATTTAACATGTAACCTCTCCCGGAAATGCACAAAATCTGTTCATTTTCAGGAGAGGGTCAATGTTAAATGATATCCTGCAAAATGACAGGCTAAAACACCCAGGGATACGTGTTTGAAAGGCGGGGAAAAGTTGTTTAAAATAGTCTGATACCTCCAGGGCGCACCGCATTTTACAAGCCAGGGAAGGTGTCTGAATCCTGGGTAAACATTGTTTAAATAGTCTGACCTGGCACCGTATTTGCCCCTGGGAACCTTCAAGGTTATATTCATGTTTTATTATTTATTTAATAATCACATGATTTTTACAAAAACAGTATACTATACACAGTATACATATATACAATAATAATAATATAACAATATACATAATAAAAACATGAAAAGTGGTGAAAATGAGAAAATGTATCCGAAAATAGTGCCTCATAATGCGGGCATGTGGACAGTAGCCAGAGACTCACAGGCACACACACATGCAGAGATCCAGGGGGCGGAGCACATGGCTTTTTTTACCCAGAAATAAGTCTCTGAGAGGCGGGGAGACTCAGAGGACAGGCTGCGTCACCTCACTTTGTAACCCAGGAAAAGAGCAGGAATTCTGGCTGCGTGAGTGGTAAAAGCGCATTAAGCTGTTTTAATCCGACAGCCGCTGATGCGCACGGAAGTCTGGCCGTTTCGTTAACATTTGAATGGCCAAATGGGCGGAAATCCGTCCGTTTCGTTAAAACGCCGGCCTGGAGCCTGTGCAGGACCCCAGTGAGAGCTCCAGACTGTGTGCACTGTGTTAGGGAACCATATGAACGGTGTACATGAGTGTTAAAAGTGCATTCATCTGTTTTAATCCGACAGCCGCAGAGGTGCTGACGGAAAGCAGGCGGAACAAATTGATTATTTTAACCAGGAATAAATGTTTGCAAGGCGGGGAAAGTGTTCCTGCAGCCCCTCCATAAAGGTAATAATGATTAGAAATGATTTCCAGGGCAGAAAGCGGTTTTTAAATGTGGAAAAAAATATTTTAAACTGTTTAAAAAGCACAAAGTGATTTGAGTGCAGTTCTCATGTGTCCCCACAGGAGGACGCATCATCCCAGGGAGCACAGTGCATTAATAGTACAAAATTCAACAAAAACAGGGCAAATCAATGGATTTAAAGTGCAGGGAAGCTCCGCACCACACACAGGTACATTCCTAAATCCCCACCATGGTGACCACGGTGATTTAATTAGTTTCTGCGGGGGAAAGAGAGCTGAAAATCGGATTAAACCCTGCTCACAGTGTGGTAAAAGTCAGATTGTTTCAGGGACCCATAGTAATGCAGGGTCGGGCCGGGTCAGTGCTTGGATGGGAGACCGCCTGGGAATACCCGGTGCTGTAAGCTTTTTTTAAATGCAGCTACATGCATGGTGACAAGGTACGATTTATACCCTAAAATAGCATGCTAAGCGTGGGTGGATTAGTTTCAAAGCATGCACACTCTGCTCATGTCAGTCTTCCATCAAATAGACCGGGGAAAACACCTCTCTTTAGCCCCTTACAGACCACCAAAGGACGGACTAAGCAGCTCCAGCACAGCTCCCTCACATGCACACTCTGCTCATGTCAGACTTCCATTAAAATAGACCGGGAAAAACAACTCTCTTTAGCCCCTCACAGACCACCAAAGGACGGACTAAGCAGCTCCAGCACGGCTCCCTCACATGCACACTCTGCTCATGTCAGACTTCCATTAAAATAGACCGGGAAAAGCACCTCTCTGTAGCCCCTCACAGAGCCCCAAAGGACGGACTGAGGACCTCCGGCAATAGTGGCACTTCCATAACCTCGTGCACCGTGAGTCCCCGGGCCCCCGGACTTAAGCACTCCCCCACGGACTAAACCCAGATGATCACACCCTACAGAACCTCATGCCCCTGGTAACCCTAAAGGGGGTGGATTTTGCGGTGCTTTACCGTCTGCACATCGGCATCCATATTCGGCCTTCTTCATGACACCACCACCCCTTCTTTGGAGGATATTATCATGCTCCTGGTAACCCTTGAAATAGTCTGATACTACCAGGGCTCATCACCACACTTTACAAGCCAGAAATAATGTTTAAATGGTCGGGGAAAGTGTTTTTAAACGTCTGGAAGAGAATTGTAGTCTGATCTTCAATCCCTCCTTTATTCCAGGCGTATTCGCGTAGAACCGGTCTGCAGTGCTTACGTCGTGACACATAAACCTAGCGAGAATCGACCTGCTTTCTGGATCTTGGTGATGCTTGATATTGTCAACCAGGGCAGTGCGCAAGATGGTAAAGGTGACGGCTGTTTCTAGCCCAGCATCAGCCCAAGCCCTCTTCAAGTGAGCGTTCAGGTTCTTGGAAGCGTGCTTCCCCGTTGTGAAAAGGAAGAATTCACTCTGAGGACCCGACAAGCCCTCTTTTATCCCCATCCACCGCATGACCCAGCTAAACTCCTTTATTATAAGCACCAGCTGTGCTTCGCCAAATGTCTTGGCAGTCTTGTGATCCTGCACGTGGATGATGTAGCCCTCAGCAGTGCCCCTTCTGTCCGCCTCAAAGACCTCCGTGTTGGTCATGTTTGCGTACACACCCGGACGGTGGCCATACAGGAGGCTCCAATGGAGGGTTAGATAGCCATATAGCAGGTACTGGGTGATTGAGGTCGGATTGCTAGCCATCAGGTCAAGGAGATTAGGGATGCGCTTCTCAGCGGCCGCCATGGCGGCGAGAAGCTCCGCCTGGCTCGGCAGACGATCCAGCTTGTTCCTCTTCACCTTAAACTGGTGGACAGTGACTGACTTTTTCAAATTGTTAATGTTGGCTTTCACCTCTCTGATGATGTGGGTCATATCAGACTGGGTGAGCCTGCACCCCCGGAGCTTTGAAGCAGGCAAGTAACTCAGGAAATGGTTCACATTCTTCAGGAACAACAGCGATGTTGTGACTGCCCGGCCCGACTTTGAAATATACTCGCTCCAGCCACGGACCCTCTTTGTGTCTTTTAGAAACAGCCAGTCTGACAGCCGGTCAACACCATGGGCCATGAATACTAGGAAGTTCTTTATCCGGCTGACATTGGACATACAATTCTCTTTCCGTTTTACTGTCGGTGCGAGACCCTCACAATGACCTCTGTATGTCTGAATGTACGTCTCCATGCTTTTAGGCAACGTGATTTCACGTATGGTATTCCCCCATCCCTTCCCAGTGGACCAATGATTTCGGGGAGAGGGCCAGTCCTTAGCCATATTAGATTTCAGCTTATTGGAGACAGACGCACGGGTCTTCTGGCATACAGGGGTCTCACTACCGGAGGCTTCTACGGACCGCATGACAGTCTTCACCGGGGTCTTGCTTCCGGAGGCTTCTGGGGACCGCATCACAGACTTGAGAGGGGTCTCACTCGCAGAGGCTTCTATGGACCGCATGACAGTCTTCACCTGGGTCTCACTACCGGAGGCTTCTACGGACCGCATGACAGTCTTCACCGGGGTCTTGCTTCCGAAGGCTTCTGGGGACCGCATCACAGACTTGAGAGGGGTCTCACTTGCAGAGGCTTCTATGGACCGCATGACAGTCTTCACCTGGGTCTCACTACCGGAGGCTTCTGGGGACCGCATCACAGACTTGAGAGGGGTCTCACTCGCAGAGGCTTCTATGGACCGCATGACAGTCTTCACCTGGGTCTCACTACCGGAGGCTTCTGGGGACCGCATCACATACTTGAGAGGGGTCTCACTCGCAGAGGCTTCTATGGACCGCATGACAGTCTTCACTGGGGTCTTGCTTCCGGAGGCTTCTGGGGACCCCATCAAAGTCTTCACCAGGATCTTGAGAGGGGTATTGCTGCCGGAGGCTACTGTGTTCATGCCGGGGGTACTTGAGATTGCTAGGCCCTTAAATTGTATACATTCTTCGTCTTCCTCAAGCATAGCAGCAGTGGCATTCTGCTTCCTGGGTTTTAGACCCTGTTTTAGCCTGGAGCGCAGGGTCTTCACCTCATCAATGAGGGCATCCTTCTTAGCCCTCAATGCCACATTTTCCAGCCTCACCTGCATGCAGTCCTCTTCGTCACACTCGGTATGTGGGGAGAAGGGTGGAGGGTGCACCGGGTTTCCTCCTCATTGTCTATATCCAATAATGTAGCCATTTCAATGATGGGATTAGTCTCTCGGAGGTCATGGAGCAACTGCATGGCCACACTATGCTTCAGCCTTGCCATGACCTGATGTGCCTCATCTCGGGAGAACTCAGGGTGGTCACGAGTTACATGACGGTGTAGTTTCTTCCCAGCATACGAACACCCTGTGATGGGACAGGGTTTGGTCCGAACATTTATTCTACCACTGGCCATTTTAAGAATGATGCCTCTTTCCTCCAGGTTCCGCACTGCATGTTTGTGCTTAAGGTGCTTATTCAAAGCCAGATAGCAGAGTCTGCACACCGGGCATTCGGTCATTTAAATGGTTTTCTGTTTCTCCGTTTATATGCGTTAGCTAACTGGTGATTGCAACCATGGGTCCGATGCTTCAATGCAGGGAACACGGACCAAGGGGAGGACTTGGGTTACCACCTGGTTAAAATGGTCCCACCTCCGCACCAATGCGGGGCTGGTGATGGGTCCGATACATTGATTGTTTTTTGTTTCATGGTTCTGCCACGAGCTCACAAGACAGTTTTGGGTACGAAAACGTGGGGATAACAGTACCTCCGGGCGCTCCATCCCGCTCCATCCCGCTCCATCCCGCTCCATCCCGCTCCGGCCTTCGCCGCAGCGGGGGGAGGAGGCATTGAACCCCTCGCACCTACCCCCGGAGGAGGCAGGGGAGTCAGGTACCCGGAGGCGCACGGTGGACGGCCAGGGCGAGACCGCCACACCGCACTGGAGTCAGGGTTCCGAGTTTTTCGAGCCAGGTCCCGGTGAAACGCAGTACGGAGCACCCGGCAGGAGCCTCCGGCAGGAGCCTCCAGCAGACCCCCCCGCGCGGTTCCCTCGTCCCTCGGAAGAGGCGGAGAGGTGGCTGTTTTTCATCTGCTGGCGGACTGCCGGGGAGAACGTGCTGCTCGGGAGCCAGGCTCAGAGTTAGTGGCAGTGAGAGCCCGTGCACCTGCCTTTTACAGCCGGCACGCGCTGGTATCGGGGTGGGGAGAGAAGGTAGAAGCAGAGGCTGCAGAAACAGCCAGAGCCTTCCCCTCTAACACACCCCTCATTTGGTGCATTGAACCCCTCGCACCTGCCCCCGGAGGAGGCAGGGGAGTCAGGTACCTGGAGGCGCACGATGGACGGCCAGGGCGAGACCGCCACACCGCACTGGAGTCAGGGTTCCGAGTTTTTCGAGCCAGGTCCCGGTGAAACACAGTACGGAGCACCCGGCAGGAGCCTCCAGCAGACCCCCCCGCGCGGTTCCCTCATCCCTTGGAAGAGGCGGAGAGGTGGGTGTTTTTCATCTGCTGGCGGACTGCCGGGGAGAACGTGCTGCTCGGGAGCCAGGCTCAGAGTTAGTGGCAGTGAGAGCCCGTGCACCTGCGCTGGTATCGGGGTGGGGAGAGAAGGTAGAAGCAGAGGCTGCAGAAACAGCCAGAGCCTTCCCCTCTAACAAACCCCTCATTTGGTTCATGAGCACTGGGCAGAGTCCCCTGTCAACTCTCCTTATATTCCTCCGGAGACCAGTTGGGACATGGCAGCATCCCACTTCGCCTGGTACACCATATCGTTAAATGAGCTCAGTAATGTACTGCACAACATCACATCGGTAAATGAGCTACGTAATGCACTGCAAAATCACATTTGGTTTATTTCCAAAAAGCCTGGAAAAAACACATATCCGTCATGTCCTGTAAAATATCTTTCTTTGTTTATTTCCATCCTTCAGGCAAATACACATATCTTTGTCCGCTCCAGGAGCACCCGCAGTTTGGATGAACCGACCGCCAAGCAACGGAAGCTGGACCCGGGGAGGAGGCCCTCCGATGGCGGGTCAAATTTGCTGATACCGCAGCTGGCTGGACACTAGCCGTAGAAGAACACCCGGGCGGGACCAGGCATGTCCCTCTTTGCAGACAAGCATATATGCGCTCCGGCATTCGCAGCATATCTTTGTCCGCCCCAGGAGCAGAGTCACACCCGCAGTTTGGATGAACCGACCGCCAGAGCACCGGCACGAGGCCGGGCCGGCGGAGGCCTTCCGATGGCGGGTCGCGTTTGCCATTCAATCAATGTCTTTGCAGACAAGCATATATGTGGTTGTTACGCAGGATCAAACAGGTAGTGTGATGAAGTAGGGTCCTGTGCCCGGAGCAAGGCCAATTGCTGAATGCCGCAGCCGACTAAGGCCGCTATGCCACAGTGGAGGATGAGAGAAACAGGTGTTTGTCTTGCATTCCGCGGCGAAGTGGGGAGGTGGAACTTCCACCCCGCTACGGAACCCGTGGTGGGACCCCTGAGTCAGACGGTTCGTCTTGGAAACGCTTCATATCGGTCGGCCTGGGAAGTAAGAGACACGCAGGGTAACGGACACGCATGGTTACCCCCACGCAGCCCACGCAACACGGAGGAGGCAGGGGAGTCTGGTACCCGGAGGCGCATGGCCGCAACACCACACTGGAGTCAGGGTTTCGAGTTTTTCGAGCCAGGTCCCGGTGAAACGCAGGACTCCAGCAGGAGCCTCCAGCAGATCCCCCCGACGTTTCCCTCGTCCCTCCCGGCCATCAGAGTCGAACCCGCAGTTCGGAGGAACCGACCGCAAGAGCACCGGCACGAGGCCGGGCCGGCGGAGGCCCTCCGATGGCGAGTCGCGTTTGCCATTCGATCAGTGAGAAATCAGAGGAGGAAGGGGAAAAAAAGACTAACTTGTCTTTTTGGAGTTCCATAAAAAATGGGTGAAAATGAAAAGATTTATCCGAGAATAGTGCCCCATAAGGCGGGTAGAGTCCCCTGACAACTCCCCTCGCATTCCTCCCCACTCACAAAGTAACACTTTACTTTTTGGAGAACCGTACAAAACGGCTAAAAGTGTTGAAATGTATCCGAGAATAGTGCCCCATAAGGCGGATAGAGTCCCCTGACAACTCCCCTCGCATTCCTCCACACTCACAAAGTAACACTTTACTTTTTGGAGAACCGTACAAAACGGCTAAAAGTGTTGAAATGTATCCGAGAATAGTGCCCCATAAGGCGGGTAGAGTCCCCTGACAACTCCCCTCGCATTCCTCCACACTCACAAAGTAACACTTTACTTTTTGGAGAACCGTACAAAACGGCTAAAAGTGTTGAATTGTATCCGAGAATAGTGTCCCATAAGGCGGGTAGAGTCCCCTGACAACTCCCCTCGCATTCCTCCACACTCACAAAGTAACACTTTACTTTTTGGAGAACCGTACAAAACAGCTAAAAGTGTTGAAATGTATCCGAGAATAGTGCCCCATAAGGCGGGTAGAGTCCCCTGACAACTCCCCTCGCATTCCTCCACACTCACAAAGTAACACTTTACTTTTTGGAGAACCGTACAAAACGGCTAAAAGTGTTGAAATGTATCCGAGAATAGTGCCCCATAAGGCGGGTAGAGTCCCCTGACAACTCCCCTCGCATTCCTCCACACTCACAAAGTAACACTTTACTTTTTGGAGAACCGTACAAAACAGCTAAAAGTGTTGAAATGTATCCGAGAATAGTGCCCCATAAGGCGGGTAGAGTCCCCTGACAACTCCCCTCGCATTCCTCCACACTCACAAAGTAACACTTTACTTTTTGGAGAACCGTACAAAACGGCTAAAATTGTTGAAATGTATCCGAGAATAGTGCCCCATAAGGCGGGTAGAGTCCCCTGACAACTCCCCTCGCATTCCTCCACACTCACAAAGTAACACTTTACTTTTTGGAGAACCGTACAAAACGGCTAAAAGTGTTGAAATGTATCCGAAAATAGTGCCTCATGAGGCAGATAGAGTCCCCTGTCAACTTCCCTTGCATTCCTCCACACTCTGAAAAAGTCAGTTATTTTTTGGAGAACCATCAAAAAGGGCTAAAAGTGTTCAAATGTATCCGAAAATAGTGCCTCATGAGGCGGATAGAGTCCCCTGTCAACTCCCCTCGCATTCCTCCACACTCTGAAAAAGTCAGAGTTATTTTTTGGAGAACCATCAAAAAGAGCTAAAAGTGTTAAAATGTATCCGAAAATAGTGCCTCATGAGGCGGATAGAGTCCCCTGGCAACTCCCCTTGCCTTCCTCCGGAGCCCAGTTCAAAAACTTAAAGTTTGGTAAGAACCATGCTGGGGGGTCTCCGGGCAACAAAATGTATCCGAGCCAGAGTGCACATACAGCGGATGAATTCCTCCATGAAGTTACACAGCCGTTTTTTTTCTGAGACCTCTCAAAAACCGGGTTTCCGATTTCGTGCAGACAGTAGCTTGGAAAACATGAACGTTTTTTTAGGACGGAGAAGGGGAAGTACCCTCTCCGTTGTAAATTGCAACGGGGGGGGGGGGAAAGTGTTCGGGGCTTCGTCCCGAAGCGCTGAAGGGTTGAGCATCGGAGCCCCTTCTTCTGAGCCCCTTCTCCGTTGTAATTTCAAAACTTCATATTTTGATTATTTTAACATATAATTGACCGTTTTCTTTCATTTTTTTTTCTTTCCACGGGTGGGGGCCTATGGCAGGCCGCCTATGAGCTCCCAAATTCAGCCAGGATCCTCCGGGATTTGTGGGATAAGCTCCATAAACTGACAAAGTCATCCAAATATGTCGCTTTTATAGCCCAAAGATATATAATGCAAATACATTAAAATAGTAAAAGGTACAATTGTGCTCCGCATTACCCGGAATTTGATTTATATAGCCCCGAAAAAATAATTTAAAATCATTTTCATGGGGAAAAGTGTTAAAACGCCTGATTAAAGCATATGCAGGACCCCAGTGAGCTCCAGACTATGCATTGTGTCAGGGGGCCATGTGAATGATAGCACCCATCATTTAAACGCAAAAACCACCATTAAAAGTCACTTTTAGGGGGAAAACGCAGGCTCTGTCCATTTCGTTAACAAACTGATGGGCAAATGGACAAAAGTGTGATTAAAGCATATGCAAGACCCCAGTGAGCTCCAGACTATGTGCATTGTGTCAGGGGGCCATGTGAATGATAGCACCCATCATTTAAACGCAAAAACCACCATTAAAAGTCACTTTTAGGGGGAAAACGCAGGCTCTGTCCATTTCGTTAACAAACTGATAGGCAAATGGACAAAAGTGTGATTAAAGCATATGCAGGACCCCAGTGAGCTCCAGACTATGTGCATTGTGTCAGGGGGCCATGTGAATGATAGCACCCATCATTTAAACGCAAAAAAACACCATTAAAAGTCACTTTTAAGGGGAAAACGCAGGCTCTGTCCATTTCGTTAACAAACTGATAGGCAAATGGACAACCGGGGGAAAACGGCCGAGCCGCTGCTCCACTGCTCCAGGCTGTGTGCATTGTGTCAGGGGGCCTTGTGAATGATAACACCCATCATTTAAACGCAAGGGCCACCATTAAAAGTCACTTTTAGGGGGAAAACGCCGGCTCTGTCCGTTTCGTTAACAAACTGATAGGCAAATGGATAAAAGTGTGAAGACGGAGGAGCCGCTGCTCCACTGCTCCAGGCTGTGTGCATTGTGTCAGGGGGCCTTGTGAATGATAGCACCCATCATTTAAACGCAAGGGCCACCATTAAAAGTCACTTTTAGGGGGAAAACGCAGGCTCTGTCCATTTCGTAAACAAACTGATAGGCAAATGGACAACCGGGGGAAAACGGCCGAGCCGCTGCTCCACTGCTCCAGGCTGTGTGCATTGTGTCAGGGGGCCTTGTGAACGATAGCACCCATCATTTAAACGCAAGGGCCACCATTAAAAGTCACTTTTAGGGGGAAAAAGCAGGCTCTGTCCGTTTCGTGAACAAACTGATAGGCAAATGGACAAAAGTGTGAAAACGGAGGAGCAACTGCTCCAGGCTGTGTGCATTGTGTCGGGGGTCCTTGTGAATGATAACATCCATCATTTAAACGCAAAGGCCACGATTAAAAGTCACTTTTAGGGGGAAAACGCCGGCTCTGTCCATTTCGTTAACAAACTGATAGGCAAATGGACAACCGGGGGAAAACGGCCGAGCCGCTGCTCCACTGCTCCAGGCTGTGTGCATTGTGTCAGGGGGCCTTGTGAATGATAGCACCCATCATTTAAACGCAAGGGCCATCATTAAAAGTCACTTTTAGGGGGAAAACGCAGGCTCTGTCCATTTCGTTAACAAACTGATAGGCTAATGGACAAAAGTGTGATTAAAGCATATGCAGGACCCCAGTGAGCTCCAGACTATGTGCATTGTGTGAGGGGGCCATGTGAATGATAGCAGCCATCATTTAAACGCAAAAACCACCATTAAAAGTCACTTTTAGGGGGAAAACGCAGGCTCTGTCCATTTCGTTGATAAACTGATAGGCAAATGGACAAAAGTGTGATTAAAGCATATGCAGGACCCCAGTGGGCTCCAGACTATGTGCATTGTGTCAGGGGCCATGTGAATGATAGAACCCATCATTTAAACGTAAAAACCATCATTAAAAGTCACTTTTAGGGGGAAAACGCAGGCTCTGTCCATTTCGTTAACAAACTGATAGGCAAATGGACAACCGGGGGAAAACGGCCGAGCCGCTGCTCCACTGCTCCAGGCTGTGTGCATTGTGTCGGGGGGCCTTGTGAATGATAACATCCATCATTTAAACGCAAAGGCCACGATTAAAAGTCACTTTTAGGGGGAAAACGCCGGCTCTGTCCTTTTCGTTAACAAACTGATAGATAAATGGACAAGCAGGGGAAAACGGCCGAGCCGCTGCTCCACTGCTCCAGGCTGTGTGCATTGTGTCAGGGGGCCTTGTGAATGATAGCACCCATCATTTAAACGCAAGGGCCATCATTAAAAGTCACTTTTAGGGGGAAAACGCAGGCTCTGTCCATTTCGTTAACAAACTGATAGGCAAATGGACAAAAGTGTGATTAAAGCATATGCAGGACCCCAGTGAGCTCCAGACTATGTGCATTGTGTCAGGGGGCCATGTGAATGATAGCACCCATCATTTAAATGCAAAAACCACCATTAAAAGTCACTTTTAGGGGGAAAACGCAGGCTCTGTCCATTTCGTTAACAAACTGATAGGCAAATGGACAAAAGTGTGATTAAAGCATATGCAGGACCCCAGTGAGCTCCAGACTATGTGCATTGTGTCAGGGGGCCATGTGAATGATATCACCCATCATTTAAAAACAAAAACCATCATTAAAAGTCACTTTTAGGGGGAAAACGCAGCCTCTGTCCATTTCGTTAACAAACTGATAGGCAAATGGACAAAAGTGTGATTAAAGCATATGCAGGACCCCAGTGAGCTCCAGACTATGTGCATTGTGTCAGGGGGCCATGTGAATGATAGCACCCATCATTTAAACGCAAAAACCATCATTAAAAGTCACTTTTAGGGGGAAAACGCAGCCTCTGTCCATTTCGTTAACAAACTGATAGGCTAATGGACAAAAGTGTGATTAAAGCATATGCAGGACCCCAGTGAGCTCCAGACCATGTGCATTGTGTCAGGGGGCCATGTGAATGATAGCACCCATCATTTAAACGCAAAAACCACCATTAAAAGTCACTTTTAGGGGGAAAACGCAGGCTCTGTCCATTTCGTTAACAAACTGATAGGCAAATTGACAAAAGTCTGATTAAAGCATAGGCAGGACCCCAGTGGGCTCCAGACTATGTGCATTGTGTCAGGGGGCCATGTGAATGATAGAACCCATCATTTAAACGTAAAAACCATCATTAAAAGTCACTTTTAGGGGGAAAACGCAGGCTCTGTCCATTTCGTTAACAAACTGATAGGCAAATGGACAACCGGGGGAAAACGGCCGAGCCGCTGCTCCACTGCTCCAGGCTGTGTGCATTGTGTCGGGGGGCCTTGTGAATGATAACATCCATCATTTAAACGCAAAGGCCACGATTAAAAGTCACTTTTAGGGGGAAAACGCCGGCTCTGTCCTTTTCGTTAACAAACTGATAGATAAATGGACAAGCGGGGGGAAACGGCCGAGCCGCTGCTCCACTGCTCCAGGCTGTGTGCATTGTGTCAGGGGGCCTTGTGAATGATAGCACCCATCATTTAAACGCAAGGGCCACCATTAAAAGTCACTTTTAGGGGGAAAACGCAGGCTCTGTCCATTTCGTTAACAAACTGATAGGCAAATGGACAACCGGGGGAAAACGGCCGAGCCGCTGCTCCACAGCTCCAGGCTGTGTGCATTGTGTCGGGGGGCCTTGTAAATGATAACATCCATCATTTAAACGCAAAGGCCACGATTAAAAGTCACTTTTAGGGGGAAAACGCCGGCTCTGTCCATTTCGTTAACAAACCGATAGGCAAATGGACAAGCGGGGGAAAACGGCCGAGCCGCTGCTCCACTGCGCCAGGCTGTGTGCATTGTGTCAGGGGGCCTTGTGAATGATAGCACCCATCATTTAAACGCAAGGGCCACCATTAAAAGTCACTTTTAGGGGGAAAACGCAGGCTCTGTCCATTTCGTTAACAAACTGATAGGCAAATGGACAAAAGTGTGATTAAAGCATATGCAGGACCCAAGTGAGCTCCAGACTATGTGCATTGTGTCAGGGGGCCATGTGAATGATAGCACCCATCATTTAAACGCAAAAACCACCATTAAAAGTCACTTTTAGGGGGAAAACGCAGGCTCTGTCCATTTCGTTGACAAACTGATAGGCAAATGGACAAAAGTGTGATTAAAGCATATGCAGGACCCCAGTGAGCTCCAGACTATGTGCATTGTGTCAGGGGGCCATGTGAATGATAGCACCCATCATTTAAACGTAAAAACCATAATTAAAAGTCACTTTTAGGGGGAAAATGCAGGCTCTGTCCATTTCGTTAACAAACTGATAGGCAAATGGACAACCGGCGGAAAACGGCCGAGCCGCTGCTCCACTGCTCCAGGCTATGTGCATTGTGTCAGGGGGCCTCGTGAATGATAGCACCCATCATTTAAACGCAAGGGCCACCATTAAAAGTCACTTTTAGGGGGAAAACGCCGGCTCTGTCCGTTTCGTTAACAAACTGATAGGCAAATGGACAAAAGTGTGAAAACGGAGGAGCCGCTGCTCCAGGCTGTGTGCATTGTGTCGGGGGGCCTTGTGAATGATAACATCCATCATTTAAACGCAAAGGCCACGATTAAAAGTCACTTTTAGGGGGAAAACGCCGGCTCTGTCCATTTCGTTAACAAACTGATAGGCAAATGGACAAGCGGGGGAAAACGGCCGAGCCGCTGCTCCACTGCTCCAGGCTGTGTGCATTGTGTCAGGGGGCCTTGTGAATGATAGCACCCATCATTTAAACGCAAGGGCCACCATTAAAAGTCACTTTTAGGGGGAAAACGCAGGCTCTGTCCATTTCGTTAACAAACTGATAGGCAAATGGACAACCGGTGGAAAACGGCCGAGCCGCTGCTCCACTGCTCCAGGCTGTGTGCATTGTGTCAGGGGGCCATGTGAATGATAGCACCCATCATTTAAACGCAAAAACCACCATTAAAAGTCACTTTTAGGGGGAAAACGCAGGCTCTGTCCATTTCGTTAACAAACTGATAGGCAAATGGACAACCGGGGGAAAACGGCCGAGCCGCTGCTCCACTGCGCCAGGCTGTGTGCATTGTGTCAGGGGGCCTTGTGAATCATAGCACCCATCATTTAAACGCAAGGGCCACCATTAAAAGTCACTTTTAGGGGGAAAACGCAGGCTCTGTCCATTTCGTTAACAAACTGATAGGCAAATGGACAAAAGTGTGATTAAAGCATATGCAGGACCCAAGTGAGCTCCAGACTATGTGCATTGTGTCAGGGGGCCATGTGAATGATAGCACCCATCATTTAAACGCAAAAACCACCATTAAAAGTCACTTTTAGGGGGAAAACGCAGGCTCTGTCCATTTCGTTAACAAACTGATAGGCAAATGGACAAAAGTCTGATTAAAGCATAGGCAGGACCCCAGTGGGCTCCAGACTATGTGCATTGTGTCAGGGGGCCATGTGAATGATAGAACCCATCATTTAAACGTAAAAACCATCATTAAAAGTCACTTTTAGGGGGAAAACGCAGGCTCTGTCCATTTCGTTAACAAACTGATAGATAAATGGACAAGCGGGGGAAAACGGCCGAGCCGCTGCTCCACTGCTCCAGGCTGTGTGCATTGTGTCAGGGGGCCTTGTGAATGATAGCACCCATCATTTAAACGCAAGGGCCACTATTAAAAGTCACTTTTAGGGGGAAAACGCAGGCTCTGTCCATTTCGTTAACAAACTGATAGGCAAATGGACAACCGGGGGAAAACGGCCGAGCCGCTGCTCCACTGCTCCAGGCTGTGTGCATTGTGTCGGGGGGCCTTGTAAATGATAACATCCATCATTTAAACGCAAAGGCCACGATTAAAAGTCACTTTTAGGGGGAAAACGCCGGCTCTGTCCATTTCGTTAACAAACCGATAGGCAAATGGACAAGCGGGGGAAAACGGCCGAGCCGCTGCTCCACTGCGCCAGGCTGTGTGCATTGTGTCAGGGGGCCTTGTGAATGATAGCACCCATCATTTAAACGCAAGGGCCACGATTAAAAGTCACTTTTAGGGGGAAAACGCCGGCTCTGTCCATTTCGTTAACAAACCGATAGGCAAATGGACAAGCGGGGGAAAACGGCCGAGCCGCTGCTCCACTGCGCCAGGCTGTGTGCATTGTGTCAGGGGGCCTTGTGAATGATAGCACCCATCATTTAAACGCAAGGGCCACCATTAAAAGTCACTTTTAGGGGGAAAACGCAGGCTCTGTCCATTTCGTTAACAAACTGATAGGCAAATGGACAAAAGTGTGATTAAAGCATATGCAGGACCCAAGTGAGCTCCAGACTATGTGCATTGTGTCAGGGGACCATGTGAATGATAGCACCCATCATTTAAACGCAAAAACCACCATTAAAAGTCACTTTTAGGGGGAAAACGCAGGCTCTGTCCATTTCGTTGACAAACTGATAGGCAAATGGACAACAGTGTGATTAAAGCATATGCAGGACCCCAGTGAGCTCCAGACTATGTGCATTGTGTCAGGGGGCCATGTGAAGGATAGCACCCATCATTTAAACGTAAAAACCATCATTAAAAGTCACTTTTAGGGGGAAAACGCAGGCTCTGTCCATTTCGTAAACAAACTGATAGGCAAATGGACAACCGGGGGAAAACGGCCGAGCCGCTGCTCCACTGCTCCAGGCTATGTGCATTGTGTCAGGGGGCCATGTGAATGATAGCACCCATCATTTAAACGCAAAAACCATCATTAAAAGTCACTTTTAGGGGGAAAACGCAGCCTCTGTCCATTTCGTTAACAAACTGATAGGCAAATGGACAAAAGTGTGATTAAAGCATATGCAGGACCCCAGTGAGCTCCAGACTATGTGCATTGTGTCAGGGGGCCATGTGAATGATAGCACCCATCATTTAAACGCAAAAACCACCATTAAAAGTCACTTTTAGGGGGAAAACGCAGCCTCTGTCCATTTCGTTAACAAACTGATAGGCAAATTGACAAAAGTCTGATTAAAGCATAGGCAGGACCCCAGTGGGCTCCAGACTATGTGCATTGTGTCAGGGGGCCATGTGAATGATATAACCCATCATTTAAACGTAAAAACCATCATTAAAAGTCACTTTTAGGGGGAAAACGCAGGCTCTGTCCATTTCGTTAACAAACTGATAGGCAAATGGACAACCGGGGGAAAACGGCCGAGCCGCTGCTCCACTGCTCCAGGCTGTGTGCATTGTGTCGGGGGGCCTTGTGAATGATAACATCCATCATTTAAACGCAAAGGCCACGATTAAAAGTCACTTTTAGGGGGAAAACGCCGGCTCTGTCCTTTTCGTTAACAAACTGATAGATAAATGGACAAGCGGGGGAAAACGGCCGAGCCGCTGCTCCACTGCTCCAGGCTGTGTGCATTGTGTCAGGGGGCCTTGTGAATGATAGCACCCATCATTTAAACGCAAGGGCCACTATTAAAAGTCACTTTTAGGGGGAAAACGCAGGCTCTGTCCATTTCGTTAACAAACTGATAGGCAAATGGACAACCGGGGGAAAACGGCCGAGCCGCTGCTCCACTGCTCCAGGCTGTGTGCATTGTGTCAGGGGGCCTTGTGAATGATAGCACCCATCATTTAAACGCAAGGGCCATCATTAAAAGTCACTTTTAGGGGGAAAACGCAGGCTCTGTCCATTTCGTTAACAAACTGATAGGCAAATGGACAAAAGTGTGATTAAAGCATATGCAGGACCCCAGTGAGCTCCAGACTATGTGCATTGTGTCAGGGGGCCATGTGAATGATAGCACCCATCATTTAAATGCAAAAACCACCATTAAAAGTCACTTTTAGGGGGAAAACGCAGGCTCTGTCCATTTCGTTAACAAACTGATAGGCAAATGGACAAAAGTGTGATTAAAGCATATGCAGGACCCCAGTGAGCTCCAGACTATGTGCATTGTGTCAGGGGGCCATGTGAATGATAGCACCCATCATTTAAACGCAAAAACCATCATTAAAAGTCACTTTTAGGGGGAAAACGCAGCCTCTGTCCATTTCGTTAACAAACTGATAGGCAAATGGACAAAAGTGTGATTAAAGCATATGCAGGACCCCAGTGAGCTCCAGACTATGTGCATTGTGTCAGGGGGCCATGTGAATGATAGCACCCATCATTTAAACGCAAAAACCACCATTAAAAGTCACTTTTAGGGGGAAAACGCAGCCTCTGTCCATTTCGTTAACAAACTGATAGGCAAATTGACAAAAGTCTGATTAAAGCATAGGCAGGACCCCAGTGGGCTCCAGACTATGTGCATTGTGTCAGGGGGCCATGTGAATGATATAACCCATCATTTAAACGTAAAAACCATCATTAAAAGTCACTTTTAGGGGGAAAACGCAGGCTCTGTCCATTTCGTTAACAAACTGATAGGCAAATGGACAACCGGGGGAAAACGGCCGAGCCGCTGCTCCACTGCTCCAGGCTGTGTGCATTGTGTCGGGGGGCCTTGTGAATGATAACATCCATCATTTAAACGCAAAGGCCACGATTAAAAGTCACTTTTAGGGGGAAAACGCCGGCTCTGTCCTTTTCGTTAACAAACTGATAGATAAATGGACAAGCGGGGGAAAACGACCGAGCCGCTGCTCCACTGCTCCAGGCTGTGTGCATTGTGTCAGGGGGCCTTGTGAATGATAGCACCCATCATTTAAACGCAAGGGCCACTATTAAAAGTCACTTTTAGGGGGAAAACGCAGGCTCTGTCCATTTCGTTAACAAACTGATAGGCAAATGGACAACCGGGGGAAAACGGCCGAGCCGCTGCTCCACTGCTCCAGGCTGTGTGCATTGTGTCAGGGGGCCTTGTGAATGATAGCACCCATCATTTAAACGCAAGGGCCATCATTAAAAGTCACTTTTAGGGGGAAAACGCAGGCTCTGTCCATTTCGTTAACAAACTGATAGGCAAATGGACAAAAGTGTGATTAAAGCATATGCAGGACCCCAGTGAGCTCCAGACTATGTGCATTGTGTCAGGGGGCCATGTGAATGATAGCACCCATCATTTAAATGCAAAAACCACCATTAAAAGTCACTTTTAGGGGGAAAACGCAGGCTCTGTCCATTTCGTTAACAAACTGATAGGCAAATGGACAAAAGTGTGATTAAAGCATATGCAGGACCCCAGTGAGCTCCAGACTATGTGCATTGTGTCAGGGGGCCATGTGAATGATAGCACCCATCATTTAAACGCAAAAACCATCATTAAAAGTCACTTTTAGGGGGAAAACGCAGCCTCTGTCCATTTCGTTAACAAACTGATAGGCAAATGGACAAAAGTGTGATTAAAGCATATGCAGGACCCCAGTGAGCTCCAGACTATGTCTATTGTGTCAGGGGGCCATGTGAATGATAGCACCCATCATTTAAACGCAAAAACCATCATTAAAAGTCACTTTTAGGGGGAAAACGCAGCCTCTGTCCATTTCGTTAACAAACTGATAGGCAAATGGACAAAAGTGTGATTAAAGCATATGCAGGACCCCAGTGAGCTCCAGACTATGTGCATTGTGTCAGGGGGCCATGTGAATGATAGCACCCATCATTTAAACGCAAAAACCACCATTAAAAGTCACTTTTAGGGGGAAAACGCAGCCTCTGTTCATTTCGTTAACTAACTGATAGGCAAATTGAAAAAAGTCTGATTAAAGCATAGGCAGGACCCCAGTGGGCTCCAGACTATGTGCATTGTGTCAGGGGGCCATGTGAATGATATAACCCATCATTTAAACGTAAAAACCATCATTAAAAGTCACTTTTAGGGGGAAAACGCAGGCTCTGTCCATTTCGTTAACAAACTGATAGGCAAATGGACAACCGGGGGAAAACGGCCGAGCCGCTGCTCCACTGCTCCAGGCTGTGTGCATTGTGTCGGGGGGCCTTGTGAATGATAACATCCATCATTTAAACGCAAAGGCCACGATTAAAAGTCACTTTTAGGGGGAAAACGCCGGCTCTGTCCTTTTCGTTAACAAACTGATAGATAAATGGACAAGCGGGGGAAAACGGCCGAGCCGCTGCTCCACTGCTCCAGGCTGTGTGCATTGTGTCAGGGGGCCTTGTGAATGATAGCACCCATCATTTAAACGCAAGGGCCACTATTAAAAGTCACTTTTAGGGGGAAAACGCAGGCTCTGTCCATTTCGTTAACAAACTGATAGGCAAATGGACAACCGGGGGAAAACGGCCGAGCCGCTGCTCCACTGCTCCAGGCTGTGTGCATTGTGTCAGGGGGCCTTGTGAATGATAGCACCCATCATTTAAACGCAAGGGCCATCATTAAAAGTCACTTTTAGGGGGAAAACGCAGGCTCTGTCCATTTCGTTAACAAACTGATAGGCAAATGGACAAAAGTGTGATTAAAGCATATGCAGGACCCCAGTGAGCTCCAGACTATGTGCATTGTGTCAGGGGGCCATGTGAATGATAGCACCCATCATTTAAATGCAAAAACCACCATTAAAAGTCACTTTTAGGGGGAAAACGCAGGCTCTGTCCATTTCGTTAACAAACTGATAGGCAAATGGACAAAAGTGTGATTAAAGCATATGCAGGACCCCAGTGAGCTCCAGACTATGTGCATTGTGTCAGGGGGCCATGTGAATGATAGCACCCATCATTTAAACGCAAAAACCATCATTAAAAGTCACTTTTAGGGGGAAAACGCAGCCTCTGTCCATTTCGTTAACAAACTGATAGGCAAATGGACAACCGGGGGAAAACGGCCGAGCCGCTGCTCCACTGCTCCAGGCTGTGTGCATTGTGTCGGGGGGCCTTGTGAATGATAACATCCATCATTTAAACGCAAAGGCCACGATTAAAAGTCACTTTTAGGGGGAAAACGCAGGCTCTGTCCATTTCGTTAACAAACTGATAGGCAAATGGACAACCGGGGGAAAACGGCCGAGCCGCTGCTCCACTGCTCCAGGCTGTGTGCATTGTGTCAGGGGGCCTTGTGAATGATAGCACCCATCATTTAAACGCAAGGGCCATCATTAAAAGTCACTTTTAGGGGGAAAACGCAGGCTCTGTCCATTTCGTTAACAAACTGATAGGCAAATGGACAAAAGTGTGATTAAAGCATATGCAGGACCCCAGTGAGCTCCAGACTATGTGCATTGTGTCAGGGGGCCATGTGAATGATAGCACCCATCATTTAAATGCAAAAACCACCATTAAAAGTCACTTTTAGGGGGAAAACGCAGGCTCTGTCCATTTCGTTAACAAACTGATAGGCAAATGGACAAAAGTGTGATTAAAGCATATGCAGGACCCCAGTGAGCTCCAGACTATGTGCATTGTGTCAGGGGGCCATGTGAATGATAGCACCCATCATTTAAACGCAAAAACCATCATTAAAAGTCACTTTTAGGGGGAAAACGCAGCCTCTGTCCATTTCGTTAACAAACTGATAGGCAAATGGACAAAAGTGTGATTAAAGCATATGCAGGACCCCAGTGAGCTCCAGACTATGTGCATTGTGTCAGGGGGCCATGTGAATGATAGCACCCATCATTTAAACGCAAAAACCACCATTAAAAGTCACTTTTAGGGGGAAAACGCAGCCTCTGTCCATTTCGTTAACAAACTGATAGGCAAATTGACAAAAGTCTGATTAAAGCATAGGCAGGACCCCAGTGGGCTCCAGACTATGTGCATTGTGTCAGGGGGCCATGTGAATGATAGAACCCATCATTTAAACGTAAAAACCATCATTAAAAGTCACTTTTAGGGGGAAAACGCAGGCTCTGTCCATTTCGTTAACAAACTGATAGGCAAATGGACAACCGGGGGAAAACGGCCGAGCCGCTGCTCCACTGCTCCAGGCTGTGTGCATTGTGTCGGGGGGCCTTGTGAATGATAACATCCATCATTTAAACGCAAAGGCCACGATTAAAAGTCACTTTTAGGGGGAAAACGCCGGCTCTGTCCTTTTCGTTAACAAACTGATAGATAAATGGACAAGCGGGGGAAAACGGCCGAGCCGCTGCTCCACTGCTCCAGGCTGTGTGCATTGTGTCAGGGGGCCTTGTGAATGATAGCACCCATCATTTAAACGCAAGGGCCACCATTAAAAGTCACTTTTAGGGGGAAAACGCAGGCTCTGTCCATTTCGTTAACAAACTGATAGGCAAATGGACAAAAGTGTGATTAAAGCATATGCAGGACCCAAGTGAGCTCCAGACTATGTGCATTGTGTCAGGGGACCATGTGAATGATAGCACCCATCATTTAAACGCAAAAACCACCATTAAAAGTCACTTTTAGGGGGAAAACGCAGGCTCTGTCCATTTCGTTGACAAACTGATAGGCAAATGGACAAAAGTGTGATTAAAGCATATGCAGGACCCCAGTGAGCTCCAGACTATGTGCATTGTGTCAGGGGGCCATGTGAATGATAGCACCCATCATTTAAACGCAAAAACCACCATTAAAAGTCACTTTTAGGGGGAAAACGCAGCCTCTGTCCATTTCGTTAACAAACTGATAGGCAAATTGACAAAAGTCTGATTAAAGCATAGGCAGGACCCCAGTGGGCTCCAGACTATGTGCATTGTGTCAGGGGGCCATGTGAATGATATAACCCATCATTTAAACGTAAAAACCATCATTAAAAGTCACTTTTAGGGGGAAAACGCAGGCTCTGTCCATTTCGTTAACAAACTGATAGGCAAATGGACAACCGGGGGAAAACGGCCGAGCCGCTGCTCCACTGCTCCAGGCTGTGTGCATTGTGTCGGGGGGCCTTGTGAATGATAACATCCATCATTTAAACGCAAAGGCCACGATTAAAAGTCACTTTTAGGGGGAAAACGCCGGCTCTGTCCTTTTCGTTAACAAACTGATAGATAAATGGACAAGCGGGGGAAAACGGCCGAGCCGCTGCTCCACTGCTCCAGGCTGTGTGCATTGTGTCAGGGGGCCTTGTGAATGATAGCACCCATCATTTAAACGCAAGGGCCATCATTAAAAGTCACTTTTAGGGGGAAAACGCAGGCTCTGTCCATTTCGTTAACAAACTGATAGGCAAATGGACAAAAGTGTGATTAAAGCATATGCAGGACCCCAGTGAGCTCCAGACTATGTGCATTGTGTCAGGGGGCCATGTGAATGATAGCACCCATCATTTAAATGCAAAAACCACCATTAAAAGTCACTTTTAGGGGGAAAACGCAGGCTCTGTCCATTTCGTTAACAAACTGATAGGCAAATGGACAAAAGTGTGATTAAAGCATATGCAGGACCCCAGTGAGCTCCAGACTATGTGCATTGTGTCAGGGGGCCATGTGAATGATAGCACCCATCATTTAAACGCAAAAACCATCATTAAAAGTCACTTTTAGGGGGAAAACGCAGCCTCTGTCCATTTCGTTAACAAACTGATAGGCAAATGGACAAAAGTGTGATTAAAGCATATGCAGGACCCCAGTGAGCTCCAGACTATGTGCATTGTGTCAGGGGGCCATGTGAATGATAGCACCCATCATTTAAACGCAAAAACCACCATTAAAAGTCACTTTTAGGGGGAAAACGCAGCCTCTGTCCATTTCGTTAACAAACTGATAGGCAAATTGACAAAAGTCTGATTAAAGCATAGGCAGGACCCCAGTGGGCTCCAGACTATGTGCATTGTGTCAGGGGGCCATGTGAATGATAGAACCCATCATTTAAACGTAAAAACCATCATTAAAAGTCACTTTTAGGGGGAAAACGCAGGCTCTGTCCATTTCGTTAACAAACTGATAGGCAAATGGACAACCGGGGGAAAACGGCCGAGCCGCTGCTCCACTGCTCCAGGCTGTGTGCATTGTGTCGGGGGGCCTTGTGAATGATAACATCCATCATTTAAACGCAAAGGCCACGATTAAAAGTCACTTTTAGGGGGAAAACGCCGGCTCTGTCCTTTTCGTTAACAAACTGATAGATAAATGGACAAGCGGGGGAAAACGGCCGAGCCGCTGCTCCACTGCTCCAGGCTGTGTGCATTGTGTCAGGGGGCCTTGTGAATGATAGCACCCATCATTTAAACGCAAGGGCCATCATTAAAAGTCACTTTTAGGGGGAAAACGCAGGCTCTGTCCATTTCGTTAACAAACTGATAGGCAAATGGACAAAAGTGTGATTAAAGCATATGCAGGACCCCAGTGAGCTCCAGACTATGTGCATTGTGTCAGGGGGCCATGTGAATGATAGCACCCATCATTTAAATGCAAAAACCACCATTAAAAGTCACTTTTAGGGGGAAAACGCAGGCTCTGTCCATTTCGTTAACAAACTGATAGGCAAATGGACAAAAGTGTGATTAAAGCATATGCAGGACCCCAGTGAGCTCCAGACTATGTGCATTGTGTCAGGGGGCCATGTGAATGATAGCACCCATCATTTAAACGCAAAAACCATCATTAAAAGTCACTTTTAGGGGGAAAACGCAGCCTCTGTCCATTTCGTTAACAAACTGATAGGCAAATGGACAAAAGTGTGATTAAAGCATATGCAGGACCCCAGTGAGCTCCAGACTATGTGCATTGTGTCAGGGGGCCATGTGAATGATAGCACCCATCATTTAAACGCAAAAACCACCATTAAAAGTCACTTTTAGGGGGAAAACGCAGCCTCTGTCCATTTCGTTAACAAACTGATAGGCAAATTGACAAAAGTCTGATTAAAGCATAGGCAGGACCCCAGTGGGCTCCAGACTATGTGCATTGTGTCAGGGGGCCATGTGAATGATAGAACCCATCATTTAAACGTAAAAACCATCATTAAAAGTCACTTTTAGGGGGAAAACGCAGGCTCTGTCCATTTCGTTAACAAACTGATAGGCAAATGGACAACCGGGGGAAAACGGCCGAGCCGCTGCTCCACTGCTCCAGGCTGTGTGCATTGTGTCGGGGGGCCTTGTGAATGATAACATCCATCATTTAAACGCAAAGGCCACGATTAAAAGTCACTTTTAGGGGGAAAACGCCGGCTCTGTCCTTTTCGTTAACAAACCGATAGGCAAATGGACAAGCGGGGGAAAACGGCCGAGCCGCTGCTCCACTGCGCCAGGCTGTGTGCATTGTGTCAGGGGGCCTTGTGAATGATAGCACCCATCATTTAAACGCAAGGGCCACCATTAAAAGTCACTTTTAGGGGGAAAACGCAGGCTCTGTCCATTTCGTTAACAAACTGATAGGCAAATGGACAAAAGTGTGATTAAAGCATATGCAGGACCCAAGTGAGCTCCAGACTATGTGCATTGTGTCAGGGGACCATGTGAATGATAGCACCCATCATTTAAACGCAAAAACCACCATTAAAAGTCACTTTTAGGGGGAAAACGCAGGCTCTGTCCATTTCGTTGACAAACTGATAGGCAAATGGACAAAAGTGTGATTAAAGCATATGCAGGACCCCAGTGAGCTCCAGACTATGTGCATTGTGTCAGGGGGCCATGTGAAGGATAGCACCCATCATTTAAACGTAAAAACCATCATTAAAAGTCACTTTTAGGGGGAAAACGCAGGCTCTGTCCATTTCGTTAACAAACTGATAGGCAAATGGACAACCGGCGGAAAACGGCCGAGCCGCTGCTCCACTGCTCCAGGCTGTGTGCATTGTGTCAGGGGGCCTTGTGAATGATAGCACCCATCATTTAAACGCAAGGGCTACCATTAAAAGTCACTTTTAGGGGGAAAACGCAGGCTCTGTCCATTTCGTAAACAAACTGATAGGCAAATGGACAACCGGGGGAAAACGGCCGAGCCGCTGCTCCACTGCTCCAGGCTGTGTGCATTGTGTCAGGGGGCCTTGTGAATGATAGCACCCATCATTTAAACGCAAGGGCCATCATTAAAAGTCACTTTTAGGGGGAAAACGCAGGCTCTGTCCATTTCGTTAACAAACTGATAGGCAAATGGACAACCGGGGGAAAACGGCCGAGCCGCTGCTCCACTGCTCCAGGCTGTGTGCATTGTGTCGGGGGGCCTTGTGAATGATAACATCCATCATTTAAACGCAAAGGCCACGATTAAAAGTCACTTTTAGGGGGAAAACGCCGGCTCTGTCCTTTTCGTTAACAAACTGATAGATAAATGGACAAGCGGGGGAAAACGGCCGAGCCGCTGCTCCACTGCTCCAGGCTGTGTGCATTGTGTCAGGGGGCCTTGTGAATGATAGCACCCATCATTTAAACGCAAGGGCCACTATTAAAAGTCACTTTTAGGGGGAAAACGCAGGCTCTGTCCATTTCGTTAACAAACTGATAGGCAAATGGACAACCGGGGGAAAACGGCCGAGCCGCTGCTCCACTGCTCCAGGCTGTGTGCATTGTGTCGGGGGGCCTTGTAAATGATAACATCCATCATTTAAACGCAAAGGCCACGATTAAAAGTCACTTTTAGGGGGAAAACGCCGGCTCTGTCCATTTCGTTAACAAACCGATAGGCAAATGGACAAGCGGGGGAAAACGGCCGAGCCGCTGCTCCACTGCGCCAGGCTGTGTGCATTGTGTCAGGGGGCCTTGTGAATGATAGCACCCATCATTTAAACGCAAGGGCCACCATTAAAAGTCACTTTTAGGGGGAAAACGCAGGCTCTGTCCATTTCGTTAACAAACTGATAGGCAAATGGACAAAAGTGTGATTAAAGCATATGCAGGACCCAAGTGAGCTCCAGACTATGTGCATTGTGTCAGGGGGCCATGTGAATGATAGCACCCATCATTTAAACGCAAAAACCACCATTAAAAGTCACTTTTAGGGGGAAAACGCAGGCTCTGTCCATTTCGTTGACAAACTGATAGGCAAATGGACAAAAGTGTGATTAAAGCATATGCAGGACCCAAGTGAGCTCCAGACTATGTGCATTGTGTCAGGGGGCCATGTGAATGATAGCACCCATCATTTAAACGCAAAAACCACCATTAAAAGTCACTTTTAGGGGGAAAACGCAGGCTCTGTCCATTTCGTTGACAAACTGATAGGCAAATGGACAAAAGTGTGATTAAAGCATATGCAGGACCCCAGTGAGCTCCAGACTATGTGCATTGTGTCAGGGGGCCATGTGAATGATAGCACCCATCATTTAAACGTAAAAACCATCATTAAAAGTCACTTTTAGGGGGAAAACGCAGGCTCTGTCCATTTCGTTAACAAACTGATAGGCAAATGGACAACCGGCGGAAAACGGCCGAGCCGCTGCTCCACTGCTCCAGGCTATGTGCATTGTGTCAGGGGGCCTTGTGAATGATAGCACCCATCATTTAAACGCAAAAACCACCATTAAAAATCTCTTTTAGGGGGAAAACGCAGGCTCTGTCCATTTCGTTAACAAACTGATAGGCAAATGGACAAAAGTGTGATTAAAGCATATGTAGGACCCCAGTGAGCTCCAGACTATGTGCATTGTGTCAGGGGGCCTTGTGAATGATAGCACCCATCATTTAAACGCAAGGGCCACCATTAAAAGTCACTTTTAGGGGGAAAACGCCGGCTCTGTCCGTTTCGTTAACAAACTGATAGGCAAATGGACAAAAGTGTGAAAACGGAGGAGCCGCTGCTCCAGGCTGTGTGCATTGTGTCGGGGGGCCTTGTGAATGATAGCACCCATCATTTAAACGTAAAAACCATCATTAAAAGTCACTTTTAGGGGGAAAACGCCGGCTCTGTCCTTTTCGTTAACAAACTGATAGATAAATGGACAAGCGGGGGAAAACGGCCGAGCCGCTGCTCCACTGCTCCAGGCTGTGTGCATTGTGTCAGGGGGCCTTGTGAATGATAGCACCCATCATTTAAACGCAAGGGCCACTATTAAAAGTCACTTTTAGGGGGAAAACGCAGGCTCTGTCCATTTCGTTAACAAACTGATAGGCAAATGGACAACCGGGGGAAAACGGCCGAGCCGCTGCTCCACTGCTCCAGGCTGTGTGCATTGTGTCGGGGGGCCTTGTAAATGATAACATCCATCATTTAAACGCAAAGGCCACGATTAAAAGTCACTTTTAGGGGGAAAACGCCGGCTCTGTCCATTTCGTTAACAAACCGATAGGCAAATGGACAAGCGGGGGAAAACGGCCGAGCCGCTGCTCCACTGCGCCAGGCTGTGTGCATTGTGTCAGGGGGCCTTGTGAATGATAGCACCCATCATTTAAACGCAAGGGCCACCATTAAAAGTCACTTTTAGGGGGAAAACGCAGGCTCTGTCCATTTCGTTAACAAACTGATAGGCAAATGGACAAAAGTGTGATTAAAGCATATGCAGGACCCAAGTGAGCTCCAGACTATGTGCATTGTGTCAGGGGGCCATGTGAATGATAGCACCCATCATTTAAACGCAAAAACCACCATTAAAAGTCACTTTTAGGGGGAAAACGCAGGCTCTGTCCATTTCGTTGACAAACTGATAGGCAAATGGACAAAAGTGTGATTAAAGCATATGCAGGACCCAAGTGAGCTCCAGACTATGTGCATTGTGTCAGGGGGCCATGTGAATGATAGCACCCATCATTTAAACGCAAAAACCACCATTAAAAGTCACTTTTAGGGGGAAAACGCAGGCTCTGTCCATTTCGTTGACAAACTGATAGGCAAATGGACAAAAGTGTGATTAAAGCATATGCAGGACCCCAGTGAGCTCCAGACTATGTGCATTGTGTCAGGGGGCCATGTGAATGATAGCACCCATCATTTAAACGTAAAAACCATCATTAAAAGTCACTTTTAGGGGGAAAACGCAGGCTCTGTCCATTTCGTTAACAAACTGATAGGCAAATGGACAACCGGCGGAAAACGGCCGAGCCGCTGCTCCACTGCTCCAGGCTATGTGCATTGTGTCAGGGGGCCTTGTGAATGATAGCACCCATCATTTAAACGCAAAAACCACCATTAAAAATCTCTTTTAGGGGGAAAACGCAGGCTCTGTCCATTTCGTTAACAAACTGATAGGCAAATGGACAAAAGTGTGATTAAAGCATATGTAGGACCCCAGTGAGCTCCAGACTATGTGCATTGTGTCAGGGGGCCTTGTGAATGATAGCACCCATCATTTAAACGCAAGGGCCACCATTAAAAGTCACTTTTAGGGGGAAAACGCCGGCTCTGTCCGTTTCGTTAACAAACTGATAGGCAAATGGACAAAAGTGTGAAAACGGAGGAGCCGCTGCTCCAGGCTGTGTGCATTGTGTCGGGGGGCCTTGTGAATGATAGCACCCATCATTTAAACGTAAAAACCATCATTAAAAGTCACTTTTAGGGGGAAAACGCAGGCTCTGTCCATTTCGTTAACAAACTGATAGGCAAATGGACAACCGGGGGAAAACGGCCGAGCCGCTGCTCCACTGCTCCAGGCTGTGTGCATTGTGTCAGGGGGCCTTGTGAATGATAGAACCCATCATTTACACGCAGGGGCCACCATTAAAAGTCACATTTAGGGGGAAAAAGCAGGCTCTGTACATTTCGTTAACAAACTAATAGGCAAATGGACAAAAGGGGGAAAACGGCCGAACCGCTGCTCCACTGCTCCAGGCTGTGTGCATTGTGTCAGGGGGCCATGTGAATGATAGCACCCATCATTTAAACGCAAAAACCACCATTAAAAATCTCTTTTAGGGGGAAAACGCAGGCTCTGTCCATTTCGTTAACAAACTGATAGGCAAATGGACAAAAGTGTGATTAAAGCATATGTAGGACCCCAGTGAGCTCCAGACTATGTGCATTGTGTCAGGGGGCCTTGTGAATGATAGCACCCATCATTTAAACGCAAGGGCCACCATTAAAAGTCACTTTTAGGGGGAAAACGCCGGCTCTGTCCGTTTCGTTAACAAACTGATAGGCAAATGGACAAAAGTGTGAAAACGGAGGAGCCGCTGCTCCAGGCTGTGTGCATTGTGTCGGGGGGCCTTGTGAATGATAGCACCCATCATTTAAACGTAAAAACCATCATTAAAAGTCACTTTTAGGGGGAAAACGCAGGCTCTGTCCATTTCGTTAACAAACTGATAGGCAAATGGACAACCGGGGGAAAACGGCCGAGCCGCTGCTCCACTGCTCCAGGCTGTGTGCATTGTGTCAGGGGGCCATGTGAATGATAGCACCCATCATTTAAACGCAAAAACCACCATTAAAAGTCACTTTTAGGGGGAAAACGCAGGCTCTGTCCATTTCGTTAACAAACTGATAGGCAAATGGACAACCGGGGGAAAACGGCCGAGCCGCTGCTCCACTGCTCCAGGCTGTGTGCATTGTGTCAGGGGGCCTTGTGAATGATAGAACCCATCATTTACACGCAGGGGCCACCATTAAAAGTCACATTTAGGGGGAAAAAGCAGGCTCTGTACATTTCGTTAACAAACTAATAGGCAAATGGACAAAAGGGGGAAAACGGCCGAACCGCTGCTCCACTGCTCCAGGCTGTGTGCATTGTATCGGGGGGCCTTGTGAATGATAACATCCATCATTTAAACGCAAAAACCACCATTAAAAATCACTTTTAGGGGGAAAACGCAGGCTCTGTCCATTTCGTTAACAAACTGATAGGCAAATGGACAAAAGTGTGATTAAAGCATATGCAGGACCCCAGTGAGCTCCAGACTATGTGCATTGTGTCAGGGGGCCATGTGAATGATAGAACCCATCATTTAAACGTAAAAACCATCATTAAAAGTCACTTTTAGGGGGAAAACGCCGGCTCTGTCCATTTTGTTAACAAACTGATAGGCAAATGGACAAAAGTGTGAAAACGGAGGAGCCGCTGCTCCACTGCTCCAGGCTGTGTGCATTGTGTCGGGGGGCCTTGTGAATGATAGCACCCATCATTTAAACGCAATGGCCACCATTAAAAGTCACTTTTAGGGGGAAAACGCAGGCTCTGTCCATTTCGTTAACAAACTGATAGGCAAATGGACAAGCGGGGGAAAACGGCCGAGTCGCTGCTCCAGGCTGTGTGCATTGTGTTAGGGAACCCTATGAAGGGTGTACATGAGTGTATACATGTTTTAAATAGTAGGATACCTCCAGGGCGCATCACCACATTTTACAAGCCAGGGAAGGTGCATGGATCCTGGGTAAACATTGATTAAGTGTTTTTAAATGTGTGGAACTGTGTTTTGTCACTTTCAAAACTCTCCTGTCATTGACCGGAGAAATTGGGTCGATGTTGTATTCAATCTGGCCATTAATATTCCAGTGAGACGAAGTAGGCCTACGTACGTTGACCGGAGTGATCCCATGTTAATTTTGTCCAAAAACCGGAGCATTCCCTACCCCTATTTAGAGGCAATGGACATCCACTCTCGGGAGACTTCCGAGATTGGTGCGGTTACCCAAAGTGACAGATCTAATTTTACCCTATTTAGAGGCAATGGACGTCCACTCTCGGGAGACTTCCGAGAGTGGTGCGGTTACCCAAAGTGACGGACCTAATTTTACCCAGGGAAAAGTGGTGAAAATGAGAAAATGTATCCGAAAATAGTGCCTCATAATGCGGGCATGTGGACAGTAGCCAGAGACTCACAGGCACACACACATGCAGAGATCCAGGGGGCGGAGCACATGGCTTTTTTTACCCAGCAATAGGTCTCTGAAAGGCAGGGAGACTCCATGGATGTCGCACACCCAGAGCAGTTTGAAACCATTTGAAATGACTCTCAGACATTACCTGGAAGAATGCTTGCATGTGGACAGAAGCCAGAGAGGAGCAGGCTGCCCCTATTTAAAGGCAATGGACGTCCGGGGCGGGGAGACTCCACGGATGGCGCACACCCAAAGTGACAGACCTAATTTTACCCAGGGAAAAGTGGTGAAAATGAGAAAATGTATCCGAAAATAGTGCCTCATAATGCGGGCATGTGGACAGTAGCCAGAAACTCACAGGCACACACACATGCAGAGATCCAGGGGGTGGAGCACATGGCTTTTTTTACCCAGCAATAGGTCTCTGAAAGGCGGGGAGACTCCACGGATGGCGCACACCCAGAGCAGTTTGAAACCATTTGAAATGACTCTCAGACATTACCTGGAAGAATGCTTGCATGTGGACAGTAGCCAGAGAGGAGCAGGCTGCCCCAGAGGACAGGCTGCGTCACATCCCATTGTAACCCAGGAAAGGAGCAGGAATCCTGGCTGCGTGAGTGTTAAAAGGGCATTAAACTCTTTTAATCCGACAGCTGTTGTGCACGAAGGTCTGTCCGTTTCGTTAACATTCGGATAGCCAAATGGACAGAAATCCATCCATTTCGTTAACATTTGAATAGCCAAATGGACAGAAATCCATCCATTTCGTTAACATTTGAATGGCCAAATGGACAAGCCTGATTAAAGCATATGCAGGACCCCAGTGAGCTCCAGACTATGTGCATTGTGTTAAGGAACCATATTAATGATAACATCAATCATTTAAATGCAAAGATAACGATTAAAAATCATTTTTAGGGGGAAAACGGTGGATCTGTCCGTTTCGTTAACATTCTGATAGCCAAATGGACGGAAATCCGTCCGTTTCGTTAACATTCTGATAGCCAAATGGACAAGCAGGTAAAAACAGCTGAGTCGCTGCGGTCAGGGCCTCAGCAGAGTGCTGTCAGCGCCTCAGACTCACAGGCACACACACGTGCAGAGAACCAGGGCGGTGCACATGGCTTTTTTACCCAGCAATAAGTCTCTGAGAGGCGGGGAGACTCAACGGATGGCGCACACCCAGAGCAGTTTGAAACCATTTGAAATGACTCTCAGACATTACCTGGAAAAATGCTTGCATGTGGAGCAGACTGCCCTAGAGGACAGGCTGCGTCACCTCACTTTGTAACCCAGGAAAGGAGCAGGAATCCTGGCTGCGTGAGTGGTAAAAGCGCATTAAACTGTTTTAATCCGACAGCCGCTGATGCGCACGGAAGTCTGTCCATTTCGTTAACATTCTGATCGCCAAATGGGCAAGCAGGTAAAAACGGCAGAGTCGCTGCTCTCAGGGCTAATTTACTGTTAATGCAATGTGCTCCCTGGGATGATGCGCCCTCCTGTGGGGACACATGAGAACTGCACTCAAATCACTTTGTGCTTTGTAAACAGTTTAAAATAGATTTTTCCACATTTAAAAACCGCTTTCTGCCCTGGAAATTATTTCTAATCATTATTACCGTTATGGAGGGGCTGCAGGAACAATTTCCCCGCCTTGCAAACACTTATTCCTGGGTAAAATAATCAATTTGTTCCTCCTGCTTTCCATCAGCACCCTGGGAGTCATTTCAAACGGTTTAAAATAGTTTTTCCACTTTTAAAAAACGCTTTCTGCCCTGGAAATCATTTCTAATCATTATTACCGTGATGGAGGGGCTGCAGGAACACTTTCCCCGCCTTGCAAACACTTATTCCTGGGTAAAATAATCCATTTGTTTCCGCCTGCTTTCCGTCAGCACCTACGGCTGTCGGATTAAAACAGTTTAATGCACTTTTAACACTCACGCACCCAGGATTCCTGCTCCTGGACCTCTGCATGTGTGTGTGCCTGTGAGCCCGGGGCCCTGAGAGCAGCGACTCCACCATTTTTAACTGCTTGTCCATTTGGCTATTCAAATGTTAACGAAACGGACGGATTTCCGTCCATTTGGCTATCAGAATGTTAACGAAACGCACAGACGCATCAGCGGCTGTCGGATTAAAACAGTTTCATGCGCTTTTAACACTCACGCGGCCAGGATTCCTGCTCATTTCCTGGGTTACAAAGTGAGGTGACACAGCCTGTCCTCTGGGTGGGCTCTGTGGGGGGGGTTTCGCAGCCTGCTCTTCTCTGCCTGCTGCTGCTGCTGCGCTCTGCCTGCCGCTGCGCTCTGCCTCTATCCACACAACTTTCCCCCACCTCTCAGAGACTTATTGCTGGGTAAAAAAGCCATGTGCACCGCCCTGGTTCTCTGCACGTGTGTGTGCCTGTGAGTCTGAGGCCCTGAGAGCAGCGACTCGGCCGTTTTTACCTGCTTGTCCATTTGGCTATGAGAATGTTAACGAAACGGACAGATTTCCGTCCATTTGGCTATCAGAATGTTAACGAAACGGAAAGATCCACCGTTTTCCCCCTAAAAATGATTTTTAATCGTTATCTTTGCATTTAAATGATTGATGTTATCATTAATATGTTTCCTTTACACAATGCACATAGTCTGGAGCTCACTGGGGTCCTGCATATGCTTTAATCAGGCTTGTCCATTTGGCCATTCAAATGTTAACGAAACGGACGGATTTCCGTCCATTTGGCTATCCGAATGTTAACGAAACGGACAGACTTCCGTGCACATCAGCAGCTGTCGGATTAAAACAGTTTAATGCCTCAGCCTACCCACAAATCCGGCTCATTTCCTGGGTAACAGTGTGATATGAAGCAGCCTGTCCTCTGTTGAATTAAAACCAGTTTAATGCACCTTTAACACTCAGCCTACCCACAAATCCGGCTCATTTCCTGGGTAACAGTGTGATATGAAGCAGCCTGTTGTTGAATTAAAACCAGTTTGATGCACTTTCAACACTCAGCCTACCCACAAATCCGGCTCATTTCCTGGGTAACAGTGTGATATGAAGCAGCCTGTTGTTGAATTAAAACCAGTTTGATGCACTTTCAACACTCAGCCGGCTCATTTCCTGGGTAAAACAGTGAGATTGTCAGTGTCTGCTGTTGAACTAAAACAGTTTAATGCACTTTTAACACTCCTGTACACCGTTCATATGGTTCCCTAACACAGTGCACACAGTCTGGAGCTCTCACTGGGGTCCTGCACAGGCTCCAGTCCGGCGTTTTAACGAAATGGGCATATTTCCGTCCATTTGGCCATTCAAATGTTAACGAAACAGACGGATTTCCGCCCATATCAGCGGCTGCTGGACACATGCTGGAGGTCATTAGTCCGGTATTTGGGGTTCTTGGAGGGGCCACAGAGAGGAGATTTCCCCGGTGTCTGTCCTGGAAGTGTGAAATAAACAGAGTCCCTATGGCAGGGACACACGCTGGAGGTCTCTCTCCCGAGAGTGGACGTCCATTGCCTTTAAATAGGGCTAACATTAGGTCTGTCACTTTGGGTAACCGCACCACTGTCGGTCGTCTCCCGAGAGTGGACATCCATTGCCCCTAAATAGGGTTAGGGTTAGGGTTTAACCCTAGGGTTTTTGGACCCTCCCAGACCCCCCCAATAAAGCAAAATTGCACGTTTCAGAGTGGCCTTTTATTGTGGCCGGCCTAAGACACAACTGTGCAATAATCATGCTGTCTAATCAGCATCTTGATATGCCACACCTGTGAGGTGGAATGTATTATCTCGGTAAAGGAGAAGTACTCACTATCACAGATTTTTTCAGATTTGTGAACAACATTTGAGAGAAATGGTTATTTTGTGTATATAGAAAATGTTTTAGATCTTTGAGTTGATCTCATGAAAAATGGGAGCAAAAACAAAAGTGTTGCGTTTATATTTTTGTTCAGTGTAGAAAAGAACAAAGCTTGTGGCCCGGATCTCATCTCAGCTGAACACTTCAAACATGCCAGTCTTAAGCTTGCTCCTCTTCTTGCTCTGTGTCTTACTGGTTTCCTTAATCATGGTGTCTTACCAGATCCCGTGTTATCTGTGCTACTTGTGCCAGCCATCAAGGATAAAGCTGGGAAGATTAATGGCATTGATAATTACAGGCCTATTGCTTTAGTTAGCATTCTCTCCAAAGTGCTGGAGAACATTCTGTTGGATAGGCTGGAAAGGTATATTACAGCTGACAACCAGTTCGGTTTTAAAAGAAAACATGGCACAAATATGTGAATTTTTCTTGAAAAGACATTATAGCAAAATATAGAAGCCATAATTCAACCATGTTTCTGTGTTTTATTGATGCTTCCAAGGCATTGGATAGACTGAATCATTTCAAATTATTTGACAAAATGTGCCAGAGATGGGTACCCAAGTACATAATAAGGATCTTAGCCTTCTGGTATGCACATCAGACTATGCAGGTGAAGTGGGCCAATACTGTGTCTGAACATTTTTATGTTGGTAATGGGGTCAAGCAAGGTGGGATTTTATCTCCTTTGTTGTTTAATCTGTACATGGATGATCTGTCGAGGAAACTGAACTTGTGTAAAACTGGCTATGTCATTGGTGCAACTGTTGTCAACCACCTTATGTATGCAGATGATTGAATCATCTTCTACCCGTGCAGTGCTGGCTTACAACAGCTTCTGATGACTTGTTCCCCGTATGACATTGATTTTAATATTAAGTTTAACGCCAAGAAGAGTAGCATCATGATTGTGCGAAGTATAGAGGATAAAAAGGCTATATTTCCTAATTTTATTCTCAGTAGCAACATTCTTCTTGTGTGCAGTGAGATACCGTGGTCATGATATTTCTGATGAACTCACAGATGACAAAAGACATCCATAGACAAGGCTGCAAACTGTATGTCCAGGCAAACATATTAATGCGGAAATTTCACAAGTGCTCTGTAAATGTCAAGGTATCACTTTTTAAAGCTTTCTGTACACCATTGTACACGGCTCACCTGTGGAGTAACTACAAGGCTAGAAGAATACAAAAACTAAAAGTTGCATACAATGATGCTTTACGGTTGCTGCTGAGGGTACCAAGATGGCACCGTGCCAGCCAGCTGTTTGTTAACTTGGGGGTACCTACCTGTCTAGCCCTTTTAAGAAAGTTAATGTACAAATTCATGTGTCGCCTAGAAGACTCGGACAATCATGTTATCTCGATTTTAATTAACCCTGTGAAGAGTTTTACTCGGTTCTCTTCCATGATTTGGAGACATTGGCCCAATAGTCTATACAGACAGTGAGCATGTGTGGCTGGCTGTGACTGATTTTATGTTTTTATCTGTTTGTTTTTATCTATTTTGTGTTTAGCTTTTTATCTTATTTATTGATGTGTTTCTTGTCTTTTTGTATGTGATATGGACCTTGAGTCTGAAATAAAGATTGAATTACCGTCATCGACAACATAATCCTTGAATCCAAACTTCACTATTTTTGGATTAAAGCTAGCCGCTGCCATGTTAACTGAGACTCCTGCCTTCTAGTGGGTTGCCAGGTTTGCGCGCATGGCGCTATAATCACGTTTTTTGAAAAGACTAAACGTAATATCTCACTACAAAAACAAACGCAAATATTTAAACCCTCAAGTCCTTTCAAGTCATCTGTCTCAAGCTTAAGTCAAGTCTCAAGTCATGAATACCAAGTCAAAGTCAAGTCAAGTCTTTTATCAATGTTAGTCAAGCAAGTCTCAAGTCCAAACATATGCGACTCGAGTCTGACTCGAGTCAAGTCATGTGACTCGAGTCCCCACCTCTGGTATTTGCCATATCTCTGGAACCCATTGGTCGATTTTGGTGATTGACACCTGTTTTGAACCGTTAGAGCCAATAGAATCGAGGTTCCTAAATCCATATAAACATTACCATTGGTGAATGAGAGTGATGCGGAGTCAGCATGTCCAAAACCGGAAGTTCTCATACTCTCTCGTAGCTCTCATAGCAGCTATATGAAAACTACTCTTGTTAATAATAATAATAATAATAATAGTTTTAATTTGTTAGCGCTTTTACAGGTGCTCAAAGACGCTTTACAGATAATAGTGAAGAGAAAAGAAAAGAGAAGAAAGGAACAACAAATAAATATATAATTAAAGTTAAAGTCAAATAATACAAAAACAATCACACATTAAAACCCAGATTGAAGAGGTGATTTTTTGTGAGTTTTTTGAAGGTGGTGAGGTCGGTGCAGTCTCTGATGGGTTGTGGGAGTGAGTTCCAGAGGGAGGGGGCAGCGACGGAGAACGCTCTGTCCCCAGGTCCGGTGATTGGTGCGGGTGGGGATGGATAGGAGGTTGGCTTCTGATGAGCCGAGGCAGCGGGAAGGGGTGTGGTTGTGCAGCAGGTCTGTGAGGTAGGGGGGGGGGGGCTGGTTGTTGAGGGCTTTGTAAGTAATGAGGAGGATTTTGAAGTGGATTCTTTGATGGACGGGGAGCCAGTGGAGGTTCTGGAGGATGGGAGTGATGTGGTCTCGGGAGCGGGTGTGGGTGAGGAGGCGGGCAGCAGAGTTCTGGATATGTTGGAGTTTATTGAGGAGGTTGGATGGTATGCCATAGATCAGGGGTCGGCAATAGTGTGCCACTGGTTACGATGCCGCGTGCCAATGCTGCCACGCGGCACCGTAACCAGTGGCACACTAGGAATAAGTGGAATAAGTGTGCAAAATATTTTAATTGTATTTCCGGATCCTGAACGAGACCGCCGCCAGAGCTCGTCTCCCCGTTACCTGCAGAAGGAAGCCATGCACGCAACGCAGCCCCGCTCTCTTTATCTTCAGGTGACTTTCTGCCGCTTTCCTCCTTGGTGCATTGCTGATCTTTTCACCACGGAGGAAAGCACTTCACTAATTGCAGTACCCATAAGGAGCTGTACAAATGCCGCAGTTTTTGCGTGGCTGTGTATTTAGTTGAAAGCCCAGTGGCGATCTGCTCATCTCTCATCTAAATAATATGCTACAAAAGGGGCGGACTGGCCATCTGTGTGTTGAACTTTCCTGTCGGCTCCCAGACCGTAGTCGAGGAGGGCAGAAGCAACAAGCTTCAGGTTCAATAACCCACTTTAGCTTAAATGACTGGAGAGAGGCGAGCTCTTCTTGGGAGGCCGTTGCATTTATTTAGCTGTTCTTCTGTTTCACTAAATACATCACAGACATCTGTTTTTCTGCTTCCTCGTTTCACTTCCAGAAACATACACACGTTCCCTCACTGTCGCTCTACCATCCATAAACACACATGCACAAGCCACATCTCTCTCTCTCTCTCTCTCTCTCTCTCTCTCTCTCTCTCTCTCTCTCTCTCTCTCTCTCTCTCTCTCTCTCTCTCTCTCTCTCTCTCTCTGAGAGTGAGTGAGTGTGTGAGGAGTTCGGTGGTGGTGAGCTGAGAGCGTGGTGAGGTTTGATGGTAACATTTCGTAAAAGTTTTCTCTTTTTTCTTCCTCTACTTTGTTCATTGGTCTTGTTTGTTGTGAGTGTAGTTTAGTTTTTCTTACGTGAGGGAAGCGTTTTTTTTCTGCAGGGATGGCTTCCTGTGAGATGCCGTCCCTGCGGCACGGGGTGAGGGTGATCCCTCAGGAGAACAGCACGGTGGAGAGTGTGCTGCTGGCGGTGGGGGAACAGGTGGGACACGGAAACATCTCCTACGCATCCCGCATGAATAAAGCTGTGGTGGTTTTTGTAAAGAAGCAGGAGTTGGTAAGCCAATTAATTGAAAGTGGTTTAAACATAAATGATGAGTTTATACAAGTGTCCCCGCTGGCAGTGCCTTCTACCCGGGTTACCATATCGGGAGTCCCTCCATTTATTCCCAACGAAACGCTGGAGAAAGAGCTCAAACACTACGGGAGAATGGCGAGTGGTTTCCGCACGGTGAGTCTGGGCTGTAAAGACACCAAGCTGAAGCACGTTCAGTCTCTGCGGAGACAGGTGTTTATGTTTTTGGACTGTACATCACAAACACTGGATGTGTCTTTCCGTATTAAATATGAGGAAAGTTTCTACATGGTGTGTGCGAGTGCTGGCAGTGTCAAGTGTTTTGGTTGTGGTGATGTGGGGCACAAGAAGATCGCTTGTCCGCAGAGACTGATAGCAGCACTTCTATTGGAAGGAAATATTGTGAATGAGAGTGGAGAGGGAACCAGCGGGGTTGCTAGGCCCGTGCGGGGAGCTACCGGAGCTACCGGAGTTACGGCCCCTGTTTCCGGAGCTGACGTACTCGTGTCTGCAGCCGCCGGGGCCGCCGCGCTCGGTGCAGCCGTGTGCGCGGCTGCAGCGCCGGGGGCCGCGATGCCCGCTCCTGCTACACCCGTGCCCGCTCCCGCTGTACCCACACCCGGTGCAGACGTGCTCGTGGCCGCCGTGCCCGCACTCGCTGTGCCCAGTGTAGCCTTGCCTGTGTTGCCCGCAGCAGTGGTGCCAGGCGGTTTTGTGTTTGGTCCCATGATGGCCGTTAAAGCCGCAATGTCTGTAGGTGTTAAGCCGTTGTTTGGGGGGATTAATATGAAAGCAGTTGTGGAGGCTGAAGCTCAGGTCAGGGCTGGATGCAGGGAGGGTGTGATGGAGTGCTCAGAGCAGGAGCTGCAGCTGCAGGTTGTCTCTGGGAAACAGGCTCAGCTGTCACAAAAACTGGACAGTGAAGCAGAGCAGGGGGGCAAATCAGCTGGTTATGATGGAGTAGATATGGAGTATGACTCTGAATCGGATAGTGTCTCCGTATCTGACAGTGTTTCTCAGAGTGAGGATCTCTACTCTTTTGAACAAATCCAGGAGTTTCTGGAGGAAACTTTCGGGAAATCAGTAAATGTAAAAAATTATTTCCCAGATGTTGAAAAGTTTATTAAGTCAGCCAAGACAATTCAGAGGGTTGTTGGGCTAGAATTACTTGATGAAAAAAACCGGTATTGCCTCAAGAAACACATCACTACACTGAGGAAAGCTTTAAACAAAAAGACCAAAGTGCCGAAAAAAAGGAGTCGTAAATAATTGAATATGATCATACAACACCGGGTGTTTCCTCCTTACTGTCTTTTTCTATCTTTTTTCTTAATGGCCTGTCTCTCTTCTCCTCACATTCAGGGTTTAAGGGTAGCCTCATTAAATATGAATGGGGGAAGAGACGCTCAAAAGAGAGCCTTAGTAACAGAAGTTATTCAACAGAAAAAGTTAGATGTAATATTTCTACAAGAAACTCACAGTGACAGCAGAAATGAAACTGACTGGGGTCTATGGTGGGGGGGGCGCACGTCCTTAGCCATGGGACAAATTTGAGTGCAGGAGTAGCTATTCTATTCTCACCGCTTTTAAATATAAAAATAATATCCAGCACAGAGGTAGTGAAGGGTAGAGTTATTCTAGTGAGAGCTGAAATAGATGATTTTCTGATTAGCTTTATTATTGTGTATGCACCAAACCAAGGCTCTGAGCGTGAAGAGGTCTTTAAAGTATTGGAACAGAAAATAAGTGATATTGGTCAAGGGGAGTTTATTGTTTTGGGTGGAGACTGGAATTGTTGCACTGACTTTACTTTGGATAGGACTGGAGTTGAGCCACATCTTCAGTCTTCCTCTGTATTGTCTCATGTTCTAAAGAAAAGTGATTTAGTTGATGTGTGGAGGATGATGCATCCTACATTCAAGCAACACACATGGGTTAAAATATCAGATGGTAGAGTTAGTGCAGCAAGATTGGACAGGTTTTATTTACCCAAGCCCTTTTCTGCTAGGGTTACAAACTGTCAGATCATCCCTGTTGCTTTCACAGACCATCATTTAGTTTTGATGGAGCTGATCTTATCTTCCAACGGAAAACCCAGATCTTTTTAGCATTTCAATAAAATATTTTTACATGATTTGAATTTCTGTGAACATTTTAAAATGTTTTGGGCTTACTGGAGATCTAGGAAAGATAGTTTTTCTTCCCTTACTCAGTGGTGGGAGGTAGGAGAAGCCCAAATTAAGGTTTTTGTCAACAATACACCTCCTATTCAACAGCCAACATTAAGAGAGTAGTGGAGAATTTAGAAAAAGAGATAATAGATTTGGAAAGTGTCTCATATGCTGATCCACAGAATAATGCCAGTTTAAAAGGAAAAAGACAGGAGCTTAACTCCTTTATGCAAGAAAGAGCCAAAGGAGCTTTAGTCCGAGCCCGTTTCACCAAACTCCAGGACATAGACGCAGCCACTGCCTTCTTTTTCAGTTTGGAAAAATCAGTGGTAAAGAGAAAACAGATGTTGTGTCTGCGGCTTCCTGAGGGAAAGGTGACCACGGAGCCGGCTGAGATGAGGAAGCATGCAGTAGATTTCTACACAGATTTGTTCAAGGCTGATGAATGTGATGTGGATTCTGCTGCAGAGCTGCTGCAGGGAATTCCTCAGCTGAGCTCAGAGGAACAGAACACGCTCAGCTCTGAGCTGACTTTTGATGAACTAACTGCCGCTGTGTCTCAGATGGCGTCAGGAAAGGCTCCTGGAATAGATGGATTATCATCAGACTTTTTTAAGCATTTTTGGAGTCTTATGGGACAGGACATTTTGGATGTTTTTAAAGAATGTTTTGAAGAAGGGATGCTCCCAGCTTCCTCCAGGCGTGCAGTTCTCTCTCTGCTTCCTAAAAAAGGAGACTTGACCTCTTTAAAAAACTGGAAACCAGTGGCTCTTTTATGTACGGACTACAAAATCCTCTCAAAGGTTTTATCAAACAGATTAAAACTTGTTATTGTTCAATTGATTGTTGTGGATCAATCGTACTGTGTGCCAGATATGTCTATGCTTGATAGTTTGTTTTTAATGAGGGATGTGTTTGACATATGTAAATTATATAATATCAATGCTGGCATCATATCAATTGACCAAGAGAAGGCTTTTGATCGTGTAGATCACAAGTTTCTCTTTACAATACTGCAGGCTTTTGGTGTTGGGGAGGGGTTCCTGTCCTGGGTAAGGATTCTGTACCATGAAGCGTTTTGTGTAATAAAAGTGGGGGGAGGGTTGAGTGTTCCTGTGCCGGTTGGGAGGGGGATCAGGCAGGGCTGTCCTATCTCAGGTCAGCTTTACAGTATTGCCATTGAGTCTCTTCTCTGCAGGTTGAGGAGCCGATTGAGGGGTCTCTGTCTACCAGAGATGTCTCACAGCCCTCCTGTTGTTGTGTCAGCATATGCAGATGATATAGATATAATTATCCAGGGTCACACAGATGTACAGGAACTGAAAGAAAGCCTTGCCCTTTACGAAAAAGCATCTTCAGCCAGGGTCAACTGGGGAAAGAGCGAGGCTGTTTTAGTGGGCCAGTGGAGAGTAGGGGACATTCCTAGTCTTCCTGGCGGCATCAGGTGGGGTAGACAAGGGATTAAAGTCCTAGGGGTGCAGTTAGGGACTGAGGAGTTTCAAAAACAGAACTGGGAGGGAGTGCTTGACAAGGTGGAAGCTAAGTTGTCTAAATGGAGATGGTTGCTACCTCAGCTGTCATACAGGGGAAGAGCTCTGATTGTGAATAATCTCGTTGCCTCTTCTCTTTGGCACAAGCTCGTAGTGTTGGCACCACCACCAGGGCTGGTGAAAGAACTACAGCGGTGCCTTATAAACTTGTTCTGGTCTGGACAACACTGGCTGAAGGCTTCGGCCCTGTATCTCCCTGTGGCAGAGGGAGGGCAAGGGCTGATAGACATTCAGTCCAGAACAGCTGCTTTTAGACTGCAGACTGCTCAGAGACTGCTGTACGGCAGCGGGCAGCGCTGGTTGGATCCTGCTCGGCTGCTCCTCAGGAAGGCTGGAAGGCTTGGGATGGATAAACACCTTTACCTAATCAGGACGACTGAAGCTGACCTGACGGGACTTACATCCTTCTACAGATCCGTTCTTAACGCCTGGCAGACACTAAAGGTCACACGGACCCCGGACCAGAGACCGGGAATGTGGTTGTTTGAGGAGCCACTCCAAAAGAATGACCTCTTCCCAACCTCAACCTTTTCATCTGTAGCTTTGGGAACAAAGTTCGTTGAGGCTGGAATCACCAAGCTGGGTCATCTAAAAAGAACGTCAGTTGAAACTCTTTGTAACACCATAAACATCAGGTCTTCCAGAGTGCTACAGAGGATCGTCTTCCAGAGTGCTACAGAGGATCGTTGAAGACATCATGCAGTCCCTGTCGGCGCCAGAGAGGGCATTCATTGGGGATCCTGCTAGATTGGACACTTGGAAAGAGGAAAATGACTACGAGTTTCCCTCACTCACCGTTGGTCCTGCTGTCGGAGAGTGGCAAGAGGAGCGTGGAAAACTTCTCTCGCTAAAAACTCCAATTCTGGGCAGTTTCAGTTCCTGTGGGAAAAAGCAGCTGTACCAGTGCTGTGTCAAGACGCTTAACATCCGTCTTCTAGCTGAGGTCAAGGAGTCAAGGTGGAACGAGTTTTTCCCTTCAGACTTTACCCCTAAAGGCAGGTGGAGGGTCCTGTATAAGCGTCCTGTTGAAAAACGGATGGCTGACCTCCAGTGGAGGATTATACATGGAGCTTTAGCTACAAACAGACACCGAGCTCACCTTGATCCAAGTGCTGGGGAGGAGTGCCCTTTTTGCCAGCAGAGTGAAACAGTTGAGCACCTGGTAGTTTCTTGCACGCGGCTAGCAGGCTTATTTGGGCTACTGAAAGGATGGGTGGAAGGGTTAGGGGAAGTGTTTTCACTTCCTCTCTTTGTATATGGGCCTAATATGTGGCAAAAAGAGGAGTAACTCTCTCTCTGATTAATGCTATTTTTGCAACTGCTAAGCTAGCAATTTGGAGGACCAGGAAGAACCAGATGCTAGGGCAGGGCTGGACAGATGTTGTTCAGAGTGTGAAGGGTTTGGTGGCTGCTCGGCTAAAAGTAGAACATGCCTTTTACAGTGTGACCAACAACCTGCCTGCTTTCAGGACTCTTTGGGGGGTCAATCATGTTCTATGTACGGCAAGGGAAGATGGTACGCTGGAGCTGAATTTTTAAAAAAATGTGGGGTTTGTTATGTGTGAGCTTTGATATGAATATTTAAAAAGGAAAAAAAAAAAGAAAGTCATGAATGTGATGATTTTGTAAGTTCTTATTTAAAATGACTTAAATAAAGGTTTTATTAAAAGTCAAAAAGTCTCTCTCTCTCTCTCTCTCTCACTCTCTCAAAGGGACAGCGTCCTTTTACTAAGCCCATCCTCCTTTTCAGTTTGATTGATAGCAGCGTTTATTTCTGCGTTCATTTCCTCACTTTCCTCGTTACTCATGGCCATTATTTAGCAATCCACGGCGGCTTGGTTTAGAATTACTTTATGGGATTTTCCTGTATCCCGTTGCGTGAAGGCCACTCTCCTCCGCAACATTTTATTCATTCATAAATACTCCTACCGCAGTGGCGGTTCTACAGGGTGGCACGGGGTGGCAGATGCCACCTCAGAAAAATGCCTTGCCACCCCAGCTGCCACCCCAGTTGGCAGCTTTGTTTTGAAAGAAAAGTTGTGGCTCATCGGGCATTTATGAGAGAAAATCTCTAATGTCCGAGTGCAAGTCAATGCAGCACAAGACGCGCCTTGTAACCCCTCCCTGGCGCGAAACTGGAAATATGATTGGCGGCGATTTCCTTTGAACGGGGGGACAGCGCAAAACGAGAAGCATTTCGGATCCAAGTAGACGGAAGGAATGAGGTATTTGCGGTCTGGAATGACAGAGAAGAGACTGTCAAGTTTGGCTGCAAGGCAAGTTTATTTATATAGTGTAGTGCCGAGGACATGGAGTCGGAGGCGGTGCAATGGAGATGTGAAAAGGGGACTTTAATAGAGAGAAGAATAAGACATGTTGTCGGGTCGCAGCCCGTGTCGACAAGAGAAAGAGCCAAGAAGGCACACACCATATATAGGCAACACATAAAATGTCCGCAAGATGATAATCGCCACATTCAGCTGTTATAGGCATGCCAACTTGACTCGATGAGCATAATAAACTGTTAAGATGATGACCTTAGGTTTGTAAATATTATTTTTTTCTGTTTTAAGTCCTGAGAAAGTCAAATAAGACGGTGTGTAAAACTTCACTGCCCAGCCAAAAAAAAGTAACCACTTTTATTTTACTAGGCCAGTAGGTAAGGACTTTCCACTGGAAAATAACTTACTGCAGCGATGTTTATGTTTGAGCTGAATACACGTTTTTTAACCCTAACTGATGCAGTTAGTCACTTCTTTAGTGTTTGTTCTTTCTGATGTAAAGTCAAGGTTGTAACTGTTTGCAATGAAGTTGTGCGGCGCTGAACTGTTCTTTTGATTATTTTGATATATGATAGTAATTACTTGTCTTTCAAATTTGAAGGAGGGTGAGCAAGCATCTTGTGGAACATCCATCATTAACTCCTCCAAAAAATATAGTTTTTTTTAATAATAACACTGAATATGTGAATCATAACAGTGATTGACAGCTAATATAATATTAATTTAGACAAACCTCGAATAGACAGTTAATTAATATACTTATTGCAGCAGTCTGCATAGATTTGGTACCCCTGCTGGTCTAAGAGTGAGACAAACTCATTCAGTTATTGTTCAGTTAAAATTCATTAAAACCCCCTATGGTACGCACTATGATACAAATGTTTGGAGTGTTTTTTTGTCATATAATAGACCAAATAAACATAATCTAAAGATGTTTCAAATAAAGAATTATTGGGGGGTACTTTTTGGGGTGTGTTGCCTTGAGGCAACACTGTACCATAATTGTAAGTTAAGAAAAAAGAGTTATTGTTTCAAATTTGAACAAAATGTATTTAAAAACACATGGAAAATACTAAATAGCCTCAACAGGTTAAATTGCATGCCAATTAAAATGTGAAAATCGTTATTTTTTATATTTTAACAAGATTACATGTCTGAATGTTGCCTGCAGGCAACATTGTACCATTGTGAAACAACCTTTAGGAATAAATACACAAAGAGCCTAGGCATCTTTCATCAAACTTCATTGAGCCATTTGACAAAATAGACTCACTATTGTGGAAGTTCATGAAGCAGTTATTGTCAGCAATGAAGCACAGGTACGTGACACACTTTGATCACTGCACTTTCACCCTTACAGCCAGGGTATTTGCACCGGCCCTTTTTCTCCACCCACACAGGCCAATGGTACGTGTGGTCATGATGCACATGTGTTGATGGCACTGATGAGGAAGAACCTCTGTGCTTCTTCTCAGCCAGGTCTCTGTCAACATTATGAGATGGTCTCCCCCTCTTCTTCAAAACTTTCCTCTCGTTGCAAAGGCAACTTGCAACTTCAGCTTTGAATTTAAGCAGGCTATACACTTCTTTCTTGGGGATGCCACAGTCCTTGCAGTCGTACAAGAGCCACGCATTCACTAGAGTGAAATCCATCATGTGCAACACGATCTTGTGATGCCACTTCCTTGACCTGATCTTTGTTCTGTAGAGAGCAATCAGCGAGTCTAGAAGATCCACTCCTCCCATACTTTTATTGTATGCAAAGAAAACATTGCAGGTAACCTGCAATGTTTCTTTCTTTTTCTTATCCCATCTTTGCACAGATCGTTGGGTTGGCTTTAACATCAAATGTATCTTGGTTAAATTGTAGAGATCTATGATGAATGGTATGCTTTTGAATAGTTTATACCTAAACACACAATACCACAATATCATGGTGAATCCATAATGGTACGATGTTGCCTCAAGGCAACATTTACAATTGACCATAATGGTACGATGTTGTCTCCAGGCAACATTTGCATTTTAACAAGTTTCCATTTCCTAATTAGCTAATTAAGTATATTAAACTGTTAGAAATTAAGGTTTACTCACCTATTATTTTGAATACATTTTTTTCCAGACAAGAAATGCGCAGGAAATTACATTTTTAGACACATTTCTTGGAGAGAAATGGCTGATCTGATCCTTGTGGGAAAGGCAGCAAACAGGGTCTTCAAATTGGCCGCCAGAGAGTCATGGGACAAACACTACTATTGGTTCCTTATGGTCCTGTCTCTTTTTTAAAGTATTGCATCATAATTTGAGATGTATTGTGTGAATGCAAAAGGCAAAAAATGGGTATGTTGCCTGGAGGCAACATCATACCATAGAGGGTTAAATTAATTCTGCCACCTTATATACCGTATTTATATTTAAGGCTTTACTGATGTGCCACAATAATGTCACCAAATGTTATTGAGTTAAAATAAATATTGTGGCTTTCCAAGTTAACATTACAGTAATTGATTTGACTGCGATTAAATAAGCATATACTTCTGCCAGGGGATGCCACCCCTGAAATTCTCCTGCCACCCTCTTGCCACCCCAGGAATATGTGTCTAGATCCGCCCCTGTCCTACCGTGACTTTGATGTTTGGTCCGTCCCCGTTCCTCTTGCGGGTGCATAATGTGGATTTAAGTCGGGAAAAGTCAATGAATACAGCGCTGTCCTCCTGTGTCAATCCGTCTTTGGAAGCAAGTTTTTCAACAAATGTAAAGGCAACCGAACAATAAAATATTTGCCAGTGAGGGATATGGTGTGACAGCAAATCAGGTCTTCTCTTTGAGTGCATTTAAGCTGTTTATTTGGATTGCAGGATGATGACAGCAAAACAAGAGCCAGGTGTTTAACTGATAACTAAACAACTAACTGTGATGAAGAAATAAACCGAAATTAACTCAAAACAAACAGAAAATAAGCGAAAACACGCACGGTTGAAAAACTGTGTGGCTTCCCTCTGGTGATTCCCAATCCCTAATGCTGTGCACCTGTGTCCTCCCCAAATAGTAGGCTGTACCCTGAAATTGACTGAGTCCCCGCCTATACCCAGGTCAATTCAGTAGTATCACAGCACCTTCATATACAAATATTAAAATACATCAAATTGACTGCAACAACATGGTTTATACATGTAATTACTGGGGTTCCATTACTTTTGATTACCTAATTTGGGCGTGCACATTTGCCGCGCGGAAACCTACCTCTTTTGGATTTGGAAAGGTTGGCATGTATGAAGTTTTCACTGTCTGACTTTCACACAAGCAGCTGATACATATCCCCAGTTCCCCTTAAGTGAATGTGTGTCAGTCTGAATTGACGCTGTTTGGCATCACAACGCTGTTATTAAAGTTTCTCTGGTATAAAATGGGTGATGTTAGCATAGCAACCGAAGCTAAACTAACTATCTTGACTACTTGTTTTTGCTTTACTATTGTGGCATAAGCCGTTTTCTACAGGCATATTTTACCGGCATTTTTTTCATTATGATTCTAATTGTGATAGTCGGACATGACAACCTGTGCAGCCCATGTATTGATTCCATCCGATAGCTGCTATAATACAAAACAAAACGTCTGCCTGCTCTCCACAATGATCATGACAGCGAACGGTTGGTGAAAGTAAGGTACAAATAAACAGAATCACACGAAGCCTGGTTAGTGTTGCCTAACTTTATAAAGTGTGTTTTTTTTTTACAAGTGTGTGGTTGCGTTATAGTCACAGCACTACTGCTTGTTACAACTGTTATTTGCCGTACTTGCCTTTGACTGTTAGCTCAGGTTAATCTCGCCCCCCTCCGACGTAAGCGTGACGTATGCGGTTCTTGCTTCCAGACCGAAAAAATTTTGGTGCTTGAAACGAACCGGATTCCGGAGCTTAGAGTGTGCGCTGCGGTGTGAACTGGAAAACCGTCCTTTTTCAGGCTCTAGGTCCAAACCGGCCCTGGAACCGCGTTGGTGTGAAAGCCCCATGAGTATGTTGGCTCGGACATAAACTCCGTAATAAATGTAGTCTACATTTCACAAGAGGTGTAAAACCTGTGAGCATTTTAAATCGTATTCGAACTAAATGCTTAAATAATCTGTAGTTGTATTTGTATTGATGATTTATTGTGTGAACGAGGCAATATAGAGAAGGCTAAGCTGTCATTATTAGGCTGTTATGTACTGTTTCAGTGGTAAGCAGGCCTATTGTTTTGGGATATTTGTGGAGTTAGGTGGTCCGTGAGAGTCCTTGGTATGAAAAAGTTTGAGAAACACTCAGACCCGGAGCTAGAACAAATCTACAGAGGGCATATCATTTTCATGGGAGGGCACATAAAACCATGCCGCGGCCAGTATGGCGCCAGAGATTTTCTTGTGGGGGTGCTGTGGGGTAGCTTGACGTTTCATAGAGGCTGCTGAAACATGTAGGGTTTCCCACGGCGCCGGGTCTGGAAACACTGCGCTTATCAACGGGGGAGCCTTGCTGCAGGGAAATTCTACAGATGGCCAGTCCGCCCCTAAAAAAATTATATGCACATGTTATTATTAAAAATAATAATTCTAAAACAATTCTAAAAGAAAATTCTAAAAAAACAAAATTAAATTGTTTTAATTTTGTAATCATCTGGTCACGACCCCCGGTTTGGGAGCCCCTGCCTTAATATACGTTCATGAACTGTGGGCTAAGCCCCGAATGTTTCCAGGTCCAGGAAACGCCCCTGACTGTATGTCAGGGTAATCACATAGACCAGGGGGCGCCAGGGTGGGATTATTATTATTTTTTTTTATCTATGAGCCCAGAGATCACCGTGACAGCTTTGATCAGGCGGAAGGCCCCAAATGTATTGGCAACACACTGCATGCTCCATCGCGAGGCACTTGTTGCTAAACGTATTTTGTGTAACGAGATGGGCGCAACGTTTGAGGGGTTACTGCTCCACTCCAACGTGTGCTGGCTTTCCCGTGGGGCGGTGCTGAAATCGTGTTTTTGAACTGCGAAGGGAGATCAGTGAATTCCTCTGTTCTGAAAATCATCAACTGGCTGGCCGTTTTTCAGATGCCTCATGGCTCTTGAAACTTGCATACTGTTTCACTGCCTCAGTACTGGCTGTATTTAAAAAAAGACTATCCCGCACTGGCTGAGAGGGCCCGGCTCTCAAATCCTTTCTTCCATTTGCCACCACATACCTCAGCGAGTCTGGCTTTTCTACATTGAAGGTATTGAAAACAAAGCACAGAGGACGTTTGCAAGTGGACAATGACGAACCTAAAACCTAGGATTGATAAACTGTGTAGGAGCCACCAAGCCCATCCCTCCCACCAGGGACGTGCACACACATTTGGAGGGGCTATTGCTCTAAACTGGAAAAAGGGCCTCCCCCCGAAAAAAAACATAAGACCTTTTGAAAATTGTAACTTGTTTTTGATGTAAAAGAAATGAAACGATTTTTACATTAACTAATTTGAAGAGTAATTCACATTATCATCTCATAACGAAATAAGCTAAGGCGACTACTTGCATTCGGTGACTTGATTTTAAAAATGAAAACCAGGGAAATGTTTTGTTTTGCGGTCCATATCATTAAAATATCTAATGTTAGTAACTATTAAAGACAAAATGGGGAAAATTCTGTTATAATGTAGTTTGACCAGACCATTGTAACTGCTGTGCAGTCCAGACATACTGATACAATAGGGCCTCTAACTAATTACCTTAAAGGTGGGGTAGGTAAGTTTGAGAAACCGGCTCAAGATACACTTTTAGTTATATTACATGGAATGCTCTTAACATCCCGATAGCAATGAATATCTTAAGTGCTTTGACAAAAAAATCATTAAAAATATGTCATCTGTGGAGGCCGTAGTACTGTAAAAAGCACGACCAATCATTTTAGCCAGCCCGGCTAAAGTAACTGGATGGCCTACCTGCCTGTCAGCCTTCCATCTGTGCACAAACTTATCTCGTGCCCTCATTGGTTATGTGCTCGTTCGTGTGTGTTGGAGGGGCTCTGTAAGGAAGTGGCAGATTTTTTTCGGCTGTGTATTATCAAATTCTAGCACACTCCAGCTGGTTTATCCAAAATTACCTACCCCACCTTTAAATAAACTCACTAATTAATTAAACCAGTTCAATTATTCTTATTCTTATCATTCTTTATGAGCGCAGCAACGGTAAGGTATCTAATTATGTAGTGACCACGATATCCATTTGTTTTTTGTCCTTTGATTGTGATTCACTCGTGGGGCTGACCGACGAATAGACGCTTGTAGTTTGAGAGAAAAAAAATATAAATGTCCAGATGCGATTGAAAAGTAAGATAGTTTATTCCAGAAAAGGCAAAAATAAATAAATGTTTTTAAACAAACTATTTGACTGATAGTTCAATGTTAAAGCACAATAAATAACCAAGCTGTGATGCTCCCGACCAGCAAGGTCTAAAAACTGTTTGCTTCAGTCAGCCACACCAATAGGCTGCAGCACCTCTCCTTTTATGCTGCAGCATCTCGACCTGCAGAGTAACACACTCAAATAATAAATAAATAATATACACCACAGAATCTCAGGTTATACTCTAAAAAGATAAGATACTATAATCTAAGGGAATGGCTCCTACAAATTACTTATTTATTTAATATTCCATAATGTAATAACAGAGATGGTCAAGCTAAAGTAGAGACATGGCAGCAATCCTACAATGAAGCGGGACATTGAACTGCTCACCCGTGAGATGGCGATCAAGACAAGAGAGCGAGCTGCCCCGTTGAGGAAACAGATGAAACTTTTTTACAGATGAAAAGACACAGAAAGACAGAATCACAATAACAAAGCTATAGGATATAGTTAGGTGATTTTTTGTAAATAACCGACGGTATCAAGAGGAAGTAAAGTCCCCTGGTTTGTCCCTTATACCCTAACTGCGCCATGAGACAACTCAAAATCAAGTTTCCAAAATCCGACACTGAGGTGGTCTTAACGCAGCGGCAGATGACAGCGCTGACAAAGTGTGTTTCCCGCAGCGAGATGCTACAATACTTACGGCCCGTCCACACACAGGCATGAAAAAACTCTTTCAATGCTTCGCCCATTCACTTGAATGGGGTGACGTAGAAGATTTTTAATCTTCGCCGAACTGCATTGTGGGAAGCAGAGCGTGGCTTTGCAAGCGTCGTGAGCATCAAAAGTTGAGCAATGTTCAACTTTTGATGCTCTCAATGCTTGCGAAGCTGGCATCAGCCAATCAAATCCCGTTTATGCAAATCCCGCCAGTGCAAGCGCTAGCCAATCAAACCGCGTGTACTGTATGCAGATACCGCTGCGGTCTTTTCCATATGTCATAAAATGGAGGATAAATTAATCATCGCTGTAGGAAATGTCCCGGTCCTTTACGACTGCTCTCTGTTCACCTACCGGGACCTAAACCGGAGGAACCAGGCATGGAGGGAGGTGGCAGAGACAGTTGGTGAAACTGGTAGGTTTTCACCTGTTTGGGGAGTTTATATCCAGTTTACTTCGTTTTAAAATTGAATGGACAGGCTTTGTATGCCGGGGGCGGGCAGGATATTTCTGGGAGATTCCTGATTGGTTGTTGGTCGCCTTGGGCGCATGAAATCGCCAAGCTTCAGACATGCCTAGCATCAATATTTTTCAAGATTTTTTTCATGCCTGTATGTGGACGGGCCGTTATTGTGGGCTTATCATGTTGATTTGGCTACAACAGAAAAAGGCCCGTACCTGTGCACGTCCCTGCCTCCCACCATATTAATGTTCAAATTATATAATATTATATAGACAGAAATCTACGGAGCCCCTAAAGGGACATGAAAAAAAAAAAACAGAGAGAGGAAACAAAAAAGTCAGGATAACGGGTTAGTAGATACTTTCTCGTGCGCACAAGATACTATCTCGTGCGCACGAGATACTAACCCGTTATCCTGACTTTTTTTTGGGGAGAAAGTTACCGGTGCGCCAAGGAGGAAGTGAAGCGCACAGGACACAACCATTTCATTGCAGACTGTTATGTTTACGTGGGGAAATGACAGTGAGATATTTCGGCCAGGGGTGTGTGGTCACTCCAGGAGGCAGCGGGACGTGTAACTCAGAGAAGAGCAGCACCAGCGCTCAAAGAGCTTTTACGCACCGCCTTCTGTGTTTACCTTCATTGAACAGCTATAAAGAGTGACCAAAGGCCGTTTTAACCACACACACCTCTACACACACACACCGAACTGCCCAATTACTCCCCCTTTTATTAGTTTTATTAGTTTTATGGAGGAGATCGCCGGTCATCAGGACGCATGATGGGCGGACTGGGACTAAAAATCAGCCCGGGAATCTCACCCTGCCCAGCCGACGTAAACTATCAACGGGGGGGGTTTTATGTTACATAAGACTGTTATGTTACGTAAACATAACAGTCTGCAATGAAATGGTTGTCTAATGTGTGTTCCACTTCCTCCTTGGTGCATCGGTAACTTTCTCAAAAAAAAAATAAAGTCAGGAAAACGGATTTGTTTCTCGTGCGCACGAGAAACAAATCCGTTTTCCTGACTTTATTTTTTTTCTCTCTCCATTTTTTTTTTGCCATGTCCCTTTGGCTCCGTAGAAATCACTTTAAAAATGCTTTAAAAATATGTTTACTGTTGATATTACTGTTTAATATTGTGTTAAGAATGTTTATAACAGAAGACACAATTAATGTAATGAATGACAAACAAAAGATACATACGAAAAAATGTTAGAAGAATAGCTGATTATTAATTACAAATACAAATATATATTCAGAAAATGTATTAAGCTGTAGGATGAATGTCATATTTTCCATCATAATGTAATAAAACAAAATTGTCCCGCCAGAGGATAATGCTATATGGGGGTCCTTGGGATGGCAAAGTTTGGGAACCCCTGACATAGACTATAAGGGTAATAATATATAAAAGGTAGTAACAACACATACTGTATGTCAGGGTAATAGCAGCTGTGTGCCTCACTGAGATGAGCACGCCCATTAAACAAACGTTGGAGTCGGAACAGGAAGTTAATGCTACCTGTCGCTGCTTCCTTTAAATCTAGCTTCCAACACCTTCTGCCACATCGATCATTTGTTGTAAGTAAATACTTTGTATTACAATACTTTTGAACCATGTTGACTCAAAGGGATTGAGAGATTAAATACATGTGGAACGACTGACGTTTCGATACTAGGGACGTCACAGGAGGAACTTGACAGGTCTTTAAATCCTGCCTGCTATTCAGTCAAGTGTTCTGAAAGAAGTGAGCCGTCTGTTACAGTGCTGTTGGGGTCTTTAAGCCCACCATGCCAGCAGTCGCGGAGGAAGGAGCACCCGGTGAGGAGGAGCAGCCCCCGCTGAGCTGTTCTCCCGTGGGCCCGGAGCCCAGTCTGCCCCCTGCCCCCACAGAGGGCGCGGAGGAGCGGGCAGAGGAGGCGGCAACGGCCTGCCCCCAGCATACCTCTGCGGAGCCACCTCTGGACCAGTTCCGGATCAGAAAGTTCTTCGTGTTGAGGGTAAACACTTCTGCTGTATGGTCTTGTTGGTGAAATGAAACAAGTTTTAGAAATGTCCCATCACGTGCAGCTGACATGTGTGAAAAGTCTAGAAGAATATTACTAAAGCTAAGCAACGTCGCGATATACTGTACCGGAGCTAGCTTAAAGCTAATGTTTTATCTGAAGTGCACGCACGCTCGCGCACGCACACACACACACACACACACACACACACACACACACACACACACACACACACACACACACACACACACACACACACACACACACACACACACACACACACACACACACACACACACACACACGCTCATTGTTCTGAAAAATACTTCCTTCACCACTGTGTCAAATCCTAAGTGATTGCTCTTTAAAATAAACCTACATTGCATTTTATATATTCAAAGACAGAAAGATTTCACTTTTCCCGCAGGACTTGCCCATTGTTTATTTCGAAAACCCTGATAAAACATTGGCAAAATACTGTATGCAAATGTCTATGCAAATGTTTTACAACTTCCCTTTCCTTCTAGCACTGCAACTGGATTCATGCAGACTGTAATGTCTAAAGAGATACACCTCTATATTACATAATATACAGTTAGATATAGACCAACATATCCATAGTGATTAATTAATACCTATATGACACATCATTAACAAATGGAATAATATCAGCACCTCTGTTAGTTGCCGGCCGGTGGTTTTGGGGTCCCGTGTTTCCGACTCAGTTCCATGCTCACATTGCTGTTGAACTGTCAGCGGCCCTTATGGACTCCTAATATCTCTAACTTGCCATTAAAATAATAAAACGTGCAAAGATAGAATCTTAAATGACAGTTTGAGTGTGGATTGCATTAGAAAACAGAAATGCTCAAAGCTGACAATTGGATACGTAATGTATTATGTACAGAAGCTTTCTCTTCTTCAGGAGTTTCTCAGATTTATACAGTACAGTAGCTGCACACTCAGCTTTGTTCATTTGCAATCATTTTCATATGCAGCAGAGGCTTTGTTTTTTGTTTATTGTCATTTTGTTTGACACAAAGACATGCTGACATTTTGTTGGAGTACGAGTTCCATCTGTGTTTCTGCCTCAAAGATTGCCCCTTAAGCGTTCTGTGCACTGATTGTTATTGTCACAATGGACATTTAGACAGTGACATCGTGCATTTTTCTCCTCAGCCTGGAACTCTGAGTCAGGCCGTGAGAGATGTGGAAGCTCTGGTGGATGGAGCGGTGGATGGCAGTGTTCGTGGCGTCTGGCTGATGGCAGAGTGAGTTTTTAGCATTTTATCCTTATAGATCATTCGTATTACACCATTATCAAATTACTTGAAATTTCATTTTTTCCGATCAACTAATCAATTGAGTTCTAGTTAACGTATAATTGTACAAAAAATATTCAAGTCATAATTTTGATTCTGTGACATTAATTGTCAAAAATGGTAATAATCCTTATATTCATCAACTGCCCATGCTAAATGGGGGCATTTATTTGTATTGAACTGTTCAAAAAACCTTACAAATCTGGGATCATTCAACTTAAAAAAATAAAATGCGCTTACCTAACCGGAGTTACAAGGTTTTCACATGAGTGATGACCATAATTTCACAGTTTGTATCATATGTTGCTAATCCATAATCCATCATTAATATATGTACTATATAACTGAGGAAACCCTCCTGCACAAAGGAGAGTGGTCCCTTCTTCTTAAAATCTTCACATATGTGATTTTACAGGCCATTTTGTCCTGCATGATGATGAGGCTTTCTCATTAATTAAGCTTAATATCAATGTTTTTATAAACTCTAAAATCCTAAGAATATTATATAAGTCAAATCAGAGGAAGTGAACCCTCTGCCTCGAACGCAGAGCAAATTGAAGTGACTACAGGACATTTACCAAGTGCACTTACAGATGTCGGATTGTATCACTCCTGCACAAGGTTTCAGGAAACATTTAAAAGGCTGGCCATGTGAGGATGAATAATACATCCCGTTTATGCAGCTCCGTCCAACTCACGTTAAAGTTTGTCCTACATTTGGTCGCAGTCACTGTCGCCACAGAGGCAGCCGCAGGATGGCTGATGTCAGGAAAGCACAAGGAAATCCTCGTGGTTTTGCTGGTGACTGCCGCTGACTTTAGAAAGAGCAAGATGATCTTAATTGATCTGCTATAAAATGTAAATTATAGTGTCCATCCAAAAAACATACATTGCTTATAGTGAAAACCACCCTTGAATGATGGGATAGTAGACTAAAAGCTCTAGGAATACAAACTATAACATATAAGAAGTACCCTGTATCAAGATTGATGCAAAACAAGTGACATTTGACCTTTTTAGAGAGGTTTAGCAAAAAAAAAAACACCTCTGGGGTCATTTGGTTGCATTTTCCATATGTATGGCCCCCCTCGGTCGATTTTGATGATTGACACCTCTTTTTAACCGTTAGAGCCAATAGAATCAAGGGAAAGTTCCTAAGATCCATCTAAACATTACCCATTCGTTAATGAGTGATGCGTAGCCAGAATGCCCAAAACCGGAAGCTGTCATACACTCTGGTAGCTCTCATAGCAACTATGTATATGAAAACTCAGTTTTTGACATAAATATGAAGATGGATTATCAGTAATCATTTCAAAGTGACACAGACACATTGGATTAACCTATGGATTAACCTTCAGCAGCGTTTTTATCATTTTGATGCCATTGAACACAACTTTTGATCAGAACAACAGCATAGGTAAGACAATGTCCCGTTTTTGCTCCGTAAAGCTCTGTGTTGTGTTGTCGCTCAGTGATGATACTTATAACCCTAGAATCTGTGGAATCTCAGTTTGCTAATCAATATCTTGTTTGTGCAGATCCTATATGTAATAAGGGTATTTATACCTAGAGTTCTGTGCTAAGTGTGTTAGCATTTTTTCGCTCTGGGCTCATTTAGACGATTCTTGTGAGACTTTTGTTTTGTTTCGGTAAAAATGTTTCGTATAATCAGTTAGCTGAGTTTCTTCCCGTTAAGTGGGTATGTCACATTAATAGGTTTTTAAATTTTAAGAAGCCCTGAGACACAGTTTCGTCAAAAAAAAAAACACAGTTTGAACAGGTTAAAGATGTTATTTAAAACTTTACCTCAATGTTACATGATAACAAAAGAAGAACATTCTCCAAGCAACATTCGGAAAATGTTTTCAGGAGGCTATTCTTTTTTATAAATGTTCCTGTGACAATATCCATACATTCATCTGGCTGCTACTTAGAAATTATTTATCTAATATATAGGGATGCAGCGAATATTCGGCCGCCAAAAATTATCGGCCGAAAATGGTAAAAAAGGCCCTTTCGGCTTTCGGTCGAAAATATTACGTTGGGTTACGTTGGTAAGCTAACGTGTTGTTGTGATAACGTAATCAAAACGCGGCGACAAGCACGGCGTGCGACCATGCTCGCGGCTGGCTCACAGCCAACATGTCTGCCACTTGGAGATATTTAAAAATATCAGAGAAAGAGGCGCGGATTGCGATTTGTAAAACGTGTTCAGCTGACATTTCTCGAGGGGGTGTAACTGCAAAGACTTTCACCACTTCGGGATTACTCCACCACTTGAAATCAAAACACCCGGACAAATATGCGGAGTAAGATCAAATCACAAGCACTGACAGCGGGAGACTGTTCAGCGCTGCCTCATGTGCTTGATGAGAAGAGGAACAGACTTATGGCTGATAAAGCAGAGAGGCTAATGTTCATTAAAAAGAACCTCCCACTTTTCCTTAATAAGTAGACAAGGCTGGCTTATCATAAGCTTATCTAGTTCTACATGTCTACTCTATACCCACTTTCCTGAACAATTTTCATTGTGAGTTATAATTCACCATCTCAGGTTATCATTAGGGGGAAATGACAGCAGCACAGTGTTCAATATATTGTACTTTCGGTATCTAAATGATACAATGTTGTTTATATTGCTCATGAGGACAGACCACCTTATTTGCAGATTCTTGAAATTGTAATTTAATTTGTAATTGATTGTGGATTTTGTATCCAGTTTTCAATTTATGTATCTTTATACAATGTTTACTACTTTGCTTATGAGGACAGACAGCCTTATTTACAGATTCTTGAAATTCAATTGTAATTTCATTTGTAAATAGTTACATTCATGTGGATTTATCCAGTTTGCACATTTGTATGCATGCACTTATAGGTGCATTTGTTGTTGTCGAAGGCCTGGCTGTTACAGTCTTTATTTACACTATTTTGTTGTAGGCCTACTGGCCTAGATGTTTATACAGTTTTAAAGCACCTTGGCTTTGTTCTGAATGCACTTTGTTGTAGTTATCCTACAGAGAAAAGAAAATGCACTTGACTTGGAATTAATGTACTGTATGCATTCAAAAGTGCTGAATAAATGTTTTATGGACCCATAATAGTGATTATTATTTAAGTTAAGTTAAGTTTTGCCATAATCATTTATTTTTCCATAATCAGGCAGCTGAACAACATTGGTAAAAAAATGTATACATTATATATATATATATATATATTTCTATTAATCATTTTCGGCCTTTCGGCATTCGGTTTTCGGCCAACCGTTTCCTATTTTCGGTATCGGTTTCGGCCAAGAATTTCCCATTCGGTGCACCCCTACTTATGTATATAGAATCTAAAATAAAAATCCTTAGATTCTTCAGAGTAGCCCCCTTTTGCCTGGGTGACAGCTTTGCACACTCTTGGCTTCTCTCATCAGCGTCATGAGGTCGTCAGCTGGAATGGTTTTCAAGTAACAGGTGTGCCTTGTCAAGAGTCAATTTGTGGAATCCCTTGCCTTCTGAATGTGTTTGAGAACATCAGTTGTGTTGTGCAGAGGTAGGGTTAGTGCACAGTGGAAAGCCCTATTTGACAATTTGTCAATATTTCGCATCACGTTCAAGGTCTTTATTTTCTCATACGAACATAGCTACAGTGTAGTATGACGATGAAAATCTTAGGTCACAGGCTCCTCCAACAGTGCAACATAAAAAAACAGATAACCAGAAAAATATAGTGCAAGTAAATAGTAAATACAAAAATAAATAGTTTAAAAAAGTGAAATAGTGCAATAAGAGAGTATATATGCAAGTTATTTGAATATGATATATTAGATAAATAATGTCTAAGTAGCAGCCAGATGAATGTATGGATGTTGTCAGAGGAACATTTATAAAAAATAGCCTCCTGAAAACATTTTCCGAATGTTGCTTGGAGAATGTTCTTCTTTTGTTATCATGTAACATTGAGGGAACGTGTTATAAAGAACATCTTTAATCTTATACCCCAACAACGTCCAAAACACATCCTCAGAATGTTGCAGGCAAAATATTTCACCTTTGCTAACATATCACATTAAAGGAACATTTTGTTAAAAACTTTCTATCATCTCAAGCCTCAATAACATCCTGAAAATGTTGCTTGGAGAATGTTCTTCTTTTGTTATAATGTAACATTGAGGTAAAGTTTTTTAAAGAACATCTTTAATCTGTTGCAGCACACGAGTCTTGTAACCCCTCACCCGGCCTTGGCGCGAGCTTGGAAATACGATTGGCGGTGATTTCATTTGAGGGGGGGGGGGGGGGGACGTCGCAAAACGAGAAGCATTCCGACCCAAGTACACAGGAATTAGGTATTTGGGGTCTACAATGAGAGAGAAGAGACTGTCAAGTTTGGCTGTACTCAAGGCACAGCACGGCATTGAATCAAAATGCACTAAAGCTGTTGATCTTAATAAGTTTGTGAGGCGTTTTGCTGAACAAGATGGTAATCGCCACATTCAGCTGTAATAGGCATGCCAACTTGATGCTCTGCTGACGGATGACTCGATGAGCATACAAATCTGTTAAGATGTTGACCTTGTATGTGTGTATATTTTATTTTTCTTTGTGGGGGTCTTCCCCCAAAGAACATTTTTAATTCCTGAGAAAGTCAAATAAGACGGTGTGTAAAACTACACTGCCCAGCCAAACAAAAGTAACAACTTTGATTTAACTAGGCCAGTAGGTAAGGACTTTCCACTGGATAATAACTTACTGCAGCGATGTATATGTTTTAGCTGAATACAAGTTTTTTAACCCTAACTGATGCAGTTAGTCACTTCTTTAATGTTTGTTCTTTCTGATGTAAAGTCAAGGTTGTAACTGTTTGCAGTAAAGTCGTGGGGCGCTGAACTGTTCCATTGAATCTTTAGAATTTCGATACATGATATAATTACTTGTCTTTCAAATTTGAAGGAGGGTGAGCAAGCATCTTGAAGAACATTCATCATTAACTCCTCCAAAAAATATAGTTTATTCAATAATAAATGAATATGTGAATCATAACAGTGATTGACAGCTGATAGAAATAATATGATTGTTAATAGTATCATATTCATTCAGACAAACATAGATGAGACAGTTAATGAATGTACTTATTGCAGTAGTCTTTATAGATATTAGGGGTGCACCGAATGGGAAATTCTTGGCCGAAACCGATACCGAAAATAGGAAACAGTTGGCCGAAAACCGAATGCCGAAAGGCCGAAAATGATTGATAGAAATATATATATATATATATATATATATATATATATATATATATATATAATGTATATATTTTTTACCAATGTTGTTCAGCTGCCTGATTATGGAAAAAGACATGATTATGTCAAAACTTAACTTAAATAATAATCACTATTATGGGTCCATAAAACATTTATTCAGCACTTTTGAATGCATACAGTACATTAATTCCAAGTCAAGTGCATTTTCTTTTCTCTGTAGGATAACTACAACAAAGTGCATTCAGAACAAAGCCAAGGTGCTTTAAAATAAAGTGTAAATAAAGACTTTAACAGCCAGGCCTTCAACAACAACAACAAATGCACCTATAAGTGCATGCATACAAATGTGCAAACTGGATAAATCCACATGAATGTAACTATTTACAAATGAAATTACAATTGAATTTCAAGAATCTGTAAATAAGGCTGTCTGTCCTCATAAGCAAAGTAGTAAACATTGTATAAAGATACAAAACTGGATACAAAATCCACAATCAATTACAAATTAAATTACAATTTCAAGAATCTGCAAATAAGGTGGTCTGTCCTGATGAGCAATGTAAACAACATTGTATCATTTAGATACCGAAAGTACAATATATTGAACACTGTGCTGCTGTCATTTCCCCCTAATGATAACCTGAGATGGTGAATTATAACTCACAATGAAAATTGTTCAGGAAAGTGGGTATAGAGTAGACATGTAGAACTAGATAAGCTTATGATAAGCCAGCCTTGTCTACTTATTAAGGAAAAGTGGGAGGTTCTTTTGAATGAACATTAGCTTCTCTGCTTTATGAGCCATAAGTCTGTTCCTCTTCTCATCAAGCACATGAGAGGCAGCGCTGAACAGTCTCTCGCTGTCAGTGCTTGTGATTTGATCTTACTCCGCATATTTGTCCGGGTGTTTTGATTTCAAGTGGTGGAGTAATCCCGAAGTGGTGAAAGTCTTTGCAGTTACACCCCCTCGAGAAATGTCAGCTGAACACGTTTTACAAATCGCAATCCGCGCCTCTTTCTCTGATATCTTTAAATATCTCCAAGCGGCAGACATGTTGGCTGTGAGCCAGCCGCGAGCATGGTCGCGCGCCGTGCTTGTCGCCGCGTTTTTATTACGTCATCACAACAACACATTAGCTTACCAACGTAACCCTGTTCTCTGACATTCGGTGATATTTTCAAAAGCCGAAAGGGCCTTTTTAACCATTTTCGGCCGATAATTTTCGGCGGCCGAATATTCGGTGCATCCCTAATAGATATGGTACCCCTGCTGGTCTAAGACTGAAACAAACTCATTCAGTTATTGTTCAGTTAAAATTCATTAAATTAGGTCTGCCACCTTATATATTTATATGTAAGGCTTTACTGATGAGCCACAATAATGTCACCTATGTTATTGAATTAAAATATTAATATTGTGGACAGGGCCGTATCCAGGATTTCCTAAATACCGAGGTCCAAACATGCTAGGGGGGTTCGGGGGTATACCCCCCCCGAGATTTCGGGGATTTTCATGATCTAGTTAGGTACTTTTTAAGTCCTGTGGGGGGTCACACATTGGATAATATATTGATTTCAAACCATGTCAGTGGGCTGCAGCATCAATTATTTTTGAAAGTGTAATGCATAAGAATCAGTTGATTGTTACTATTAATGATCTGGACATGCAGAAGAGGCTAAAATTATCACAAAACATTGTCAACATTCATTTTCCATGTCTCTCTCCTTTCCATAACCTGCAGCCTCTCTTCCATCTTCTTTAGTCTCTCTGTCTTCTTCCTGTTCATTACTCTCTCTGTCCTCTACTCTTTCTCTTTGTTCAATCTCTCCCTCGTTGTTCACTTTTTGCTCCTCTTCACTTGTCGCTCCTGCCAGTTAATTGAAAGCAATTCAGCAATTTAGTTCATTTCACTTATTTGTTTGCATTCTTTTTTTAAAATTTAAATCTCAAAAGAGAACAAAGATGTAAGCAAATTGTGTTTTATACAATTGTATGTTATTATGACATCATAACTGCAATAGATGTATGTTGTTTAAAAATGATGCCTATTGTCTATATTGTAAATGAAGACTAAGTTATAGATACATAGATAGATAGATAGATAGATAGATAGATGGGGTTATTAAGCCTACATTTTCTTTTGTGTGACTGCAGTTCCTCCCTGACTTCCATCACTTTCCCTTTCTCTCTGCCTGTCTCTTCCTTACCAAAGCTGAGCTTCAACTGACCTAGTCTTTTCATTATATCTGAGTCAGTGTAAAAAGAAAACAATACAATGTTATATCTTCAATGTTTTACTCAAATTGAAATGAAAGAAAAGCATTGCAACGTTTGTTAAAAGTTAAACCTTCTGACATTGGATGAATGTAATTAACTGTAGCTCTCTAGCTAGTTTATTCACGCAATTTAAACCAAAGTATAGCCTATGGCTGCAATATAAGTTAGTGTGCATGTTGTTGGACGTCCACTGACTAACGTAGAGCGTTCACACCGGATCTGCGGGTCATATGATGTCCTGTGAGGAGCAGAAACACAAGCAGCCCGCTGGACTCAGATATCTAGATACCACATCACTCCTCCGCTGCTCCGATGCAAGTCCGGGCTGCGGTGGTTTGTTGATACGATAAATGTCGTCTTCTTCTGTCAGCTTTAATCAAGGCTACGTAGTTATGCAGCGCCCCCATCGGCAGTAAATGGAAGTTCTACAAAATACCCCGTTTAGTGCAATTATTTCACAAGTTTTGTTATATACACAGCTCGGAAATAAATACCGAGGAGGACCTCAATGGTGGATACGGCCCTGATTGTGGCTTTCCAAGTTAACATTGATTGATATGACTGCGATTAAATCAGCATATACTTCTGCCAGGAGATGCCACCCCTCAAAATCTCCTGCCACCCTCTTGCCACCCATGAATATTTTTCTAGATCCGCCCCTGGTCTTAGTTAACCTTAAACCATATAGGAACATTATTTGAAATAATAAACATCCTCAAAAGGTTCTTTGAACATCAGATGAAACCATTTTCTTTAAAACATTATTAGAACCTGTAGGTAACGTTAGCCAAAGTTGTGAGAACATTCCCTGCTAGCTGGGTACAAGCTTGATGTTTTTCCTCTAGATCAGCGGTTCCCAACCTTTTTCAACTCAGGGCTCACTTAAGAATCTAAACATTTTTCGTGGCCCACATTCAACCATAAACAATATGGAGGCTAAATAAAGTACTTCTTATTTTAATTAGAAAAGGAGCTGGCCATCAGTAACAAACTGACATTTAATTTAGTTGAATACTTAATTCTGATTGGTCAATTTAGAAACAAGTTTATTTATGTGACACGTTGTTAATCCAGTAGTACAGACCGCTGTCAATGTCTGTAATCCCAGCTAGCAGGGAACGTTCTCACAACTTTGACTAAAGTTACCTAGAGGTTCTAATAATGTTTAAACATTCCCTCAATGTTGCATGATGACAAAAGAAGAACATTTTCAAAGCAACATTCGGATAATGTTTTCAGGAGGTAATTCTTTTTTTATTAAACGTTCCTGTGATGGCAAATATTAACACGGTCATGGTCAACGTCAGATTTATTTGGAGAGCGCTTTAAAAAACAAACTTGTTGTTTGAAAAGAATGTTTACAAAATCTGATGTCACCATATTTTCCTTTTGAAAAAAACAAACAAGCACGTAATGTCATGATAAGCTGTATGCAGATATTGCATGTTTGTGGTGGCATGTGTGAGTTCCCAGCTAGACATTTTTGGTTCTAAAAACATTCTGAGAATGTTACCATTCATTGTTCTAGGAATGCTTTCAGTGGGACGTTTCATTTTGGTTCCCAGAATGTTCTTCTGAAAGGTAGTGTCGTGGCCCATTCTTGTGGGATATCTAAAAACTGTGCCACGTCAACAGGGATCCGCTTCTTGACTCACACGTTAAAAACCATCCAAATAAAGCTCTGCAGGCGCTGATTTCTTTGCCTTCCTTGGCCGATTTATGTACTTCCATATATTTAAACAAACAAAATAAACAAAATCATCAGTGTAACGTGGGGTCAAAGACTGTCCCGATTACAAGTTCATTGCTAGAGACAATTTCCTCCTCACGCTCAGTCCGACCCCTTCCTTATATCACAGGTGTGGCTCACAGTAAATTAAAGTTTTTCTCTGAATACTTAATTCGGTACCAATACATAAATGGAAAGAATATATTAAGATCTAAATTAATAAGAAAATAATACACTCATTGTCAACACAGAAAATGGCTCTAACAGGTAGGATAACGTTCTCTAAAAACATTCTTAACATTTTTGGTGCTAACTTTTTTAAGATGTATGAGCGCATTGAGACAATGAATAGGACGTATAAAAACAAATTTGCATGCCAATATTCACTCACAAGCACTTATAATCACACTAAGGTATGTAGGCCCACAGTATTCATAATATCATATGTGTAAAATATCGTAAAATAGTCACACTTATTTTCTGACTATAAAGGTTGTGTCTCGTATGTAGGTTATAACTGTTAGATAAGCTATCTGGCTGTGTGTGGTTTGTGAGGGCTGCGTATAAACAGTGTCCGCTGTTTATGCATAGTGGATAAAAATCGTTATTGCACCCTTTAGATTTGAGACCGACAGACATATAGAAGAACGGACTGACTGGCCGTTTCTCAATGTGGAGAAAAGCTGCTCCAGAGCCACTATTTCAAGCATACTACGTGATCGAGTGGCGCCGAATCACTGTTTAAATGCCCAGCATATACAGTGGGGCGAAAAAGTATTTTGTCAGCCACCAATTGTGCAAGTTCTCCCACTTAAAAAGATGAGAGAGGCCTGTCATTTTCATCCTAGGTATACCTGGACTATGAGAGACAAAATGAGAAAAAAAAAAATCCAGAAAATCACATTGTCTGATATTTAAATAATTTATTTGCAAATTATGGTGGAAAATAAGTATTTGGTCAATAACAAAAGTTCATCTCAATACTTTGTTATACCTTTGTTGGCAATGACAGAGGTCAAACGTGTTCTGTAAGTCTTCACAAGGTTTTCACACACTGTTGCTGGTATTTTGGCCCATTCCTCCATGCAGATCTTCTCTAGAGCAGTGATGTTTTGGGGCTGTCGCTGGGCAACACGGACTTTCAACTCCCTCCAAAGATTTTCTATGGGGTTGAGTTCTGGAGACTGGCTAGGCCACTCCAGGACCTTGAAATGCTTGGATCATTGTCATGCTGAAAGACCCAGCCACGTTTCATCTTCAATGCCCTTGCTGATGGAAGGAGGTTGTCACTCAAAATCTCACGATACATGGCCCCATTCATTCTTTCCTTTACACGGATCAGTCGTCCTGGTCCCTTTGCAGAAAAACCGCCCCAAAGCATGATGTTTCCACCCCCATGTTTCACAGTAGGTATGGTGTTCTTTGGATGCAACTCAGCATTCTTTCTCCTCCAAACACGTCTCGTTGAGTTTTTACCAAAAAGTTATATTTTGGTTTCATCTGACCATATGACATTCTCCCAATCCCCTTCTGGATCATCTAAATGCTCTCTAGCAAACTTCAGACGGGCCTGGACATGTACTGGCTTAAGCAGGGGGACACGTCTGGCACTGCAGGATTTGAGTCCCTGGCGGCGTAGTGTGTTACTGATGGTAGCCTTTGTTACTTTGGTCCCAGCTCTCTGCAGGTCATTGACTAGGTCCCCCCGTGTGTTTCTGGGATTTTTGCTCACCGTTCTTGTGATCATTTTGACCCCACGGGGTGAGATCTTGCGTGGAGCCCCAGATCGAGGGAGATTATCAGTGGTCTTGTAGGTCTTCCATTTTCTAATGATTGCTCCCACAGTTGATTTCTTCACACCAAGCTGCTTACCTATTGCAGATTCAGTCTTCCCAGCCTGGTGCAGGTCTACAATTTTGTTTCTGGTATCCTTTGACAGCTCTTTGGTCTTGGCCATAGTGGAGTTTGGAGTGTGACTGTTTGAGGTTGTGGACAGGTGTCTTTTATACTGATAACGAGTTCAAACAGGTGCCATTAATACAGTTAACAAGTGGAGGACAGAGGAGGCTCTTAAAGAAGAAGTTACAGGTCTGTGAGAGCCAGAAATCTTGTTTGTTTGAAGGTGACCAAATACTTATTTTCCACCATAATTTGCAAATAAATTCTTTAAAAATCAGACAGAGATTTTCTGGATTTTCTTTTCTCATTTTGTCTCTCATAGTTGAGGTATACCTAGGATGAAAATTACTCTCTCATCTTTTTAAGTGGGAGAACTTGCACAATTGGTGGCTGACTAAATACTTTTTTGCCCCACTGTATGTGCTACCAAGCAAGCCTCCTCCACATTGAGAAACGGCCACTGTCACTGCCCGTCCCTGAAACCCCTGTTAGTGTTTGTATGTGTTTGTTTCTACAGTGGGTGTTTCTCAATGTCGATTACGCTTGCTTGGTAGCACATGTCTTCCGAGTCACTTGCTTCAGAAGCGAGGCAAGAATACTTCCTCGCATTCGGAAAACAAACAGTGGAACAGGTGAGCAAGTGTGCAGGAGTGTGGCATATGAGAGGCCCCGCCTTACCTTTTCCGCCACAGATTTGGGGAATTTGGTCCGTGCGCAAAGCATCGTGGGGATTTTAAGACCGCGGAGTCTACACATGTGCAGCCTCGACATTTCTCCAAACGAAGTACGCTGGGCTCGGTAGAATTCCAAGTATGCTGGACATTCGAACAGTACTTTGGCGGGACTCGATGACGTAGTATGCTTGAAATAGTGGCTCTGGAGCAGCTTTACTCGAGATTGAGAAACACCCCTGTGTGTCTCTCTCTCTCCCTCCCCTGCCTGCTGGTCTGCTCTACACTGCTGGGAGCAATCTCCAATCAACCACACCTGCAACCTGCTCATCAGCCACACTATGAAAGCCTGCAGCATGCACTCATTCCCTGCTGGATTGTTGCCGTGAAAGGTTTGTTGCGTGCCTCTCTAGCTTTTTGCCAGCAGATCTTTTGACAACTTTGCCTGCTTTTGCCTCACACTGATTTTTCCAGGAGGAATCCAATGCACTGCCACACTCTCAAGACCAGCCAGGCCTATCTACCCACCCTGGAACAACTGTTGCTGCCATAACCAACCTCCACTCCCAGCTCCCCTTTTCTAATAAACAAATGTTACGCTCATCAGCTGATTCCGAGTCATCCTTTTACATGTGTTAATAGTAAAATTCCAATAGTTAAGTAAACTATCAAAATCATCCCACTTACCCAGGAATTTTGAGTTGAAAAATTGTAGGAATATTATGTCTTTATGTTCTAATAATGTTCAAATATTTTTGTAAATTGTTACCACAGAACATTTGCATAACGTAAAGCACGTTATCCTGGCAACATAAACAAATCTAACTTGCAGCTGAAAATGTTTTAAGAACAGTAGGGCATAATGTTCTAACAATGTTAACAAAAACATTTTAAGAAGGTTATCACCGAATATTTTAAGAATGTTTTTAGAGAACGTTATCCTACCTTTCAGAAGAACATTCTGGGAACCAAACTAAAACTTCTCGCTGAAAAGGTTTTAAAAATAGTAGGGAATAATGTTCTAACAATGTTATCAAAAACATTTTAAGAAGGTTATCACCAAACATTTTAAGAATGTTTTTAGACAACAATATCCTACCTTTCAGAAGAACATTCTTGGAACCAAACAAAAATTTCCCGCTGAAAACATTTTAAGAATAGTAGGGCATATTGTTCTAACAATGTTATCAAAAACATTTTAAGAAGGTTATCACCAAACATTTTAAGAATGTTTTTAGACAACATTATCCTACCTTTCAGAAGAACATTCTGGGAACCAAACTAAAACTTCCCGCTGAAAACGTTTTAAGAATAGTAGGCCATAATGTTCTAACGATGTTATCAAAAACATTTTAAGAACGTTTTTAGAGAACCTTATCTTTCAGAAGAACATTCTGGGAACCAAAAGAAAACTTCCCGCTGAAAACGTTCTCTCAGAATGTTTTTAGAACCAAAGATTTCTAGCTTGGTTATCACTTTAAATATTTTTCCATGATTGTGTTTATCATAAAGGATACTTTTTTACTTTTTTACAAGAGACCGGCTTGTTTAGTTAAGTTGGAACTAAAAGCCGATCGCGTTCACACCAGAATAAGTTCCCTGAGGGAAGATTACGCAAATGAAGCCGCTGACGTCACTTCTTCTTCTTCTGCTTTCGATTTACTGGCAGGCCGCAAACCACTTCACGGCGAGTACAGTAGCGGTATGCACCTTAAAGTTGTTTGCAATCCGCCAAAAAACCGAGAGAAGAACTTCACGGCGTATACTGCCACGCCCTCCGACCTCAGACATGATGGAGATGGAGTTGACTGAAGTTATGGTTTTTGTGCTCATGTTATACAGCTTTGTAACTGAGTTATTTCAGCCAACTAGGGATTTCACACAAATGTGGAGCCACCGGTCGAATGCAATTGCAATGCTGGTTCAGAATCGAAGGCGGTTAAAAAGCCTTAAAAAAAGGATTGGACGACGAAAAGCACGCACTATGGCCATGTTTCGATGTAGGATGGCTGAGGACGATGAGCGTTTTCATACTCATTTTGGATTTGTGGAGCTAAGTTGTGCCTTTGTATTTGTTCCAGATATGCGAATACTACGGAACGCGTCGTATCCCACGCTCTCTCTGGGTAAACAATAGAACATCGGCCTGGTTGGAGACGGTGGTGCCAACGTACACCTTTTTGCAGTGGATTAAAGATTTTCGAATGTCCAAGCACTCTTTTCAATACCTCTGTCGCCTGGAAGCAACGTTGGGGAGGCGCGACACAAACTACCGGGAGTGTGTACCTTTGCGTAAAAAAGACCGCCATAGCACTGTGGAAACTTGCGACCAGCTCTGAGTACAGGATCATCTCTCATTTGTTTGGAGTCGGCATCGCTACGGTGTGTTGCTGTGTGCACGAGTTCTGCTCCTCTGGAGTGGAATGCACCAGCTGGGCGTAAACAAGTAGGTCTTAACTCTAACGTCCGGCTTAGCTACGTCCGACTTAGTGATTTGAATTTACACCGAGTGCACCAAGCCTGACTAGTCTTGGTCGTAGCTGCGCCTGTTCTTAAGATGCGCGTCCACGTGAATACACGCGAAACAGTAATTGTTGCCAAGCAACACACGTCTACATAATTTAACACTCAAACTCCTCCATTCAGTGCAAGCTAAGACTTGGATAACAAAGTCATGGACAACGGAAACCAAAAGAAGAGAAACATGACGCCCACGCCCCGAAAAAGAAAGAGGGATTTTCCAGAGCTACAGCGTGAACTGGTGGAGAAAGAGATCGTTCATGTGGAGGTGGAGACCGCAAAACTGAAAGCGGAACAGGACAAAATTGAGCTGGAGAAGGAGAAATTAAGACTCAAAATGATAATTCTTAGGAATCAGCAAAGAATCACTGAAAAAGACAATTTATCATTCACCATTCTCTAATCATATTTGTTGTACTTGTTTTTATATCAATTTCATGTTAATAGTTCTTAAAATGTTGTTATCTAATGTTCTTGTGTGTGTTTTTTGAATAAAATAGGCTATAAAAAAAAAAGAAAATATGTGGTCACAATGGGAGCTTTGTTGAAATGCAATTGCAAAAAAACAGCGTTCATATTACAAATATACAGGGCTATATGTTGTTTATAATGTGATTGCGGTTAAGTCGTCCACCGATATCTTCACGGGTGCCAGGAGGATTTTGCTGCTTCTTCTTGTGTTGGAAGTGAATATAATTCCTAAGGCGGCGCTGGAGAGCCAAGGAAACTTGTCTAATAGCCCGACATGCAGTTGTGCGATGAACATTAATCATGTCTCCCACAGTATTAAAGTAAAATCTGAGCGCAATCAACACCTGCAAGGTTGGGGAGAGCGCAGCGTTTCTGTCTGATCCGTTCTGTTGTTGAGGGGAAATCTCCTCGATTAAATCAAAAAGGGATTGTCTGCCGAAACGAAACCTCTATCAGCTCACTGAATAGATGTCCAGTGGGTTTGTCCGATCACGGACGACTCTTTCTCTTCTTAATGCCCTTTCGTTGTTACAACATGTAAACAAGACTTACTGCCATAGTTATTTTCCTTCTTGCCTGTTTTACGTTACTATGGATACTAGTCTCTCTTTCCGATTTACGCTTGCTCCATACTAGGCGTAAAAGTTACATGCAATGCATACAGGGCTTAAGTATGAGGGGCCGTACAGGCCGTAATTCATACTGGTCCTCTCATGCACATACATTCTCCTTTCACATACCTACATTTTCACTCTTACACACATACATTCTCCTTATACATACTGTACATACATTTTCACTCTTACACACATATATTCTCCTTTCACATACATTTGCACTTTCACACACATACAGATGTAGCGATTCATTTCAGACAGTTTGAAACGCGAGGGCCGTGATTGGTACGTGATCTGCCCTCGCTCAAGGGAAAACCTCCAGCTTGACTTGAGATCGCCCCCGTGATAGATAAATGTAATTATAATGAAGCCAGCTGCAATGGATCATTGATCCACCAGGGGGTGCAGTGGGGTTCCACACTGGAGCTCATGTGAAATAAAGTCAGTTACAGTACGCTGGATGTACAGCGGAACTTTGTTAAGATCCATATGTCACGGATATCATACTACTGTTCCAAATAAGAGACATGTAATCATTTACAAAACATCACCATGTTGTTATTTAACAAAATAATTTTGTTATTCGAAAAAAAAACGAACGGGAGGAAATGCAGCCCGGCTCTCGATTTTTAATCCTAATTTAATCATCATCTTCACCACGATCATTTATGTTTATGTTCGCCAAATTGACATGAAATCACTGACATATATGGTTATACTGTATTCAACTTCATTAAAACGTTATTAACGTGCCTAAACTCAGTAATTCACCAAAAATATGTAGATTTTAATGGAGCTTCGTCGGTCGATCAGGATCGCAAATTGTAGCGGAGGGATCCTCATCTGGATGAAGGGTGTTATTTTCCCAATAAGGAACAAGTCGCTGCAAATTATCCCGCTTATTACATGGCCACATTCTCAACAAAGTAACGACATGACTCCCAATATTAATTGAAATGCTTTTATGGATTTAGAAAATGTTTTTATTGATTTAAAAAATAGTTGTATGTATTGATTTAAATTGACATGCATCCGCTAAGAAAAATAGTCCGTTGTTACCGTTTGTTAAACAGTCTGAATGAAACGGCAGCTCTCAGCTGTGTATTTACACAACTAATGGCCCATCAACCACAGCTCTCTCCCCCCCTCCCCCCCTGATCTTTCTTCTCCAGCAGCTACATTAACAGTAGGTTACTCTGAGTGACCATAGACTGTATGTGACAAGCTTACAGTTAGTGACGTAACAACACCATAAGAGCTGGTGGGTTGAAAGCAATACGGGAGGTAAAAATAACTAGAATAATTGTGATTTATTTATTGTGGCTTTTATGTTTTTAGGTATAAAATGTTATGTAATTCAGGCTTATAGTTCACCCTTCTCTAAAAGCCTTCAACAATGACAATATTCATTGTAATTTAATAAATCCTTCCAACACACATTGTAAAAAATAGCCTACTGTAAGTTAAGAAATCATTTCAATATGTACATCTTCTGATGCAACAACAATAACATTATAAATAGTAACATAACTGAACATGGTATTGCACATTTAGCTTTGAGTGTTACTGACCTGAGATGTTTTTATTATATGAATTAAGGTGACTGAGGCTTTTTAACATACAGGGATGCAAACTCATCAGGTATGAAAAAGGTGACAATGATTCGAGCCCCCGGCTCCCCCACCCCATGGAATGACAGAGGATTTTAGCAGTCAGAACAACTAAAGCAGCAGTGTTAATAATAACAGAAACGCCAAAGAGTCACATCTAATAGAAATATATAAAAGCATTTATTTTAAATTGTGTAGCAGTCAGTTTATAATTTTGGCAGCACTGTTGAGCATTTTGAAAATGTATTTTCGTGCCTCTGTGCAAGGCTTAAGTCTTTTTATCTTTATAGCCACATGGTGTAAAGTAACTAAGTTCATAAACTCAACAAGTACTATACTTGGGCACAATTTTGAGATACTTGTACTTTATTTAAGTATTTCAATGTTTTGCTACTTTGTTCTTCTACTCCACTACAGTTCAGAGGTACATGGTTTACTTTGACTCCACTACATGTATGTAATACCTTTAGTTACTTCACAGATCTGGATTAATTAAGTGAAATATAATCAAGTGTTAAATCAGACTTTAGTTCCACCTGGAGTAAATCCACAAGCTACCCTGCAGTATACAAAGTCATTCAAACTAGCTGCACCTTTACCAGCTTTGAGAACACTTTCATGATCAATCATTATAAAACATATCATAACTATTATTCTGAAATGGACCAATCTGCACAATGACTACTTTTACTGTCGGTACTTTCACTATATTTTGATGAGAATACTTTTCTACTTTTACTTGAGGAACATTTTGAATGCAGGACTTTTACTGTAACAGATTATTCCTACACTCTGGGACTATTACTTTTACTCAAGTACAAGATCTGAGTACTTCTACTTTTACTCAAGTACAAGACCTGAGTACTTCTACTTTTACTCTAGTACAAGATATGTGTGCTTCTACTTTTACTCAAGTACAAGACCTGAGTGCTTCTACTTTTACTCAAGTACAAGATTTGAGTACTTCTACTTTTACTCTAGTACAAGATCTGTGTGCTTCTACTTTTACTCAAGTACAAGATTTGAGTACTTCTACTTTTACTCTAGTACAAGATCTGTGTGCTTCTACTTTTACTCAAGTACAAGATCTGAGTACTTCTACTTTTACTCAAGTACAAGACCTGAGTACTTCTACTTTTACTCAAGTACAAGATCTGAGTACTTCTACTTTTACTCAAGTACAATATATATATACTTATACCACCTCTGTTTATAGCCTATAAAAAAAACTATTAGAAATAGAAGGCTAAAGCTAACGTTAGCAGATAGTGACAATGTATGCTAGCTAGCTAGCTCAACGATTCCTTAAATAATATTGCCACAGAAAAACTTTTCAGTTCACATCACGCTCTGCCGCTCCGACAGGGAGCTCTGCCCTGAACACCTGAACGGTCCGTTCAAACAGCTGTTCACCAGCGGTCCAGTCTGTGCCACAGTGACTCCGAACGCACAGTTAATATTAACGAACGCACCCGTAGGTAATGTAGCTGCTGAAGCTAGACCATCATCTCGGAGCAGCAGAGCCTTATTATACATCCATGAGCAGAGCCGACAGGCAGGAAGACTCGAGCACACAGCTCGTACTTCATTATAATATATAAAAAAAGAACACCATGCGTGTCATGATGGCACATAACAGCTCACGGCCGCAGATTACTCCGGGTCCCAGCCCCCCCCATACCCCAAAAATATTTGTATTGCAGATCTACATGAATCACACAAACGACCTATTTTGGATTCAAAACGGCGAATTTCGCCGAAAGGTGACAAGTTTGCATTACTGAACATAGACAGAGCACAACTGAAACATAACATCTGAGATGTAACAACATAATACACTTTTCGGGGATGCTTGGGATGTGAGGAGTGAGGGACACGGCTTAGAACGGGCGTGTCGCCTGGCAGGACAGGAGAGTGTGTGCACCAGTCTGCCTTGATCTATGAATTCATGTCCGTGACACTCACTGCTGCCCACAGCTGTTTTATAGAAGGAAATTCCTTCACTTCATGAAAGTGTTTTAACCACACACACCTCTACACACACATGACGGGTGTTATTTTCCCCATAAGGAACAAGTCGCTGCAAATTATCCCGCTTATTACATGGCCACATTCTCAACAAAGTAAGGACATGACTCCCAATATTAATTGAAATGCTTTTATGGATTTAGAAAATGTTTTTATTTATTAAAAAAATAGTTGTATTGATTTAAAAAATAGTTGTATGTATTGATTTAAATTGACATGCATCCGCTAAGAAAAATAGTCCGTTGTTACAGTTTTTTAAACAGTCTGAATGAAACGGCAGCTCTCAGCTGTGTATTTACAAAACTAATGGCCCATCAACCACAGCTCTCTCCCCCCTCCCCCCTTGATCTTTCTTCTCCAGCAGCTAAATTAACGGTAGGTTACTCTGAGTGACAAGCTTACAATTAGACACAACACTGTCATTGCCAGTGACCCTCAGTTTTACTTTTATGTTCAACTGCTAAATTCGTTTCTGATAAAAAAGGGCTTCTACTGTACCTAATTACCTTAACACTAGAACCGCCAGAGGTTTTTGTATAGGCCTACCTAAACCCGTCAAATCCCGCTATTAGAATGCAATTTTTAACAACATAGGGTGCTACATAACACACTTTCAGGAAAAGTTACGGACTGGGAGACTTTAATATTTTATTGAAAAAAAGTTACATTGCACACACACAACACACATCACACAAATTGACCCGATTGGCGGTTCTAGTGTTAAATAAACTCATTAATTAATGAAACCAGTTCAATACGCATTATTCTTATTCTTATCATTCTATATGAGCGCAGAAATAGTCTTAAAATCAGATCTTTTTTTTAAATGAAATCAGACGGCAGGCAGTTAGCTCTGATCACCTATGATAAATGTGCCGCACCTAATCGCTGGCCATTCAGCCACAGACACTGTTCGAAATGGGGGGGAGCTAGGGGGAGCTTGGCTTCCCCGAAGAGGGAGGGAGCTCCCCTGAAGGCTGACTTTGAGATAAATAGGGGGAGCCCAAAACAATCGTGCATATTTGTGTCACACAGATTAGAAATGTTTAGTTTCTGTAAATAACAGTTCTTGAAATAAATAATAGTTATTGTTCATTACAGTTTCTGAATATTTGTTTTATATTTGTGAATATGTCTGGGTGTTGCCATCTGTACGTGGCGGCGCTGCATTCTTACTTACGTTGCTATGGTTATGGCGGTGATGCCGGCGCGGTATTTGAAATGTTCATATTGATATTTTTTTAACTCTGGCTGTGTATTAAAAAAATATGGCAAAACGAAAACAGCCAAGCGTCACAGCTTTTGGATTCACAAGCAAAGAAGCGAAGGAGTCTAAAAATGACAACGTGAACGGAAAACAACTTTTAGTTGGCCGGCTGTAAGCGGCGTTAGGGTCGAGCTTGACAGCTACACACCGAGGGAGAGGCCTGCCGATGCGGAGCCTGAAGAGGCTTCAACAACGGCCACATCCGCCGGCATAGTGACACCGTCTGTATTAGTAGAAGAGTGTTTTTATAGCAATTGATCGCATCCGCGCTGCTGCGCCAGTCAACAGAGCGTGCGTGTGACATATTTAGTAGCAGGATGTGCTCTGAAAAATAGGGCTCCCCGAAAGCAAATGGGTAATTCGAAAACTGACAGAGCTCCCTCTATACAAATCAAACTGTAGACGGTGTGAAAGCACCTATTGTTTTAAATAATGGTCGGAATGTGACCTGTGAGCCTTCTGAATTACCGTGGGACAGCACATTCTAAACTAAAATGTTCAATCAATAAAGTAACATCTTATCTTATCTTAATAATATCTTCATATTAATAATAATAATAAATCATACAGTATGTGTCCGAAAGGGAGCAGGAGGAAGCAAACACAAAAATATACTGCATATTAAAGCAAACGATTGTAAAGGTTAAAGTATGAGCATAACAAATAAAGAAGTGTAATGTAAACATTTACATTATGATTATTTAATATATAAAGACTATATATTATTGAATTACAAGATTAGATATACTTTAGTTGATCTAAGATATTGATGTGTTCAAATGCTCTTCAAAACACAACTGAAAGTCCATGAAACTTGCCTTTCTCTATTTGTGAATGAAGCGCCATCTCCTGGTTAAAACCTGAAATAGAAAATCTGGCAACGCCCTCTTGGAAAATAGTGGGAGGGCTTAACATTCCTATATACTGGTCTTTGGCAGGTCGTAGGCAGGAAGCTGTAAGCTGGAGTCCAAAATTCAGTGCTACATCTGTATATTCTCCTTTTACATACATACATTTTCACTCTCACACACATATAAATTTACACTCACACATTCATACATTTTGCTCTTATATTATCATATTTCAATGCACACATTCATATATTGTAACTCACACATTCATGCATTTTGTTCTCATATTCATATATTTTAATGCTCATATTTATACATTTTGCTCTCATGCACATTCATTCAATGTTTACATTTAATATTATAAATAATATATGTATGTATGAAGACACTATATGTATGCAAGAGAAGAATGTATGTATGTATGAAGACAATGTATGTAGGTATGAAGACAATATATGTATGCAAGAGAAGAATGCATGTATGTGTGAGAGAAAGTATAGTGGAAACGGAAGGAGTATGGTTGAAACGGAAGGCAGGTCATTATCGCGCTGTGATTGGCTCAGAAGGTCGAGCGGGGCGGCCTCATGTTCAGAACTTCGGATTCAAATCAACATGATGGAGGGAAATGAATTTGTGTATCTACGGACCATTTTTTTTCTTTATTAAACAAGTAAACGGAAGAGCAACTGAGAGGCGTTTTTGCCCTTTTGTTTTTTACCTTTCTAAATGGTCTAATGGTCATTGGGCCGAGGGGGGAGGGGCCGCGAAACTTGCAGAAGTGATTTCAAAACAAAAAGCACTCGTTTGCTTGGAACGGTGATATTATAAACAAGGGTAAACTAGGGGAATTTAGCGATCACAACGAAAACGGCCAAGACACACATTGAGCCCAGAACATGAATGTTATTAAGGGCTGTAAATATAATAAGCCTGTGTCTAAAATGGACAACATTGTTAGGAGATTTAAACTATACAGCGGTTCTGCACTGCGGTCACCTCAGCCGTCTCTCAAGTTTTTTTTTCAAATCAGCAGCTCTTTTTTCCCCTGCTATAGTCGATGATCGATACAAATATTTGTTACCACAAGTTCTTAATAAAAGTGACACTGTTGGACTCGGTACTAGTTTGACTGCTACCAAAAATAAAATGAATTACTTTTACTGTGTACTTTATGAGTAATCCTCTGTCAAATTCCCCTCCATAGTAGCCTACATAATGCATGTTTTCTGCTATCTTTGATGAATGATAAAAAGACAATTTAACCATTAGTTCTTAATGATATTGACTGCGGTCAACTCAGCCGTCTCTCGCATTTGTTTGGTCAAATGAGCAGCGCTTCATTTTTGAGTGCGCGATTAATAGCGTTACGGTAATCGCAGAGAAGCGGCGCTCCTGGTCGCCTGTGAGTCGAGCTCATTCTTGGTAGCGACAGCCAATCACGTTCACGTCTGCTACCAAGATTCTACCAATAATTGAGAGCTCTGGCCAATCAGCGGCCGTATTGCTACCAAGAATTGCTCCCGCAGCAACCAAGAATTGACCAATCAGCGTCTCCGTAGGCGGGGCTACTCTGCGGACGCCGCGAGCGAGAGATTCACTTTTTCCCAACATCACGAAAGTAAGTAAATTATCCTTTAACTATGTTGTCAATGCTTATAAACTGTCATATTAGATGTATAGATATATTTTAACTAAACAACATGTTGCACAGGGACATTTTACGAATGACTAGCGAACCGGACATGTCCCGCCGTAACCGTTGCATGTATGTGATGTTTACCTACCGGTAGCGGATTATTATGTACATGTATCGTCAATTTAATGTTGTCATATCTGGCTAAATAACATGCCTGTTTATGACATTACCCAGTTTAAGTAAAGGACTAACATAGCTACGAGCTAGAAAGAATCTCGGACAGGACCGGACGGGACCGGACGGGACCGGACGGGAGCGAGCGGAGCTTCTTTTATTGCCTTTTTTTTCTCCGTCACCGGTGGTGCAGCGACCGTTGTGTTTTAAAAGTGAATTTAGTCTTTAAGCGAGCTTTAACAGCAGGATATGATATACAAATAAAACAAGAGCAAAACAAATCTTGCCCTTGAATGTAACCGGACACCTGTTTTTATTTTACCATTAATTTAAATACTAAACCTCACCTGTAAACAATGAAAGTCCGGGGGGGACAGTGAAGGGAAGTTACAATGCAGTTAACTCCACCTTATATTATGAAATACTTGTACTTGTACTTAGGCAGGCCTGTTTCCAGTATAATTGAGAGGAAATTATTAAATAGTTAGTATGAAGGTTGAGTCTTTCATACAAAATATAGGCTATTTATACATTTCGATTGATTGATTACATTTAAATGCATAATCTGCATTTGTACTTTTTTTTATTGATCTTTCATCATTTGTATTGTATGTAGTCATCAGTTTTTCTTTGAAAATATGTAATCTTTTACAGCTTTTTTATTAAATATTTATTATAAATTACATATTTCTCAGTTTTTTTTAATATGAGTATGTTCTTATTCTCTAGATCAGTGCTTCTCAAAGTGTGGTCCGTGAGCGACCGCTAGTGTTCCGTGAGTATATTGGTAACAATTCTTATTTGAAATAAATAAATAAATGTAAGTTTTCCGCACTCTCGTGGGAATATCTCCGCAATGGAGCGAGGCATGATATAGCCCAGTGCAACAACTTCATCAAACATTTTGCCACTTGTTTTTACCATTTTCAGGCGATTTGTAATCTGTTCTAGAAAAACGATGTGTTTTTTGACATTTGTGGAGTTAGGTGGTCCGCGAGTGTTTTTTTTATTGGTTAAGTGGTCCTTGGTATGAAAAAGTTTGAGAAACACTGCTCTAGATGGAACCATGCTTTCGAAAACGGGATGGTATTCTCAACTTGACAGACACTTTGGAAGCAACAAAGGTCAAGAAGTTCTACGCACAAACTGGCTTCAGTGTGAAGGGAGGGCACCGCCAAAAAGAAGACCAGCTTTCCACCACAAGGTGATGACTGAGACCACCATCCAGCTCCCAGAAGTGAATGTTGCAACTGTCAAACAATGGTGAGTAAATAAGCATCCTACATATACTGCAAGACATGTACTTACTTAAAATGATTTACTGTTCAAAATAATCCCAACTCTTTTTCATTACAGATATTCAATTTTGTTCATTAATATTGATTGTTTCTTGTTTCCGCAGGTTCAGCAGGCGCTGCAGGTCTCAGGAAGAGCAGGTCCTGAAGCAGGGTATCCCCGCTCCTGACGTTCCCATGGCAGGACCTGAGACGCTTCTTGTGGCAATGCAGAAAGGGACATCTCTGTTTCCTGGGAGTTTGGCTGAGCCTCACACCTTTGTTCTGCCATCAAACACTACTGGTGAGGTAAAGCTCCAGAAGAGATCACAACCAGTGGCCATCTCACAGGTCCACCTCCATACTATGCTCTTCCCTTCCTTGCACCGACTCCACCCTTCTCAACACCATACATGGTACCATCTATGCAGCTTCCTCAAGTGCCTGGATCCTCACAGGTTGTGCCTGGAAGCTCTCAGATGATGCTTCTCAACATGCCATTGCCATCAGCTACTCAGGCACTAACATCCGGTCAGAGTAACGTGCTGTACACCACACAGCAGTACAGGGAAAGACAAGAGGAGAGGGAGCAATCTGGATCAGGCAAAAGAAAATATGTCAAAAAGACAGACGCCATCATTTGTAAAAACTGTAACAAAGACAGGAAGCCACCAGCCCACTTACAGTACTTTGGCAATTGGTACTGTAAATAATCAGAGACCCAGTCCAATGAGGACTGGAGGGCTGTGCTGGAGCAAAGAGGGTATGGGAAAAAAAGAGAGGGGACGCACCTTAAATCAACAAATGTTGTGAGCCGGTGCAACTTGTTCACTTTGTTATATTTTGCACTGTTTTTATTGTATAGTTTTATTTTACACTTTACTATACATATTGTAAGAATTGTTGTTGCTATTATTACTGTTGTTTTAAATATATAAATACATATAAAACAAGTATGGATGTTTCTGTTTTGAATATTTCATCATCATATTTCACTTTCATTATTGTTATATTTACTTAATACTTTGTTCTTAAGTTTTAATACATTTATTAAAAGTTGTAATTATAATAATAAATGCACAACCTAACAATAATCCTCATACGTATTTGTCATATTACTTATATTCTAAGTAGGGCTGTCGAATGATTAACATTTTTAATCAGATTAATCACAGCTTAAAAATTAAATAATCATGATTAATCACCATTCGAACTATGTCCAAAATATGCCATTTCTTCATGTATATTGTTGTGGGAATGGAAAGATAAATGAAAGAAGGCGGATATATTCATTTAACATACCGTATGTATGTTTATTATAACATTGTTCTGTGTTTCAAAATGAAAGACAGCCCACACACCTATCAATCATCAAACCGTGGGGTCTTAATTCATTACGTGTTGATTTCTATCAACGGGGGAGTACTTCAGGAAGGTCGACGGGGGGGGGGGGGGCTAGTGGAGTACTTCGTGACCACAGAGTGTGAACGTTGTGATCAACTGTTTTAGCACAGTTCTCCAGTGAAGGGGGGGAGTCTCCCTCCGCAGCCGGTTGGCGTACTTTTGGCACAATTCCGTTGTACAGACCGACGTTAACAGCAGCCCTGTCTGTGCACACGCAGACCGACTCTGTTGTCCGGTGATCTAACCGCCTTCTGGAAAAGCCTCACAAGTACGTCGGTACGCAACTGCGCTTTGTGAAACAAGTGACGGTACGCATTTCAGATTACGCACATAACCTGCGTACCAGTTATGTGCACCCCTGGCCTGTACTACAGCAAAAGTATTCTCCGTCGGGGCTTCCTGCAACAACACCACGCTGGTATCTTGATTCTGATTGGCCAGAAGACATTATCAAAGATGTTCTATTGAGAAGACGATCACTACTTGACAAAAGTTTTCAAAACCGTTTCTGGTCTTCGGTATTTCCAGACAAGTGGCTACTGAAATCAATCTTACTAACTGCTGTCTTTGCAATTCTCGGCGCGAGTTGGCAGACTTTATTTTTCTTACTTTAACATCATTTTTCATGGTAGGGCTAAGCCATTTCTTGGTATGGGTGTAGCCTACCCTAGCCATACCCTGGCGCTGCCACTGGTGGGATGTATGGGGCGGGCCATTCTGCACATGCATTAAATATTTTAACGCGATTAATTAAAATAATTAATTACCGCCGTTAACGCGATAATTTTGACAGCATTAATTCTAAGTACTATTTTATATTAAGTACATCTATAGAAGTACTGTACAATGATGTACTTCCTTGCATGCAAAGATTTGACTCTGAACCTCATTGATTTGATAACATGAGTTACTTTGAAGATTTAGTTTAATTTATGTTACAAAGTACAATAATATAAACAGACAATGAATCACGAATGATTATGGTGAAGAACTTAAATGATCCATTGATTTTATACACAACCTACCCAAAAGTGTGGTAAAATAATAAATAAGCTCCACCTTTAAATGTATGCATGTTCTGACATACCAGGGATTGAGCAGGATTCGAAACCGGCTCGCAGGGTGTATTTCGGCTACTTCACGGTTATCAAACATAGACTAACACGCTATGTCCTCGGCGCTGACGGTAGTACAAGAGCTTATGCTATATTTGATGAGGGATAAAATAATTCAGCCATAAGTTCTTAATAAAATTGGTACTGTTGGACTCAGTAGCCTACTTGTTAAACTACCACCACAAATACAATGAAGTACTTTTACTGTGTAGCCTACTATTTGAGTAATACTATGTCAAACTCCCCTCCAGAGTACAATAATGCATGTTTTCTGCCCTCTTTGATGAAAGATAAAATTATTTTTTGCAATAAGTTCTTAATAAGATCAGTACTGTTGAATTCAGTACAACTTGTACTACTACCACAAGTACAATGAAGTACTTTTACTGTGTACTTTTTGAGTAATAGCCTACTCGTTTAAACTCCTGCCCTGAGTACACAAATGTGTTGCCACTTGTTTGTACCATTCTCAGGCGATTTGTAATCTGTTCCAGAAAAACAATGTGTTTTTTTTTTATTTCAAGACGCGTATAAAATAAACAATGGATGTCTTTTATGAACATTTATCCATGCTGAAAGTAGATTTTTATGTTTTAGGAGTGAGATAGAGATTATTATCTAATATATGCATCCAATGAAGCATTACATGAAGTCTGTTGATGATCAGAAGCTGTTGTTGGGGCTGCACACATCTTTTTTATTTTTGTTGTGTAGGCAGACCATGCAGGCCAGCCCAATGGTCACCAAGGTTCATGTTTTAAAGGGCCCATGTCATGCTTTTCCAGTTATTACCCGTCCCCTTGTGTGTTATAAAGGTTTTTATGCATGTAAACGGTCTGCAGAGTCAAAAACCCTCAAAGTACACCCTGTAGCGAGTAAAACTCTAACACAGCTGGAGCTATTGGAGCTACAACGAGCCGTTAAAGGCAGAGAGTGAAATTCAGTGAATACACGTAGTTTACAGAGAGGTTGTATGAAAAACCAATGTGAATTTGGAAAATTGCACAATATAAATCTATTCTAGTAGACCTCAACAATGGAATTATGATCAGTGGAAATGGCCATGACATGGGCCCTTTAATAGCATTTTTACAAAAAAAAGCACAGGCGACTAACATGTGAAAAAAGGGCTTGGACCTCAGACAGTTAAACTTGGGCCTGCGACCATAGTTTTACTGTATTTAGTTTGGAAAATCCACAGCGGAGGTTTGTGTCGTACTACATGCATTTTGCATTTCTCTCAGTAGCCAACGATCTGTGAGTCTGTTGGCTTGGACGTGAACTCCGTAATAAATGTAGTCTAAATTTCATATGAGGTGTAAAACCTGTGAGCATTTTAAATCGCATTTGAACTAAATGCTTATATAATCTGTAGTTGTATTTGTATTGTTGATTTAATGTGTGAACGAGGCGATATAGAGAAGTTCAGCTGTAGTTATTATTAGGCTGTACTTTGTTATACTGTTGGAGTGGTAAGCAGGCCTATTGTTTTTGGATATTTGGGGAGTTAGGTGGTCCGCGAGTGTTTTTTTATTGGTTAAGTGGTCCTTGGTATGAAAAAGTAGTATCCTTGAAATATTGGCTTGGAAGCCAGTTTCTTCGAGATTGAGAAACGGCCACAGAATAACTGGAACTTGATAGCAGACACTGAAGAATGTATTGACAGTTACGGCCAGAGAATTGACAAAGACATTTGCTGCAGCCGCGAGGTGACACAGCTCCTGCCTCAATTCTGAAGATCTGTCCCTCAGTCCCATGTACTTAGCTCTGAGAGAGAAATCAAATTCTGTCCCTAGCTAAGAATATATGCCAAAGGGGAGACAGCACCAGATAAAATCGACTAACCGATGTCCCGACAGCAAACTATCTTGTGTCAACTTGGGCTAGGAATAACAAGGTGACAAAGCTGCTGTCTCAGAGAGAGTGCAGCATCTCAAAGTCACAGGCCTGTGTTCAGCGTGGGGAGTACAAGGTGATAAACTGGGACAAAGGTATTGGCCTAGGAAAATATTTTATGCTTGATATGAATCTTCAGAAGAGCCAGTGAGCTCGGCCCGGCACAGCCCATTGTGTTGTGTCAAGCCAATTGCCAGCAGCTCTTCAGATCACCCACAGACTGACCCTAGATCTGTGTACTGTGCGCAGCGCAGTGCCCAGTCAAGGTTAACTCATACATTAGCACAGTCAAAGCTCTTCACCCACACCTTTCCCATGATGCTGTTCACTGAGCTGTCTCTCTGTGACCTGCAGCTGCCAGCGGCTCAGGACGCTTTGTTTGGATTTGGCCACATGATCCGCTGATCCGGGCTCAGCGGGCCGTAACAAAAGAGTCCATGGCACCGTGAATCAGTAGTGTGCACGGTGTTGAACGACAGAGTGTGTGTTTGTGTGTGACTTGATGCTTCTGGTGACTTATGTCTGTCACAGAGGTGAATATTTTCCGTCTGACGGAATCTTTCAAAGAATGACAAAAACAGCGCAAAAATGTCCACCAGCGGCCCACATTATATTACATCCTTAGTGGCCAGGTCGACTGAGGGCGATCTACTGTACTCTACTGTAACTATTATTTAGTCATTCACACCCCTGTCCAGTTGGTGGCAAGTGTGTGCATATTAAGTAGCTATTGTCTCAGGGCTCGACATTAAGGACTGCCCGATGGCCCGGGGCCATCTAGTATTTAGCTCGGGCCATGAAGCCTCACCTGCTGGTTGCCCGATCGGGCAATCTATTATACCAGTATCATGCAGCTCGCGGATCCAGTAATGAGTGATCCGACAGTAAAATTAAACATATCTATAACTAGTTTAGGTAGTTTGAGAGGTAATTAAAATAGCTACGTGTGATATTCTAACCTGAAGTGTGTGTTTTGTTCCGCTCACCGCTGCATGTGATCATGCAGAGCTGCGTGTCGACTCGTCAGCAACAGCTGATCTCTCTCTCCCGTCAGATTAGACTTGACTCGCGTTTATGTCCATATCGATCAGATCCAGCTAGTTTTAGCTAATGATATGACTACCTGCTTATTAAAAGACACCGTGACCTAAACAATAAGTGTTGCTATGCAACTGGGTGAGGCCACAAAGTATAGGGCATCATTATGCATTTGTTTACATGCCCACCGGAACCCCGTGGCATTAGCAACAGATCAACGCACAATCAACCCATTCAGCACATCTCTTTCTCCACATTAAGTGTTACACATTAGAATTGACTACTCTTGTCTGTCACATACTCTTCTTGTCTGTCACATAAGTGGCGCAACTGAAGCGGTATTGCGCTAAAGGGAAATTATTTTGACCGGACATTTTGACCAAAGATATTTAGATTTGCTTGCTAACGGGAACTCTGACGTCGCCATTGTGTGTGCTTCGCGGATGCACTCGGCTGCTCGGGTCTGCTCGGTCAGCTTCTGGATGAGGAGGCATTCCTTCGACCAATTTACAGTAGATAACATTACAAACATTTTTAACAGGGGCCATAATAGCGTAAATAATGTTTGTTTTGGCAGTTATAACTGAATTTAATGTTTTCTACTTTTTTACATCTGGGAAGGCATTTGCCTTCAACAGATGGAAAGTGTCTTGACCAACAACTTAAGTATTTATTATAGCTATGCAGGGCATTCAAGCGAGCAAACACAAACAAGTGAAATGAAGAATACAATTGAAATTGTAATATTGTGGTGGTTCATCTTATAATTCAGTCTATAGAATGCACCAGACAGCATCTAAGACCTGCAAAGATCTAAATGTTCTAGGGGGAGGCCCCCCAAACCCTTCGTGCGTCATTTCGTCCGCGCACATTTTTCAGGGCAATCTCTATTGGGCTCAGGGCCATCTGTAAATTAGCTTAGATGGCCCACAGGGCCATCTCCCAAAATCATTAATGTCATGCACTGTGTCTAGTCTTGTATTTGACCTCGTTGTTTAACCGGCTTTAGCAATCGCAAAATGTCACGGCAGCTGAGTGTCCGAAGTTTAATAAGCCCAGTAATACCTCATTCACACCAACGCAACTCCGGTTCAAGCTCTGTGCTAGAGCTTTTCAGGTTCAGAACCGGTTCTTCAGTTTAGCTCCGGCTCTTTCACACTGCCCAGAGTACGACTGGTGCTGCGTCATTGCGTCATCGTTTGCGTCATGACGTAACCGTTTGTCTGCCTGCTTCATAAAGCCAAACCGCGGAAACCCCTCACAGCTGACACCAACAACAACAACAATGGCCGATTGCACTCCAGCTTCCTCTGGACCTCTTCAGAAGACCAAATTCCCAGTAGGTAGCTGGTGTCTTCAGTGGACCACTGCTGCTTGTTAAGTTTCTCCATCGTTGTGTACAAACTGGATAAAACGCCGGCTTTTTGTTGTTGATCAGGAGTTGATCCTACCCCTGCCCCTGCCCCCACCTCAACGTAAGCGTGACGTATGTGGTGCTTTTGCTCTTGCCGGGCAATTTTTTGGTGCTCAAAATGAACCGGATTCCGGAGCTAATAGGCTGCTCCGCTGCGGTGTGAAGAGGAAAAGAAGGTGAAAAAGGAGGGATTGATGCAGTGGAGGATGAAGGACAAGCCTGTAAGACTAAAACTGACAACGTTCAGCCAGCAGCAGAGGGACAAGCAAGTGGCAAGGAAAAATAAATCATTCATATTCGTTTTGACATGAAAAGTGACCCCACGGTCGGTGTCTCTGTTCATCTTTTTTTTTCTCCATGCCCTTAAAATTTCTGTATGAATCATAAAAAAAAGGAATGAATGAACATTTGCTGCTCAGTACCCAAACATAAATATTAATTATGTCTCATCATTAAAACAGGAAAAATAAAATGACGGGTAATAATGGAATATGACGGAAATGTTACGATCCTGTCCGTCAAAATGACGGACAACGAAAAAGTCTAACGCAGCCACTGGTCTGTCATAATATGACAGACATCTTTGAACACACTTCTTTGTGGAGATTTAGAAACGCTTGTATGCATATTGTATCATCTTTTCCCAGGGCTTTTTTTGGAAGTTTGAAGCTTTTACAGTACATAATTGAGCTGCTTGTTAAACATGTTTTTTTTTGTTTTAACATCAAATCACCTCCTGCAGAATGCTAGCACCACACTAGAAGACACAACGAGTCACATGTATAATATGAGGTCAATAGGTCAGCATTTCCTATTCCTTTTGTTTTGTTGAGCCATCCTCAGCTCCACTCACATCCTTCTAGTAAATAAATGTCCTCAATTAACTCTCTGAGATCCACATCAAGACATTTTCACTTTTGCATAACTTATACAATTCTGATTTCTTGCAGTAAAATCAAACTACTCTCGAGGTAGTGTATAGCTCCCTCAAAACATTATATATGAATAGGTGATATAAGCCCATCCCATCACTGTCTCTCCGCCTTGGAAAGTAATGTCCAAAGCCTCAGCTTTCACTTCTTTCATTCTCGCCCGTTTACCCTCTGTTGTTGTCGGCTGTGTATATTAACAGCCAACAGAAATGTTTGATTGAGAACATCAACAACAACGATGTTGGATGAAAATGTATCAATATGCATATGGATAACTTTAGAAAGAGAGTATACTCATATTTTACAAGAATGTGTGTTCATTTATGGCTCTGTAGTTTAAGAGGAAATATGGCATGCATGTCTCAAACCATTTCAGAGTGACAACAGTTTAAAGGGTCTCAGAGGGTTAAACAATAAACAGTGTTAAAACCTCTACACGCAAAGCATGCTTAGCAAATGTGAGAGCCAAATAACATGTTTGGATTAACATTACAATATATGATTACATGATTTCCCCCCCTAGATCTAACAAACTCTGTCTCTTTTGGTGTTTCAGGGTGGATCACTGGAACAATGAAAAAGAGCGCCTTGTCCTCATCACAGACAGCTCTCTCCTTGTCTTCAAGTACGACTTTGTCATGTTCAACTGTGAGCAAATCCAGAGGATCGCGCTCAACTTTGTGGACCGCATCTCCTGCGGCAAATTCAGCTTCCCAAAGCACTCCCTGCTGCAGTAAGTCTACAACGGACTTGACAATATAAACTAAACAGAGAAATAATATTAACAAATCTGACGAGACACAACAAAATGTTAGCCCAATTTTCTGCGCTGTGCCCACATTTTCTTCATAGAAGGAAAAATCCCTTTAAAAAATCCCATTCAGCTCTAACACAAAACCTGTTCAATCGCCTGTTAGTATGTTATTGCTTCATAACTATTCTAAAGAAAGGTATCAACGCATACGCAGGGTTTTTGGAAGAGGTAAATGTGTAATGAGGATTATAACATGCAGTCTTTTCAATGACGTACAAATGATGCATAAAGTATGCATGGTTTACTTCACAGTATTGACAGTGATTGGTGTTGTCAGGGCTAACAGTGACACGATGCTGAGGGCAGCGCTGTGCAGGGACACATGCAGGGCTGGGGGGGGGGAGTTAACTGGGGACACATGGAACAGCCTGAAAAAGGCACGGCAGCGGAACACGTATTTTGGGGGTAAGTAGTGCATAGCTGTCACTTGGAGCTGTCGCTTAACTGATTAGTGGCTAAATGAATGTAGTCCTTTCATCCAAACCTTTTAAAGACGGCTCAAGGGATACCAAACCAACTAAAACTAATTTGATGAATAAAACGTAATGCGCTGTGAAGAGCTTAGAGAGCTCGGCCTTTATTGGAGGCGTTATCTCTGCACATTACGCTGAATTATACATAAAACGCTTGTGAAAGCCACCCGGGAGTCCCAACAGTGAAGAGACGGATTCAAATGAGAAAGAGTCAAACATTTCCTCTCTCTGTCTTCATCTCCTCCTCCTCTCTGTCTCTCCCTCAGGAAGTGTCTCCTTTTTTGCGTCGAGGTCATTCTGTCTAATTTTGTACAGAAAGTGATATGCAGGAGAGTTCATGGTAAAACGCATCTCCCTCGCCGCTGTAATAGTGCATATCATTTCAAAAAGGCAGTGTGAGAGAAAAGTAGGAGAAGTCAGGCTGTGAACTTTATTCAGCTGCTATCTGTCATAATCTGTCAGGGTTTCCTGTTTTATTTAGAAAATCGTTATTTTTCACTTCCTGTCTTCGTGTTTTCCCGCCTTTGTGATTGTTGGATTCTTTCCACCTGCTGCGTTCTGTTTTGCCTTCTTGTGATCCATATTAATTTTCTCTGTCTTATTTTGAAAAGTGTTCACCCCAAATGTTATGTCTGTTGCTTCCTGTCTTGTCTAGTTTTACTTCCTGTCTTTAGTTTCCCTCCTGTCTGATTGTCTGGTTGTGTCCACCTGCTGCCCCCTCTGCAGCTGTGTCTTCAAGGTTCAAGGCTTTTATTGGTCATGTGTACACAGGGGCGGCGGCGCCCCTGTGCATACATAGCTACAGTGTAGTTATGATGATGAACATTTTAGGTCACAGGCTCCACAGGCAGACAGAGAAAGTCTGCAGCCCTGTATGCGTTCACTATGCAACACCTCTCCCGAGTCCCTAAGGAGCACGGGGAGAACGCAAGTGCCCCCATGTCCCCCACACTCAGACACTGACTATAGTGTGGAGGGCTCTCCCCCTCGTGCCTGAAGGCAGGCGAGGCGAGCCCTCCAGCCCTGTAGGGCCCAGTGCGCACTACGCCAGCCCACACCCCTCCAGGAGGCCCGGAAAAAACGTAAGCGCATTTACGCCCAGAGAGAGGGTCAGATGCCCACTGACCCACAGCCCCCCCCCCTCCTCACCAGTCCTGTGTTGCCCCAGCAAGCACAGACGCAGAGAAAGAGCCAGACATATCCAAGAGATAAAACTTTATGAAGGGGCCTGGCGTTGACCAAGACGCCGCCGTACATATATCCTCACTCACACCGTTGAAAAATCGGTTGACACAGCCACAGCCCGAGTCGAGTGCGCACGGCTCTCCCTGCCTGTTCGTAGGCGTGTGCAATGTCCGCAGAGCCAGCCTGCCAGACGTTTCTTGGACAGAGCTTTCCCAGTCATCCCGCCCCCGAAGCACATAAACAGCTGTTCAGTGCATCTAAGGGCAGCTGTGCGTTCTACTTTACATGCTAACGCGTGCACCGGGCAGAGAAGGTGTAATTTAGCTTCCCTGGTCACACCATGGGGTGAAAGACTAAAACCCCCCAACTGAATAGCCCTCGACCTGAACGCACTCCTTAGGCTCTTGGGCACAAAGGAGGGGTTCGGTCTGAGTGTCGCCCCGCTCCGGTCACCCCGAATCAACAAGCAACTCGGGTGCACCGACAGAACGTTTAACTCAGACACTCTTTTGGCTGACGTTAAGGCAAGTAGCAATGCTGTCTTCCACGACAGTGCTTTCAGGGAGGAGAGCTCCAGAGGCTCAAATAGTTCTGTGACCAGAGCCTCGAGCAACAGCGGCAGGTGCCACTGCGGGGCGGAGGCGTGCACTACTGGGCTCAGCCTCCTAACCCCCTGTAAAAACCGCGACCTCAGTGGATGAGAAAAGGCTGACCTGCCGTCAAATCCCTCATGGCAGGACGAGATGGCTGCTGCATATACCTTTACCGTAGAATGAGCATGCCCTCTGTCCACCAATAACTCTAAGAAGGATGAAATAGAGTCCAGATAGGGGCTCAATTCCCCGCTCCTCACACCATCCATGGAATCCCAGTGATTGTTAATCTGACCTTAGCAGCGGTCCGGATAATTGCTCCTGTCCTGAGGCGGGAGGGCGGGGCCTCTGTTTGAGGAGTAATCAAAGAGATGCCCAACACGCCTAGATTATTGGCCGCAGCCGCCCTGCACCCTGACGATGCCCGACATGGCTGCTACTGGGGCCTTCGTCCTCAGTGGACGCCGCCACGTCGCCTCCACACACTGCCAGATATCTGGCAACGGGGGCGAGACAAAGGCCTGGGGTGAGCGGTAAGCCTACAGCAGGGGTGCCCACACTTTTTTGGCTGGTGAGCTACTTTTGAAATGACCAGCTCACCGAGGTTTACCAACCAAAAATAAAATCCCAAATTGCAAGGGTTGCTGAATAACTCGTTTTATTTATACATGGGATAACTACAATAGGGCTGCAACAAACGACTAATTTGATAATCGATGAATCTATTGATGAATGAAACGATTAATGGACTATTCGGACTATTATGCCTTGCACAATTTCTCAAACGCTCTTATTTAGCTATCAACTTTTAGATTTAGCTTGGGGTTGTTTTAGGCATGTGGAAACTAACAATGAAGACAATAAAGATGAATACTTGATTTAAAAATAGATATATTATTAAATTAACTTAACAAATTGTGAAAAAAATTCAACATTGCTTTTTATTTAAATAAAATAAAGAATATTTCACATCAAAAGAAACAACCATGTTTTAACAAATCGTATTAAATAATGTCATGATAGAACTGTAAACAGAATAGCTGAAACTTTAACAAAAATAAATAACTCAGTTACCTCTAATCATTAACCCATGTTTGTATCATTGAGTTAACTCTGTGTGTTGCTGCTAGCATACATAACACCTGACGTGGAGACGTTACTCGTGGATGGGGCTACAGAGCTGCTAGAAAGACAGTCGAACCCGGTGCATTCCTCCGTCTGGATGTGGTGCACTTTTGCTAAATGTTTAGACAAATTGCTCGTGTTACCGCCCTTACATGCTAAACACTTTTGGCAAGGAGCATTGTCCACCTCAAGACGGGTAACATTTAACATACCTTGGAGCGCTTCTCTCAGCCATCTCCTCCGTGTGTTGCTGCATGTAGCAGCTGCGTGTGTGTAAACTGCCCCGCCCCCTCGCACACAGACGGGAGACAGAGATCTGGTCTGGATTGGAAAGATCGGAAATACACCGACCATAGACGCATTTGTTTGTCTTTTTGCATGTTAGAAACGAGTTGGCAACACTAAGACTGCGAGATAATGTTTGTGTAGCAATAATACATTACCTTTATCTTTCTAAACTCGCTACTCGGAGGGAAGTCGCTGTCATATGCCTTGTGAACACTCCGATAATGCCTCTCCACGTTACCTTTCTTTGGCAGAGCAACGCTTGCTTTACAAATAAGGCAAATAACCTTTGAATGTGACATCATAAAAAAATATTCTTCCTCCCATTCTGTGTGGAAGTGGTATGTCTTTAGCTTTTTGCTCGGTCCCGCACTCATTTTGTTGTTTGTCTCTTTAACTTAATTTGACTTTTCCCGGCACTTGACTGATTTTGTATGGCTTTGCATTCTGGGTTAACAGACTGGAAAGCGATAGGTCGCTTTTTCTGTCAATCAAGTAAACTCCTGAATTAAGTGGCAGGGAGGCCAAGGGAGGAGGGATCAAAACCTGTTTTGTCAATTTTAACGGAGCTGGATTTTATTTTTTTATGAATGACTCGCAATCTACCATTATTGCACCGCTGGGGAGTCCAGCCGCGCAGACCTGAGTGCTGGGCCCTCCTGGCCACCGGAACAGAAGGTGTTGGATAACGAGGCGTCCTCGTCATCCTCCCCCTCCGCAAAGTCGACCACCCGGTCCCTCGGGAGGGTGAACTCGAACGGCACGTCGTCCTGATCGTCCATGTTGACCACCTCGAGGTCCGGATCCTCCATCTCCACCTGTACCTGCGGGCCTCGCTTCCTCCGGAAGCGACAGACAATGCAGGCCGGTGTCTCGCCCAGGCCCTGCTCGGCATGATTCGGCCCCAGGCACTGGAAGCACTGGCGGTGCGGGTCAGCCCCCGCAATTAGGCCGGGGCACGACGGGCAGGTTCGGTGCTCCAGGAGTGGTTCCATTCTTTCAATAACTTATTTACTTTCTCTCATACGTCTTACAGCTCAGTGTCACTTCCGCTCGCTGAAGAGAGGAGGTGAGATGCGCGCGCATTAGGGGTGTTGAAAATAATCGTTTCTACGATGCATTGCAATGCGGACGATTCGGTATCGATGCAGTGACGGAAGATAATCGATTATAGCGTAGTAACGTTGCTTCCTGATTTTCCGGCCACGGCTTTACTATAACGTTTTTTTTTCTGTCACTTTAATATCAAATCGGTCGGTGACGCAGAGATCAGGGAACAGACGTGACAGCGGCACAGCGGCACAGCAACACCAAACACAGAGCAGTCTGCTTTATCCACCAACACAAGAACCAACAGCAGAAGGACCCGCTCTGAATCACTCCGTGTCGCTGCGGCTCAGAGACACATGGATTTATGTTTTTCAAAAATAATCGCGTTACAATCATGTCAGGTTTTTGGTGGATTTAATTAAGTCTTGGATTGCAGAGTATGAATGTCTTCTATACATTTTCAGACGATATATACGTGTGTAAAGTTTCTGAAGGCAGGAGGAACAAAGCTTCCGCGATCAACGTCTCCTCTCCGTTCCTCCAAACCCCGCCCCCTCCCGGAAAATAATGAGTGACAGGCTGATAGTAACCTGATAGAAACTGTATTATTCACTTAATCACTGAGATATAATGAAGCTAACTTAATCTCATACATTCATGGGATTTATGTAACAGTAAGACAGAGAATGTAAATGTGCACCCACATGCAGTATTTTCGTTTGTATATGCTATTGTAAATACTCCTGTTGTCTGCTGTGTTCAGACTCAAGTCCTGTGTGTGATGCCACATTCAGGACATTCAGTCTCCTTTTTTTAACAGAAGACTGTTGCTAGAAGCTGCAGCTAGACTGCAGAAGCATTATTTTTTTGTTTTTGAGGATGGAAAAACTTCACACACAGATATAGGGAGGCTAGACCTATACAATTCATTTATTTTGGTTTATAAATTAATGTCAAGACATTTATGTTATTGATTTCTGAAGCACTTTCTAAATAATAAAAAGAGAGTTCATATGTATTTACTGCATGTATGCATTGATGAAAAATAAGCCTTTGGTAACGCATTGGTATGCATCGGGATATCAAATTGAATCGAATGGTTCACAGGATAATCGTAATCGAATCGAATCGTGAGACCAGTGAAGATGCACAGCCCTAGCGCGCATTCAGGTAGGCCCGCCCCTGGGCCGGCTATGTCTATAGAAATCTCAGTAGGTGAATGCTTGCATGATAAGGTAGTACCCATAGAGTCCAATCAATCAATCAATGTCAATCAATGTTTATTTATATAGCCCAATATCACAAATGTTACTTTTGTCTCAGTGGGCTTCACAGTTTGTACAGAATATCAGTATGACAATACGACACCCTCTGTCCTTAGACCCTCACATCGTACAAGGAAAAACTTCCGGAGAAAACCCACAGTTTAAAGGGGGGGAAAACCTCAGGGAGAGCAACAGAGGAGGGGATCCCTCTCCCAGGATGGACAGACTTGCAATAGATGCCGTGTGTAAATTGAAAAGATAATACATTTACAACATAGGTTGTCAGAATGTTTGGAAATGCATGTGTCTATAATAAGAAGATGAATCCACGAGGATATCCATCCAGGACTCATGATCCAGGACCACAGCAACAGGCACAGCCACGACTCAAGATCCAGAGCTCGCTATCCATGACTCAGGACCACAGCAACAGGATCAGCCACGACTCAGGATCCCGGCGTAGATAGACACCAAAAAGACATTTGGGGAAGCTGGGTTATTCGGAACATGAGAGCACACAGGTGCAGACAGAGAGAAGGAAGAAGTAAGGTGTCCCCCGACAAACTAAGCCTATAGCAGCAAAACTAGAGTCTGAATCTAATCAGCCCTAACTATAAGCTTTATCAAAAAGGAAGGTCTTAAGCGCACTCTTAAAAAACGGATAGGGTAGTCTGCCGCCCGAACACAAACTGGAAGCTGATTCCACAAATGTGGAGCTTGATAAGAATAGGCTCTGGCTCCCATTGTACTTTTAGAGACTCTAGGAACAAACAACAACCCTGCATTCTTTGAACGCAATGCCCTAGTAGGACAGTAGGGTATAGTGAGTTATTTAAGGTAAGATGGCGCCTGTCCATTAAGGGCTTTATAGGCGAGAAGAATAATTTAAAATGATATCCTGTATTCTATAGGCAGCCAGTGTAAGGCAGCCAGAACAGGAGTAATGTGGTCCCTTTTCCTAACTCTGGTTAGTACACGTGCTGCAGCATTTTTTATCAGCTGAAGCGACTCAACTGACTTCTTGGTACACCCTGATAATAAAGAGTTCCAATAATCCAGCCTTGAAGTAACAAATGCATGGACTAGTCTGCATCGTTTTTAGGCAAGATATGCCTGATTTTTGCAATGTTACGTAGATGGAAGTAGGCGGTTCTTGAAATTGATTTTATGTGGGCGTTAAAGGATAAATCCTGATCAAATATAACACCAAGATTCCTTAACGTCTCACTGGAGGCCAAATGAATGCCATCCATAATTAGTATATCTTTAGATAATTTGTTTCGTAGATTCTTTGGGCCGAGTACAATAACTTCAGTTTTGGCCTTGTTTAACATCGAAAAGTTCAAAGTAATCCAGGCTTTTAAGTCCTTGAGGCAGTCTTGAATTGTATTTAGATTATTAATTTCATCAGGTTTGATTGATAAATATAGTTGAGTATCATCTGCCTAACAATGAAAATGTACAGAATGATTCCTTATAATATTGCCTAACGGAAGCATATATAATGTGAACAAAGTTCAGTAGAGGGCGGAGCCTGTGAGAGATATAACTGTCCCTTTGTCTGGTGGTTTTAGTCCTGATGCTGTGGTACCGCCTGCCAGACGGCAGCAGACAGAACAGTTTGTTGCTGGGGGATGGGGGTCTTTGATAATCCTGAGGGCTTTCTTCCTGAGCCGCTGGGAGTAAAGATCCTCCATGGATGGCAGCTCCGTCCTGGTGATGTGCTGTGCAGTTTTCACCACCCTCTGTAAAGTCTTACGGTGCAAATGCCGTACCAGGCCGTGATGCAGCCAGTCAGGATCCTCTCTATGGTGCACCAGTAGAAGGTCAGGATGCTCTCTATGGAGCACCTGTAGAAAGTCAGGATGCTCTCTATGGTGCACCTGTAGAAGGTCAGGATGCACTCCATGGTGCACCTGTAGGAGGTCAGGATCCTCTCTATGGTGCACCTGTAGAAGGTCAGGATCCTCTCTATGGTGCACCTGTAGACGGTCAGGATGCTATCTATGGTGCGCCTGTAGAAGGTCAGGATCCTCTCTATGGAGCACCTGTAGGACAGGATCCTCTCTATGGTGCATCTGTAGAAGTTGCAGAGTATCCTGGAGTCCATGTTGTACCTCCGAAGTCTGCGGAGGAAGAAGAGCCGCTGTCGAGATGTTTTGGTGATGGTGGTAATGTGAAGAGTCGAGGAACCTGAAGCTGCTGACTCTCTCCATCATAGTCCCATTGATGGCGATGGGGGCGTGTCCCTCTCTCTGCTGATTCCTGTTATCCACAATCAGCTCCTTTTGCTGACATTGAGATGGAGGTTGTTATCCTGGCACCAAGATGTCAGGTTTTTAACCTCTCTGTTCGTCGTCTTGTCGCAGTCGGTGATCTGGCCGATGACGGTCGTGTCGTCAGCAAACTTCGTTGGAGCTGTGTGTGGCCACGCGTTACTGTAACGCGTTACTGTAACGCAACTAACTTTTGCGGTAACTAATAACGTTACTAGTTACCTATTCCCATTCAGTCACGCTGTTATAGTTAATGTGATTTAAATGGGTGCGTTACTGCGTTACATTATGTGATCCAACTGAACCGAATCTCCCTGCAGATGTAACTTACAGGCGAATACAGTGATGACCTCTCACAGTACCATGGAAAAGTGAAAGTGACCAGAGAGGAGTGATGATTGGTTAACGCGGGGTAACATTTCAGGGTAAGCCAATCAGAGACAGAGTTGGGCGGGTCTTGCCTTATGGGGAAAATACACAGAAACACAAACACTTGCTAACACACACACACATACACGGCAACGCCCACCACCAGCACACACACACACAATGGCAGATGCAAGTATCAGCGAGAGCAGCAGCGCATTTACAACTTGGAGATTACTTATAAGGCTGAAAGCACCTCTTCTTAAGTGTATCCACCATTATTGATTTTGTTTATGCTAAATGGCCAGATCTGAGGTAAATTATTTCACTGTTAGTTTGTTTTTGTGAGGCTGAAAATAGTTTGTTTGTCTTCAGTGTCAGTCTGACAGTTTATTATTTATTTAATTGTTACTGCCAAAAGAGTGTAGTTCTTGTTTAATTGTTACACTGCCAAAATAGTGTAGTTGTTGTTAATGTGTAGACTGCCAAAAGAGTGTAGTGGTTTTTATTTCATATTGCAATACAAGTGCACTACTTAGAACTTGATTTTTGAGGCTACAATAAAGATGCCTGTAAAAATGTCTAAACATATCTTTTGTGTTTTATTGTTCCACTACATTTCATAATGATAATTGCTACAATGATGGGGAGTTGTATTTTCTCTTACTGTGCCACAGAAAAACACAAAAACTTGTATTGTTATTAGGGTCTGAGACCTAGGTCGGCGAAGACCCTATTGAAATCGGTCGCGCAGCGACCGATAAACCTGCGAAACACACACAAAACAGGGAAAACGACCGGCAAAAGCACAGAAAAGGTTCGGAAATCATGACGGGTGATAGGCCGCGTGAGCCCAGTCACGTGGGCTTCATGATTGATATCGGTAGGATCAATTTAGTCGCTCGCAACGCGAGCGATAACCATGCAAAACCCACACAAAACAGGGCAAAAGACGGGCAAAAGACGGGCAAAAGTGGCCTAAATCATGACAGTAGGTAGCCCACGCCAACCGACTCGGCCATCCTAGGCCGTCCATAAACATGATTGATATCGGTCCGATTATTATTATTCTTCTTCTTCTTCTGATTATTATTTGAATACATTGCGCGCACTTTTGACCCCCGCAACAAATGTGAAAACTCACCAAATTTCGCATGCGCATCACAAGTCGTGAAAATAGCGATGAGTAATTGGTACCGGAACTTTGCGTAAAAAATTGCGTAGACCACGCCCACTTCCGTTTTAAACGTTAACTCCCCCTACTTTAACTTTTACGTAAACCAACGAAACTCGCTACGCATATCTAGGGTGCGGAGACGAGCAAAAAAGCCTCTTGGAGGGGTATAAAATAACGTACAGGAAGTCGGCCATTTTGAATTTGGCGTTGGAAAAACGCGATTTATCGCGTTTTTCGTCCTCCGTACAAATTTTGTATTGCGTTCGGGACTTTATCCGAACGACTCAAAATTCGTCAGGTATTATCTCGAGACATGGGCGGCAAATTGTTATCATGCAGTTTTTTGGTTTTTCGCACGGCATGACCGTGATTTGGCGCCAAAGTTCGCGTTCGCTCGATGCTAGGCGGTCCCTTGCCATGGAACACGATGATGGCATAACGCCAACTGAAATACTCAGAACGCCACCAAACTTCACATGATGGTTAACACTGCGGCCCTGAACAGCTCTAGGTCAAATCTGATGTTACTTCATTTGCCATTACCATGGCAACGGATCCTTCGCCATTAAACATGTTGTTGCTGTAACTCCAATGGACACGGTCCCATCGTCCCCCAGACTTAACTTTTATATCACCGGTCAATGCCTCAACAGCTCTACGTGAAATCCGAGATCTCACCATATGCCGTTTCCATGACAACACTTCCCTCGCCAAAAAACCCGGCATTGACGTAACTCAATGGAAAATCATCCAAACGGCACCAGACTTCCGACTATCATTAATGGTCCGGCCCTCAACAGCTCTATGTCAATTATGGGATGTCATCATATGCCGTTTCCATGGCAACGCTTCCTTCACCATAAAATACCATGTTGTTGTAAGTCAATGGAAAATAGTCCAAACGGCACCAGACTTCATATGATGGCTAATGGTCCGGCCCTCAACAGCTCTCCGCCAATTATGGGATGTCATCATATGCCGTTTCGATGGCAACGCGTCCCTGGCCAAAAAACCTGGTGTTGTTGTAATTCAATGGAAAATCCTCCAAACGGCACCAGACTTCAGACTATCATTAATGGTCCGGCCCTCAACAGCTCTACGCCAATTATGGGATGTCATCATATGCCGTTGCCATGGCAACAGATCCCTCGCCAAAAAACCTGGTCTTTTTGTAATTCAATGGAAAATCGTCCAAACGGCACCAGACTTCAGACTATCATTAATGGTCCGGCCCTCAACAGCTCTCTCTCAATTAGGGGATGTCAACATATGCCGTTTCCATGGCAACCCATCCTTCGCCAAAAAATACGATGTTGTTGTAAGTCCATGGAAAATCGTCCAAACAGCACCAAACTTCAGACTATCATTAATGGTCCGGCCCTCAACAGCTCTACGTCAATTATGGGATGTCATCATATGCCGTTTCCATGGCAACGCTTCCTTCGCCATAAAATACCATGTTTTTGTAAGTCAATGGAAAATCGTCCAAACGGCACCAGACTTCAGACTATCATTAATGGTCCGGCCCTCAACAGCTCTATGTCAATTATGGAATGTCCTCATATGCCGTTGCCATGGCGACAGTTCCCTCGCCATGAAACACGGTGTTGTCCTAACTCAATGGACAATGGTCCAAACTGCACCAGACTTCAGACTATCATTAATGGTCCGGCCCTCAACAGCTCTATGTCAATTATGGGATGTCCTCATATGCCGTTGCCATGGCAATGCGTCCCCCGCCAATAAACCTGGTGTTGTCGTAACTCCAATGGACAAGGTCCCATCGTCCCCCAGACTTAACTTTTATATCACCGGTCAATGCCTCAACAGCTCTACGTGAAATCCGAGATCTCACCATATGCCGTTTCCATGGCAACACTTCCCTCGCCAAAAAACCCGGTATTGACGTAACTCAATGGAAAATCATCCAAACGGCACCAGACTTCAGACTATCATTAATGGTCCGGCCCTCAACAGCTCTATGTCAATTATGGGATGTCATCATATGCCGTTTCCATGGCAACGCTTCCTTCGCCATAAAATACCATGTTGTTGTAAGTCAATGGAAAATAGTCCAAACGGCACCAGACTTCATATGATGGCTAATGGTCCGGCCCTCAACAGCTCTCCGCCAAGTATGGGATGTCATCATATGCCGTTTCGATGGCAACGCGTCCCTGGCCAAAAAACCTGGTGTTGTTGTAATTCAATGGAAAATCCTCCAAACGGCACCAGACTTCAGACTATCATTAATGGTCCGGCCCTCAACACCTCAATGTCACAATAGTGAGTTTTCCTCAAAAGCTGTTGCCATGGCAACGCATCCCTCACCAAAATACCCGATGTTCTGTTAACTCAATGGAAAATCGTCCAAACGGCACCAGACTTCATATGATGGGTGACGGTCAGGCCCTGAACAGCTCTAACTCCATTATGGGGTGTCATCATATGCCGTTGCCATGGCGACAGATCCCTCGCCATGAAACACGGTGTTGTGTTAACTCAATGGAAAATCGTCCAAACGGCAACAGACTTCAGATGATGGCTAATGGTCCGGCCCTCAACAGCTCTACGCCAATTATGCGATGTCATCATATGCCGTTTCCATGGCAACGCATCCCTCGCCAAAAAACACGATGTTGTGTTAACTCAATGGAAAATGGTCCAAACGGCACCAGACTTCAGATCACAGTTAATGGTCCGGCCCTCAACACCTCAATGTGACAATAGTGACTTTTCCTCAAAAGCTGTTGCCATGGCAACGCATCCCTCACCAAAATACCCGATGTTCTGTTAACTCAATGGAAAATCGTCCAAACGGCACCAGACTTCATATGATGGGTGACGGTCAGGCCCTGAACAGCTCTAACTCCATTATGGGGTGTCATCATATGCCGTTGCCATGGCGACAGATCCCTCGCCATGAAACACAGTGTTGTGTTAACTCAATGGAAAATGGTCCAAACGGCACCAGACTTCAGATCACAGTTAATGGTCCGGCCCTCAACACCTCAATGTTACAATAGTGACTTTTCCTCAAAAGCTGTTGCCATGGCAACGCATCCCTCACCAAAATACCCGATGTTCTGTTAACTCAATGGAAAATCGTCCAAACGGCACCAGACTTCATATGATGGGTGACGGTCAGGCCCTGAACAGCTCTAACTCCATTATGGGGTGTCATCATATGCCGTTGCCATGGCGACAGATCCCTCGCCATGAAACACGGTGTTGTTTTAACTCAATGGAAAATCGTCCAAACGGCAACAGACTTCAGATGATGGCTAATGGTCCGGCCCTCAACAGCTCAACGCCAATTATGCGATGTCATCATATGCCGTTTCCATGGCAACGCATCCCTCGCCAAAAAACACAATGTTGTCGTAATTCAATGGAAAATCGTCCAAACGGCACCAGACTTCAGATCACAGTTAATGTTCCGGCCCTCAACACCTCACTGTGAAAATAGTGAGTTTTCTTCAAAAGCTGTTGCCATGGCAACGCATCCCTCGCCAAAATACCCGGTATTGTCATAACTCCATGGAAAATCGTCCAAACGGCACCAGACTTCAGACTATCATTAATGGTCAGGCCCTCAACAGCTCTATGTCAATTAGGGGATGTTATCATATGCCGTTGCCATGGCAACGCATCCCTCGCCATAAAACACAATGTTCTCTTAATTCCATGGAAAATCGTCCAAACCGCACCACACTTCAGATGACAGTTGATGGTCCGGCCCTCAACACCTGAATATGACAATAGTGAGTTTTCCTCAAAAGCTGTTGCCATGGCAACGCATCCCTCGCCGTTAAGCACGATATTGCTAAAACTCCTGTTTAAATGTTCAAAAAGTGTTCAAATTTCACATGTGTGCTAACGGTCAGACATATATGTGTCAGTTTTGAGATTTCGTCAAATGTCGTTGCTATGGTAACTAAATGGTCGCCGTGAAACACGGTTCTCTCATAACTCCAGTTAACTTGCTCCAAACGGCCCAAAACTTCACAGGTTTGATAACGATGCAGCCCTAAACACATCTAGGCGTATTATGGGGTGTCATCAAATTCCGTTGCCATGGCGACAGATCACTCCCCATCAAACACAATGTTTGTCATACTGCTGTAACTCCTGTGTACGTTGTCCCATCGGCCTGAAACTTCCCACGTTTGCCAACGGCCGAGTCCTCGAGACATCTGCCTGACGTCGACGTGCGGACAACAGCCTGCGGAGCGTCGAAGACCCGCTCAACGCTGCTCGCAGCTTTAATTGTTATTATTTTTAAAGTAAAGTAACTTGTTACTGGTTACTTTTACAATTTAGTAACTAATAAAGTAACTAGTTACTTTTTTTTTGAGAGCTGTAACTATAACTATTACTCGTTACTTTTTAAAAGCAACTTGCCCAACACTGGTGGCCATGCAGTCGTGTGTGAACAGGGAGTAGAGGAGAGGGCTGAGCACGCAGCCTTGAGGGGCTCCGGTGTTGAGGGTCAGGGTGGAGGATGTGATGTTTCCCACCCGCACTGCCTGGGGTCTGCCTGTCAGGAAGTTCAGGATCCAATCACAAAGGGGGCTGTTGAGCCTGAGTTCTCTGAGCTTGATGACCAGCTTGGAGGGCACAATGGTGTTGAAAGCTGAACTGCAATCAATGAACAGCATTCTCACATATGTGTTCCTCTGGTCCAGGTGTGAGAGGGCAGTGTGGATGGTGAGGGCTATGGCGTAATCTGTGGACCTGTTTGCTCTGTAGGCAAACTTCAGGGGGTCCAGAGAGTCAGGGAGGGAGGAGGTGATGAAGGTTTTGACTAACCACTCAAAGCACTTCATGATGATAGAGGTGAGTGCGACTGGGCGGTAGTCGTTGAGGCTGGTGGTTTTAGTCTTTTTGGGGACATGAACGATGGTGGAGTGTTTGAAGCATGTGGGGACTACAGACTGCAGCAGGGACCTGTTGAAGATGTCTGTGAACACCTCTGCCAGCTGAACTGCACACACCCTGAGAACAGGGCTAGTTCTACCATCAGGTACAGGAGCCTTGTGTGGGTTAACCCTTTTAACCTGTTAGACCCCATCCCCCCGCCGGCGGGAGGAAAAACGCATCATGTGCAGGAAATAGCGTCTGAGGGCTTCTTAATATTTAATAAACTATGAATGTTTCATATCCATGTAACGGGAAGAAACTCAGCTAACTGATCTTTTTTTTTTTTCTTGCAAAAAAAAACACAAAGCTAACGCTGAGCCTTTGCATTAGCCACGAGCGCAAAAATGCTAACGGCAATTGCACAGAAACTCACTCATAACACCCTTATTACTTATCGTAACTGCACATCCAACCCATCGATTAGCATCGTGAGAATACACTACACAGAATCGATGGGTATATATATCACAACCTGATATCACGGCAAGACATGAACATGTGACAATTTACCATGCTGGGAGACGTGAAGATGTCACGATTTCGTCCCTTAAAACGTGACAGTTACACAGTATTGTTAACCCATGTTAACCAGTGGAGAAATAACCGGAAATGCCAAGCAAATGCTACCCCGACGTAATGATTTATTTTGTAATAGTCACACTCGATTACGCCGATTTCCTTCGTTTCCCCAGCTGGTCGACACCTCTTTTAGCAGAAACAAAGGCTACATTAATGTATTAAATCGATGTTAATCCATGCGTGTGGATCATAGGTGTGGATGTGGAATTAACGGACGTGACGTTGTAAGATTGAGTTGCCAGGCAACAGCTTCGGTTCATGTTAATTTACAAACTCTTCAACTACAACCGTAGTTATATTTAAAAACATGTTAGAAGGCCTCACAAAATACTTTAATGCAAATTAAAATGTAAATGTGAAGGAATGTGTGTATAACAAAATACATCGGTGATTAACGAAACCGGAAACAGACGTAGGCAAGATCCTCAGCTCGATGATTTGGATGGTTTAGCCGCAATGCATGCTGGGATTTGGTGTTTATGTGATGTGAAATCTGAAAACGTTTTTTAAAAATAAAATAATACTTTATTCCGAGTGTGCTTGCTTTTCTCTTTGAAAGTCATCACATTGTAATACACGGTTCGGCTGTATTAAGTATTACATATCTGCCGTAATTCTGTATTTATAGAGCCCTGCTGAGAAGACTTCTAGACAAACAGGAGAACTGCTGCAAAACTGAAAAAGTGACGTGGAAAATAAATATATAAGCAATTAAACAACATCTTACATTTCTTTTCACACAGTACGTCTCCTCGCACTATCAACACTAATTCGGCTGACTTTTATATTTGATCCAATTGGTATATAGGCTGTATTTACACCATAACGGTGCACAGCTGATAGAAAGGGACACCTGGTGGTTGAAGAACGTTATTGAATTTTATTATTTTATTATTAGATATCCCTATAAAGTATATTCATTACTTGTTATTCTCTACTAATAGTTAATTAAAGACTATATATAATGACTAGTTTGCACACCCCTTTCAAGATTTCAAGATTTTCTAAGCTAAGGTTTATTGACATATCATATTATACACAACTACGGTGTAGTTGTCCCTTCCAATGACCTGGGTTCCCTGCAACCGTATTCAAAACCCATGGTCACAAATCTGGGCGTAAAAATGTACAGTTCTTTTAAATTGGATAAACAAATCAACTCAGTGGTTAAGTCCAGTTTTTTATCACTTGAGGCTCCTGTCCAACATTAAACCAGTTTTATCCTTTTTAGACTTTGAGCGTGTAATTCATGCCTTTGTTTCTACGCGTCAAGATTACTGTAATGCATTTTATGCCGGCCTAAACAAGACCTTGCTGGCACGACTGCAGCTGGTACAAAACGCTGCGGCTCGGCTGCTTACAGGAACACGCAAGCATGAACACATCAAGCCAATTCTGTGTGTTTTCCTGACACTTTTCTATGACTTGTGTGAGAACACAAGTTATCTTCAGCAGCAGTCACCTGACCGCTCGCTGTCAGTGTGCAGCCTCACTAGAAACGGTTCTGGACAGCAGCAGCAGCCATCACATTTTTTCATCAGTTTGAAGCATTAATCATTGTTGATAGAAAGTTGGTGCTCTGTATGGGCTGCATGGAAGATAGAATCTTCACAGTCATAAAAGTGGAGCCATGTTTGGCTTCATCTAGGTATTAAATATAATTAATATTGTACAATTGTTCCGAAGCATTTTTCACTACAGCAGTCTTGATGGACGTTTTGCTAACGTCCGTTGGTTGTAGATCTTTAATCCCTTCAGTTTGTTTAGCAGTCATTTCTTACAATATTTGGTGTGAAAAACATAACAGGCATCTCCTTTGTTGTTGTATTTTCTCTTATCTTTGATAATACTGTGCAACACTGTGCAACCAGCACTTTAGTGAATATTTGACCCCAGTGTTCCCTGGCCCATAGCTTCAGATCAAAGAAAAGACCTCCCTCTATGGAGGACGTGATCTTCCGTCAGGACCCTTGTCTAAGCTCCATCAGTCTCCACAACCTGCATGATGCCAACAGAGCTGTTAAGGGAGCGTCAGTATTCTTAGTGCCAATGCTTTGGTTCTCATTGTGTTTTCTCCAGGTGCGCCCATGATGAAAAAGCATCTGTAGGGAAGGATGTGTTTAAAGAGCCTTCTTTCCAAACTGTCTAGATAAGCTAATTACCCAGCACATCATCTGTTTCTTTATTCCTGTCTGAGAGAGATGGTGCTGAGGCTTAAAGAAGCCGCACTAGAGGCTGAATTCAGTTAGGAAATACTGTATTTATCTTTACACAGGTTGGAAATAATCCCATGGTTTTAATATAGCATCAATAGGGTTTAAATCTGTAGTTGAGATAGTCGTGGTATGAGTTCCTTAAGACATGGTTTACAAACAGTCATCCTCCTCACAGTCACTCCAAACACTCACACACAAACCAGAGCAATTCACACACTCAGACAGCAGAGAGCAGTCAGTACTCAGCAGACTTTATTTCAGTCAGAGCTACATCTGTTGGGGTGTGAAGCAGGAGATTTAAATGCTGAATGCAAAGGAATCTTTTTTTACCTTTAGCATGTATAATGATTGTCACACACACAACCAATTCTCTTGAAATGAGCACTTTCACTCTTTTCTTAGTTCCTTAACCACATCAAACTCCTAAACAGTATTTGGGTGAGCTCCCAGGTCAGTGAGATGGCAGCTATGCTGGGTATTCACATTCATTAAACAGTTGCAAAGGTTTCTAAGAGAAGTTTGTCTTACTGTGAGATTCACTTTACGGGGTTACACATTATGTCACATCTCAACCCCTGCTAAGTAATCTGCCAAAGGAGACACACCCCATACTCTTCTTATATATGGTTTGGACACACTTTGGATCCTAGATATCCCATAATGCAACTCAATAATATCTTTCAGAGACATCGCACATCTTTTTATAAAAGCTGAGTAGTACTTCTTGATAAAGTAAACTGAACTTTATCTGAAAAATCAGCACAATGTCCCTTTATTATAAAGTATATTTACTTTGTTTAAAAACATAATAGTTTTAAAACCCTATTAACGGTCTTCAACGATAGTGTGTCATTTTGAACATTTGTCATACAAGGCAATTTTATTAAGTTGCCAATTTGTGTGAGCTTTAGGACTTCTGGTAAATGTCCTTAAGTGATGTGATTTGAGTAAGTGTCTGTTGGTTCTGATGACCACATGTAATAATACAGAAATAATCTGGCGCTGTGGAGTTAGACCCCTGTGCCAGTTCCTTATCTCTGGTGATTATTAATTCATAGATTTTCAAAAACAAAACTAGGGCCACCAGAGTGGGTGAAGGGGGTCTGGAGGACGGGTTTTGGGCTGACAGCCCAGGAGCACAGCGGAGGACCCGGAAGGGGTCTCGGGCGGACGGCCCGGGGGCAAGGCAGATTCCAAGGTGGGGGTCTCGGGCGGACGGCCCGGGGTCAAGTCAGAGTCCATGGAGGGGCGAAGACCACAACGGGCGAACTCAGGGGACCGAGCATGAGGGCGAAGGCAGCGGCAGGATGAGTCAGGGGGCTGGGCCCGAGGACAAAGACCGCGGCACTCAGGGGGCCGGGCTCGAGGGCGAAGACCAGACAGCTCCGGAGGCCGGGCAGGACCCGGTGTCGGCCGAACAGGAACCGGAGCCAGTGGGACAGGCTTCGGCAGGATTCCCCACGAAAGAGGACCAGGATTTGGCAGAACCCCCGGCACGACAGGTGATGGCGGGGCCTCCAACAGAATAGGACAAGGGGTTGGCAGGACCCCCGGCAGAAGAGTAGTCGGTGGGACCCCCAACGGGACAGGACATAGGGTTGGCAGGACCCCCGGCAGGAGAGTAGTCGGCGGGACCTCCAACGGGACAGGACATGGAGTTCGTAGGACCCCCGGCAGGAGAGCAGTCGGCGGGACCTCTAACGGCACAGGACAAAGGGTTGGCAGGACCCCCGGCAGAAGAGTAGTCGGCGCGACCCCCAACGGGACAGGACATAGGGCCGGCAGGACCCCCAACGGGACAGGGCATAGGGTTGGCAGGACCCCTGGCAGGAAAGTAGTCGGTGGGGCCTCCAACGGCACAGGACATAGGGTTGGCAGGACCCCCGGAAGAAGAGTAGTCGGCGGAACCCCCAACGGGACAGGACCTGGAGTTGGCAGGACCCCCAGCGGAACCTCCATCAGCACTTGAGTGGGGACTTGATTAGGGACAAGAGAAGGGACTAGAGGGGGAAATTGCGAGGTGACTTGAGAGGGCACTCGAGAGGTGACTCGAGAGGTGACTCAAGAGGAGACTCGAGAGGTGACTTGACAGGGATCTCGAGAAGGAACTTGAGCGGAGACTCGAGAGGTGACTGGAGAAGGAACTTGAGAGGGGGCTCGAAAGGTGACTTGAAAGGGAACTCGAGAGGTGACTTGAGAGGGAACGCCGACAGGACACGGGGATCTGGCGTCGGCCGGAGAGCCAGTACTGGAGACGAAACTGGAGTCGGGACCATGGCTGCTGGGGCCGGAACTGGGGCCGGAACCATGGCTGCTGGGGCCAGGACTGGGGCTGGAACCATGGCTCTTGGGGCTCGGGCTGCTAGCCTGAACTTGCGACTCCTTCTCTTAGGAGCCTTTTGGAGGCTTCGTGGATCTCCGAAAGCCAGACGAGTTCCCGAGAACGGCTCCTGGACAGGAGCAGGATATGGGGAAGAAGCAGGGGTTGACTCCGGACGGAACACACAGAGACGTTTGTAGTCAGCAGGCTGGAAATCAAACACTGAGAGAAAGTTCAAAAATCCAGCCAGGTAAGAATTTCACCAAGCCTGGTTTCTCCATAGCCAACCGGTGCGCCTCTACCAGAGTGGCCTCCTTCTGCAGAACACTGGACGCTCCCTTCCACCAATCATAGCAGCAAGCCAATAAAGGAAACATTTTTTAATTCCACCTCAAATGGATCATCTGCTGGGTCCATTTCTTGGTTGGATCGTTCTGTTACGGTGGGTGAACCAAGCAGGACCCAAATGCAGATAACGCTGAAAATGCCTTTATTTCAAGGATAACGAAAAAATGCTAGGACAAAACAGAACACTCACCGGTGAACTCAGTCACAAACAAAAGACGAACCAACACTGAACACAGGAAGGGACAAGACTAAATACAGGGAGGGGTAATCACAAGACGAGAAACAGCCGGGCAGGGGAGGAGAAACACAATGGCGACAGGTGAACACAATCAGACAATTAGACACACCAGGGAAACTAACGACAGGGGAAAAACACAGGAAGAAGGACCAGACAATATACAAGGAAGAAAACATGACAGGGAGAACAGCAAAACAAGACATACAAAACGTGACATAACACAATAATCGTAACAGCTCTACTTGTATCTTTGCTACATGAATGTGAGGCCAGTTATAAATATGACTGGATTTGCTTTTCAGTATGACATAGAGGTCGGTGTGGATGTCAGGCAATTATTAAATGTATCTATATGTTCCTATTCTGATGGATCCAGTGGATCACAAAGGCACAATCAGTATAGCCACTAAACAAAATAATGTCCATATCCTGTTAGGGGATATAGGAGACTCCTCCTGAAACTGATACAAAGCACCAAGGTAAAATTATCATTAACTGTGGTGTTGATATTTTGTATACATATCAAAGACTTCTCTCTTATAAATACACATACATACTCTTTAGTCTGCGCTAAGTCACTTTGTTTTCATGTGTTCCATTGTCTCCATGTGTTCAGGAGAGATGGGGAGGGGGTGCGAGTGTTCTGGGACCGGCTGAGAGAACCCTCCTTCACCTCCAGGTGGAACCCCTTCGCCACGGACTTCCCATTCGTCACGTTCACCCACCACCCCGTCATGACCGTCAGCAACTCTTTCTCTGATCTCTGCGACGTGAGTTCATCCCCCAGTGATTACAGTTTACTCAATCTTCATATACACACTTTCTTATTTACCTCTGCCTTTTCCCTTGTGTAAAGCAAAGTGGCACGAGTGTGAGCAGCTTTGATGATTCTGAGCATGAGATCCGTTTTGCTGGCTCAAATGTGGTTAAACACTCCTCTTTAGTGCTCAAATCATTAACACCATGTTTTTATTTTGTTAAAGAACTACAAGGCAAAAGGTTTGGAGCAAAAGGTTGAACTTCTGCAATGGTTCAATCACTCACTCTACTCCACATGCATTCATACTGTAGATACTCTCGAGGCGTGTTGAAATCCAGTCTGTCTATTTAGGCTTCTATTGAGCCCCTCCACATGACTGAATGCCATGACTTGCACTCAGATGAGTTGTGTTTTCTTGTTGATAAAAAATAATCTAGAGTTACTTTAAAACAAGTTTAAGATGCAATGCACATTGTTCTTGACACCAAGGAGAAGAGTAAAAGAGACGTAAACAGGAGGTCAAGAGTTGTCTGATATCTTCCTGATCCTCTCAACTCCCACAGATCCAGAAGTTTCAAGAGCAGCTCAGGGCTGCAGCGCAGAAGGCCCATGCCGTGAAGCCGGTTCCTGGGAAGGCCAACGGCGTCATGGTCCTGAACGAGCTCATCCACATCGAGGCCTACGTGGGCCTCATGTCTTTCCTGGGGAACCAGAACAAACTGGGATACTGCATGGCTCGAGGAAACATTGGCTTCTAACCATTCTTTATTTATACAATAGTTTTGTTGGAGATACGTTTGTTTAGAGTTTATTTAATTGTACAAGGATGATTTTTGATTAGATTTTTGTGTGTCACATTGAAGCATGGTTTCAGGATGTTCTGTATAAGGTTTGTAAACCCCCCCCCCCCCCACTATTTATACCAGAGTGTGGTGGATCCCTGCTGCTCTCAAGGCGCTTTGTGTTTGCTCCTCAGTGATATGCTATTCCAACTCGTTCACAAAGGGACCTCTGTTCTGTCTCTGTTAAAAGCTCATTTCCATGCCATTCGGCCCCACATTTTATGCTTTAGTTTGATCATATAAAGTGTGTTTTTACAGTGCATGCAGTGCTTTGTGTGTTGACTGTGTCGCTCTGCCTCTTTTGACATCACCTGTTCCTCTGTTGATCCTGTGATAGACAAGAAAATAAAGGCATGCATATTTGGCTCTGTTTCCTTTGTTATGGAATAAAATATGGAGATCTTGAGAGCAATTTCCATGGATATAATGCATCATTAACGCCTGAAATCACAGCTGACTGCAGGAGAGAGGAGAACCGATTTAAAGTTTGACTTTAGCGCAATGATTGGCTGCTAGAGATTGTGGTGAAATGTAATTGGTTAAAGATGCTCCCGTCTCTAGCACCCCCGCAGCCCGAGCTACGAGTGAAAGAACTAAACTTACATGAAACTTCCGTTGGGTTGCTTTAAAGTCAAGCTTCAGTTTAAGATTCACCCTGTAATAGATGTAAAATATGTGATTACTAACCTGACTCAGACGGTTTGTTTCACCAAACCATCTAGGAAAGCTCTATTGGAAGCCATTTGCAAAGGGCAGGCACTTTCAAAAATACTTGGCAGGTGATTGGATCAATTGTCTATCACCCTCTATCATGGGCCACTTCTGATTGGTTAACAATGGCTGGTACATGTGGATCACAGCACTTCTGATTGGTGTGGATGACTGACACACAAGAACAAAATGTTAAAAAAACTAAATGTTAAAAAAAATCGCAGGCTTTGCGATTTGATAATTGCATCATTTCAAATCGCGATTTCGATGTAAAATCGATTAATCGTTCAGCCCTACTGTAGTCTTCCTTCACCAGAATACTGTGTGCACATGGACTAAGAAAGGATGTGCGACCGTTGTTTTGTAGACGTTGACACCTGCTGGTTTGTGGACTGTTCCCAAACAGGCTTCCCCGACTATGACCCATCCTTGGTAAAGTCGCTGTGCATAAGGAGCATTGTGAGGCCCGTTGATTTGCTAGTGCACCTTGTGCACCCTTAAGATGTCTCTTCCTAAGAGCAGGAGGATTGGAGCGTCTGGGTCCGCAGCTGCAATCTTGTCAGCAACTGGCAGTAGGTGGGGGTGATGGCGAGCAACGTCTTGGGAGGGAATTTCCGTCCTATCATCCGGAATCAGGTCACACTCGATTAAGGTGTGGAGAGGAAACTGTAATTTCCCATCCAAAGACTCTATCATGAAGTTACTAGCTCTCCTACCTGAAGTCTCTGTTGTTCCCGAACAGGTTTTCAGCGTGTATGGAGACGAGCTGGCAATGACTTTGAAGAGATCGAAGAACTTACTTTTCTCATCAAGCACTGCATACATCTTGATAGCTGTTTTTTTGTTTCCTGCAGGATATGCCTTGACCAAACAGATCTTTGAGCATGAACGTGGGCTGTCAGCATTTCCGCACACCTCTGTACACTTTGAGGTGACTGAAGAAGATACACTCTCGCTTTGTTCATGGCTCTCCTCTTTATCAATCATAAAACTCTCTGTGGTCGAGGGAGGAGGACCTGGATGCAGGGCTGCAATGTGTTTTTCACTGTTGCACTCAAAGCACTTCACTGTCGCTTTGCAGTCTCTTGCTATGTGTCGGGTCGACCCACAACATCTGTAGCATATGCGGTTATCTCTCAGGTATAATTTTCTCTCTTCGATAGACTTGCATCTGAAGCTTCGGCACTTCTTGAGTGGGTTTGGCTTCTTATGTATCGGACACTGACGCTCTGGGTCATCAACTTTCTTCTCAGCAGGACCAGCTTGATTGTCCGAGGTGTCTGTAGGAACATCTGTTTTGTGCACACTCATCAAGGTTTTGTTGCTGTACTTCTCAGGGTTCTCCGTTTTGGAAGGAGCATGACTGCTTTAGGTAGTGAAAGTGAAGCATGGATCATTTCTGACCTTTGCTTGACGTCGTACAAACGAAGAGAAGACAGAGAAAGGGGGAAATGCCCCTGCGTGGTCCTCCTAATAATTGGATCCATGAGCTATCCATCTTTCTTGAAGGTTAAAGGGGAGCTTCTCTACTATTAGGTTTACTCCAAGAAGCGTATCCAAGTATGAGAGGCCTGTCAGATACCCTTCTGCCTTAGCACACTCCAGTTCAAGGAGAATGTCACCTAGTTCTCGAAGCTTGACGTTGTCTTTGTTAGTTAGCTTTCGGGAAGTCTTCAGTCTTCTTGAGCAGTGTTCTCAATGACTTCTGGTGTTCCATAACATTCTTCAAGACACTGCCAAACCATGTTGAGGCCGGCTGTGGGATTGAGGACATGAAGGCGCTCTGAAAAGATGCTTTCATCAAATGTTAGAAGACCCAAACTCACCATTTCCCTGCAAATTAGGTAGCTTGCAAAGTCTGGTCCCCCTTGTGGCTCCGTAACACACCCTCTTCCAGGATTGGAAAACTGCTGAGGCCTCTGTGAGTAAGTCTTGGATGGAGAAACCTTGCTTGGTTCTCCAACAAACTTAGTGTCTCCCAAATGTGGATGTTTGTGACTTTGGTGTATAGCTGGCTCTTCACAACGATTTTAGAATGGATTGTGAGAGGCCATTTGCATCTTTTCATATGGTGATGCTTTGCGAAACAGCTCTGAGTGTTGTTGGATATATTCACTTGTACGCTCAATTGGGCTGAGAGGCTTATCTAGCACATGTTTGTGGCTGCGCTCCCCACTTTCATTCTCCTCAGCTTCTTCATACATATACGGCCTTGGATAATGTGGAGACTGGCCCCTAGGTTAGCTTTCTGCTTAATCAATTCTACTTATTTTCTGCAAAGGCTAGTTTAGCATGGGCAGCTCTAGCCTTAGCCTGTGCTTTGGTGGTTGAAGACCTTGATGACTCTTTGCTTGAGTTCTGTGATGACCTTGAAGATACTTTTGAGGACTTTGATTTTGTGACAAATGCTCTAAGACACTCATACTTCTCTGTTGGCTGCTCTGTTTCACCACTTGCTTCTTGCTGCATACTGGTGTGACTGTCCTCCTTTATATACTTTCCTCCTGACCGTAGACTCATGGTTGCTGAGTGTTCGCTTCGTGTGCTTGAGCTCGCTGTGCTGTGATGTTTTCACTGTTATGCCCTCCCGGTGTGCGGCTATGCAAAGCTAGACAGGTAGCTAACAACTTGAATCCTCCAATAATCACAAGGCTTTGGCTTTTCTTGATGTTTACTGTACGATTCTCATTGTGAAACTAGAAATACAATACAGAAATAAAGCATACATTAGTACACATATAACTGATACATACATTAATTCAATTAGTCTGCGTCTCATACATACACTCATACATGTACACAGCATCTGTATGTAATGCTACTAATTAATCCCATTTAACCAAACAAATACAATTCACCATTTTACCATCAAAGGCATATGAAAACAACAGCTGACTGTAAATGTAAGTGCAATAAACACGCCAACATTTATAATGCAATAAGGCTAAACATAGTGCATTGACAATAATGCTACGACTAGAAAGCTAAATGTAAAGGTAGCTGCTAACTGCTTGCTAAATTATGCATGTTCTAAAAAAACTCTTCATACAGGGAAAATGTTACAGACTCACATTTTCTACAACATATTAATGTTATACATTATGTTCTGGTACTTACAGACATGGGCGTCGCAGCCATTATATGAGGGTGGGACAAGTCCCCCCCACTTTTTCAAATGGTTAGTTTAGACCCCCCCACTTCTACTATGCGGAAAGTCCGTGAATCGGTCTCTCCACTCGCTGCACTTTGTAGAGTGCTGTGCCAGTGCTTCACTATCAAATCCATTCCACTTGAGTCAGACGTCACTTCCCCCCTTTTCTATCCTACGGGTACAGCCACTTCTCCTGAACCCCCGTTTCCCATCTGGTAATAGGTGTTTTGCTGTTCTCCCTGTCATGTGTTCCACCTTGTATATTTTCTGGTCCTTCTCCCTATGTTTTCCTCCCTGTCGTTAGTTTCCCTGCTGTGTCTAATTGTCTGTTTGTGTTCACCTGTACCCTTTGTGTGTCTCCTGTGCTCATCATCACCAGCCCCGCCCCTGATTGGCGATAAAATGTATCGCAATGGGGAACAGCTGGGCACAGCTGCCCAGGAAATAAAAGAGCTGGTAGGACGCCAGGCAGAGTATCAAGAAAACATCTCTACAGAGATGCAATAACTGGCTGCACAGATGAATCATTTGTTCACTCACCTACGGACTGCTCCAGTACCGGCCCCAGCAACCATGGTTCCGGCTTCACTACCAGCCCCAGTACCCATGTTCCCGACTCCAGTTTCGGCTCCAGTACTGGCTCTTCGGCCGATGCCAGCTTCCTGTGTCCTGTCGGCTTACCGACCGTCTCAAGTCTCCTCTCGAGTCCCCTCTCAAGTTCCTTCTCTTGTCTCCTCTTGAGTCTCCTCTCGAGAGCCCTCTCAAGTCACCTCTCGAGTTCCCTCTCAAGTTCCTTCTCAGGTCCCCTCTCAAGTCACCTCTCAAGTCTCTTCTCGAGTTCCCTCTCAAGTCACCTCTCAAGTTCCCTGTCGAGTTCCCTCTCAAGACATCTCTCGAGTGCCCTCTCAAGTCACCTCTCAAGTCTCCTCTCGAGTTCCCTCTCGAGTTCCCTCTCAAGGCCCTACCCAATGTCCTGGTCCGCTGGAGGTTCTGCTGGGGGTCCTGCCAACTCCATGTCCTGTCCCGTTGGGGGTCCCGCCGACTACTGTTCTGCCAGGGGGTCCTGCTAATCCTATGTTCTGTGCCGTTGGAGATCCCGCCGACTACTCTTCTGCCGGGGGTCCTGCTAATCCTATGTTCTGTGCCGTTGGAGATCCCGCCGACTACTCTTCTGCCGGGGGTCCTGCCAACCCTATGTCCTGTGCCGTTGGAGGTCCAGCCGACACTTGTTTCATCGGGGGTCCTGCCAACTCCATGTCCTGTCCCGTTGGGGGTCCCGCCGACGACTCTCCTGCCGGGAGTCCTGCCAACTCCATGTCCTGTCCCGTTGGGGGTCCCGCCGACACCTGCTCCGCCGAGTTTCCTGCCAACACCGTGTCCTGTCCTGTTTCGGGTCCCATCGACACCAGCCCTTGCTCCGTCGTGGGTCCCACTGACACCAGCCCAGGTTCCATCCAGGGTCTCGTCTACGCCTGACCCGCCAGGGGTTCCACCAGCTCCTGCCCGTCCTTGTGCCCGGCCTCCTGAGTTCCCAGCGGCTTTCGCCCTCGTGCCCGGGCTCCTCTCAAGTCACCTCTCAAGTCTCCTCTCGAGTTCCCTCTCAAGTCACCTCTCAAGTCTCCTCTCGAGTTCCCTCTCGAGTCTCCTCTTGAGTTCCCTCTCAAGGCCCTACCCAATGTCCTGGTCCGCTGGAGGTTCTGCTGGGGGTCCTGCCAACTCCATGTCCTGTCCCGTTGGGGGTCCCGCCAACTACTGTTCTGCCGGGGGTCCTGCCAACCCTATGTCCTGTGCCATTGGAGGTCCTGCCGACACCTGTTTCGTCAGGGGTCCTGCCGATCCTATATTCTGTGCCGTTGGAGATCCCGCCGACTACTCTTCTGCCGGGGGTCCTGCCAACCCTATGCCCTGTGCCGTTGGAGGCCCCGCCGACTACTCTTCTGCCGGGGGTCCTGCCAATCCTATGTTCTGTGCCGTTGGAGACCCCGCCGACTACTCTTCTGCCGGGGGTCCTGCTAATCCTATGTTCTGTGCCGTTGGAGATCCCGCCGACTACTTTTTTGCCGGGGGTCCTGCCAACCCTATGTCCAGTGCCGTTGGAGGTCCAGCCGACACTTGTTTCATCGGGGGTCCTGCCAACTCCATGTCCTGTCCCGTTGGGGATCCCGCCGACGACTCTCCTGCCGGGAGTCCTGCCAACTCCATGTCCTGTCCCGTTGGGGGTCCCGCCGACACCTGCTCCGCCGAGTTTCCTGCCAACACCGTGTCCTGTCCTGTTTCGGGTCCCATCGACACCAGCCCTTGCTCCGTCGTGGGTCCCACTGACACCAGCCCAGGTTCCGTCCAGGGTCTCGTCTACGCCTGACCCGCCAGGGGTTCCACCAGCTCCTGCCCGTCCTTGTGCCCGGCCTCCTGAGTTCCCAGCGGCTTTCGCCCTCGTGCCCGGGCTCCTCTCAAGTCACCTCTCAAGTCTCCTCTCGAGTTCCCTCTCAAGTCACCTCTCAAGTCTCCTCTCCTCTTGAGTTCCCTCTCAAGGCCCTACCCAATGTCCTGGTCCGCTGGAGGTTCTGCTGGGGGTCCTGCCAACTCCATGTCCTGTCCCGTTGGGGGTCCCGCCGACTACTGTTCTGCCGGGGGTCCTGCCAACCCTATGTCCTGTGCCGTTGGAGGTCCTGCCGACACCTGTTTCGTCAGGGGTCCTGCCAATCCTATATTCTGTGCCGTTGGAGATCCCGCCGACTACTCTTCTGCCGGGGGTCCTGCCAACCCTATGCCCTGTGCCGTTGGAGGCCCCGCCGACTACTCTTCTGCCGGGGGTCCTGCCAATCCTATGTTCTGTGCCGTTGGAGACCCCGCCGACTACTCTTCTGCCGGGGGTCCTGCTAATCCTATGTTCTGTGCCGTTGGAGATCCCGCCGACTACTTTTTTGCCGGGGGTCCTGCCAACCCTATGTCCAGTGCCGTTGGAGGTCCAGCCGACACTTGTTTCATCGGGGGTCCTGCCAACTCCATGTCCTGTCCCGTTGGGGATCCCGCCGACGACTCTCCTGCCGGGAGTCCTGCCAACTCCATGTCCTGTCCCGTTGGGGGTCCCGCCGACACCTGCTCCGCCGAGTTTCCTGCCAACACCGTGTCCTGTCCTGTTTCGGGTCCCATCGACACCAGCCCTTGCTCCGTCGTGGGTCCCACTGACACCAGCCCAGGTTCCGTCCAGGGTCTCGTCTACGCCTGACCCGCCAGGGGTTCCACCAGCTCCTGCTGGTGGAAAACATTTGCTTGTTTTACGTCTGACTCTACTTGCCAGGAAAATGCTCCGACCACACGGTTTAGTGGAAGAATGGTCTTGGGCTCTATGGCAAGTGGTTCTGGGTCGTAAAGGCGAGACAATGCATCAGGCTTTTGATTCTGGGATCCGGGATGAAAAGAGAGTGTGAAGTGGAACCTACTGAAAAATAGTGTCCACCTGGCCTGGCAAGAGTTAAGGCGTTTAGCTTTTCTGATGTACTCCAGATTTTTATGGTCTGTCCAGACTAAGAAAGTATGCTCTGCTCCCTCCAACCAGTGTCTCCATTCCTGTCTCCATTTACTGCTAACAGTTCTTTATTTCCCACATCGTAGTTCTTCTCAGCTGTTGTCAACTTACGCGACAGGTAAGCACATGGGTGCATCTTGTTGTCTTCACCGGATCTTTGAGACAACACCCCTCCAATCCCTTCATTGGAAGCATCAACCTTGACCACAAACTGGCGCTGGGGATCCGGAATGGTGAGTATGGGAGCTGTGGTGAAGCTCTCCCTGAGGCGCTGGAAGGCGACATCAGCCTGGGGACTCCACTTGAAAGGAACCTTAGGAGAAGTGAGAACATGCAGAGGAGCAGGAACAGAACTTAAGTTTCTAATAAACTTCCAGTAGAAGTTTGCAAATCCCAGAAACTGCCGAACCTTTTTCCTGGTGTTGGCCAATCGGAAACTGCACTGTATTTGGCAGGATCCATTTGTATCTGGTTAGGAGATATTATGTATCCTAAGAAAGACACAGTGCAATGCATGACATTAAGGATTTTGGGAGATGGCCCTGTGGGCCATCTAAGCTAATTTACAGATGGCCCTGAGCCCAATAGAGATTGCCCTGAAAAATGCGCGCGGACAAAATGGCACGAAGGGTTTGGGGGGCCTCCCCCTAGAACATTTAGATTTGTGCAAGTCTTAGATGCTGTCTGGTGCATTCTCTAGACTGAATTATAAGATGAACCACCACAATATTATATTGTATAATTTCAATTTTATTCTTCATTTCACTTGTTCTTGTTTGTGTTTGCTCGCTTGCATGCCCTGCATAGCTATAAGAAATACTTAAGTTGTTGGCAAATGCCTTCCCAGATGTAAAAAAAGTAGAAAAAATTACATTCAGTTATAACTGCCAAAACAAACATTATTTACACTATTATGGCCCCTGTTAAAAATGTTTGTAATGTTATCAACTGTAAGTTGGTCGAACGAATGCCTCCTCATCCGGAAGCTGACCGAGCAGACTCGAGCAGCAGTCGAGAGGAGCCGAGCGCATCCGCGAAGCACACAAAATGGCGACGTCAGAGTTCCCGTTAGCCGGCAAATCTAAATCTCTTCGGTCAAAATAATTTCCCTTTAGCGCAATACCTCTTCAGTTGCGCCACTTATGTGACAGACAAGAATAGTTAATTCTAATGTCTAACACGTAATGTGGAGAAAGAGATGTCCTGTATGGGTTGATTGTGCGTTGATCTGTTGGTAATGCCTCGGGGTTCCGGTGGGCATGTAAACAAATGCATAATGCTGCACTATACTTTGTGACCTCACCCAGTTGCATAGCAACACTTATTGTTTAGGTGTCTTTTAATAAGCAGTTAGTCATATCATTAGCTAGAACTAGCTGGATCTGATCGATATGGACATAAACGCGAGTGAAGTCTAATCTGACGGGAGAGAGAGATCATCTGCTGCTGACAAGTCGACACGCAGCACTGCATGATCACATGCAGCGGTGAGCGGACAAAACACACACTTCAGGTTAGAATATCACACGTAGCTATTTTAATTACCTCTCAAACTACCTAAACTAGTTATAGATATGTTTAGTTTTACTGTCGGGTCACTCATTACTGGATCCGCGAGCTGCATAATACCGGCATAATAGATTGCCCGATCGGGCAACCAGCAGGTGAGGCTTCATTGCCCGAGCTAAATACCAGATGGCCCCGGGCCATCGGGCAGTCCTTAATGTCGAGCCCTGCACAGTTTCTGCATGGAACTCACATTTTTTTGCCTTGACATATAATTGATTCTCAAGCAGTTTCTGCAGTACCTGACGGACGTGGTTAACATGGGACTTAGTGTCTGGTGAGAAAATCTAAATGTCACCGAGATACACGAACACAGAAACATTCAAATCTCCCGCAAAATCTCATTCACAAAACCCTGAAATACAGCCGGTGCATTACACAGTCCTAAAGGCATTACAAGATACTCATAGGGGCCACTCTGAGTGTTGAATCCTGTCTTCCACTCATCCCCCTTCCTTATTCTAACCAAGTGATATACATTTCTTAAATCCAACTTGGTGAATATCTTGGCAGTCTGAAGCAGTTCAAAAGAAGATGACATGAGTGGCAGAGGATAGCAGTTATTTACCGTAATGTCATTAAGAGGACTGTATGTGCAGGGTCTCAGAGACCCGTCTTTCTTTCCTAAGAAGAAAAATCCCGCTCCAGCTGGGGAAGATGAAGGACGGATAATCCCTGATTTGAGTGAAGAAGAGATGTATTCGTCCATTGCTGCCCTCTCTGGTCTTGAGATGGAATAAAGTATTCTCTTGGGAATAGGAGCTCCCGGTAAGAGGTCAATGGGAAAATCAAAAAATCGTGAGAAGGTAGTGACATGGCTTTCGATTTGTTAAAGTTTTACTTTAAATCGTGGTAACAAGGAGGTATTTTCTGTAGATTAGGATAGTCAGGGTCTGTTGGTGCATTAACAGAGCGTGAATGTTTACACCTGTAAATACAATCCTCTCCCCACTCCTTAATCCCTAAAAAGAGCGCCAGTCAATGTGTGGGTTGTGGATCTTTAACCATGTGTGTGTCACGGAGGTGATCTCTGGGCCCATAGATCTCGCCTCCGTTACGGATTGTATAGCTTCATTGTGGTTGATTGTGTTCACCTGGTGCCCTGTGTTGTCCCCTCTCCCCTCACCTGTGTCTTGTTGATTGATTAGTGTGTGTATTTAGGCTCTGTTTTCCCTGTCAGTGGAGAGGAGAGGTGTGTGAGATCCTGGTGGCTGCTGACTGTGTTCAGGGGAACAGCAATTGAGGCTGTGAATCATCTGCTTATGATTGGAATAAATGCCCACACCGGGTTGTATTTTTGGACGTTCTGCCTCTGCCTCCTTGCTTGGTCTGGGCCGCTCAACGGTCAGTCTCACAATTGGTGTCAGAAGTGGGATTGACCAAGTGAGGAGGTGAAAATGATGGAGGAACTGAGGGAGATGATGAAATCACTCCTGCAGCTTCAGCCCGAGAACAGCGGTTCGCCCGGATACAGGAAAAGGAATCCATAATGAAAGAGGACCTCGTTGCTGTGTCCCATATGGGAGATGAACTGGACCTGGAGACCGTCGGAGACATCATCGCCATCATAGAGGAGAAGGTGGATGACTGTGGAGGCGTTGGATGCTGCAGCAGTGGAAGCCGCTCTCTCTCTGTTTGAAGAGGCCGGCTCAGAGGGACACACCCTCCCCGGCCCCTGGGAGACCCAGGCCTCAGACGCAGCGCCCTCTGTCCCAGACTCTGACCCCTCTCAGGAGCCTCAGGAAGGGGCCGCGATGTCGGCCCTGATGCCTGCAGGCATGGAGAGCCAGAATCAAGCTGAGACTAAAAGAGAACAGCAGCTAAAGGGAAACTGTGAGGGGCCGGAGGCAACCGGAAGTGATGTCACTTCTTCTGTCACCTCTGACGACTGTGCGACAGGGAGTGAGGTCATGGAGGAGGGTGCAGCGAGGAAGGATCCAACTGAAGCCATGATCCGGAAGAAAGAGGAGAGGAAACACGGGCAGAAACCTTGCAGGGGAGCCAAGACTTTTAAGACATTGTGCCTCCTGGGGAGAGGGGTAAGGAAATGTCACGGAGGTGATCTCTGGGCCCATAGATCTCGGCCTCCGTTACGGGTTGTATGGCTTCATTGTGGTTGATTGTGTTCACCTGGTGCCCTGTGTTGTCCCCTCCCCCCTCACCTGTGTCTTGTTGATTGATTAGCTCTGTTTTCCCTGTCAGTGGAGAGGAGAGGTGTGTGAGATATTGGTGGTTGCTGACTGTGTTCAGGGGAACAGCAATTGAGGCTGTGAATCATGTGCTTAGGATTGGAATAAATGCCCACACCGGGTTGTATATTTGGACGTTCTGCCTCTGCCTCCTTGCTTGGTCTGGGCCGCTCAACTGTCAGTCTCACACCGTGGAAAACCCAAAATAATCGGGTGGTGAGCAGATTCGAAAATGCGAAACTACATACTTTCTGTATGGTCCTTATTGACAGTGATCTGAATAGGCTCAGTGCAGTAGGTAACAGTGAACAAAAGACGACCGTCTAAAGCACTGGCGTTAATAGGTCGAGATAGCGGAACAGTTTATAAGCACTCCTTGGTCAATGGTTTTATTGTTAATAAAAATGTTTATCTTGGTAACTGGTCGAGGAGGAAAGTCTGTGGGAAGCTTGCTCACCAGCGCCCTCCTCTTGGCTGGTAAGCTCGGTCTTTTCCCGGGCATGAAGCGATTGGCCACAGTAGAAACAGCAACCCTCCCAAAGGCGGCGCTGCCTCTCCTCCAAAGAAAGCCTGGTCCTACCTAACTGCATGAGTTTGTCTGAGTCAGGCGGAGGAGCTGTCCTCTGACGGTCCGAAGGCAGGAAAACTTCCCCTGGCGGAGCGGCTCTCAGAGCAAAGCCCCGGAAACTGGGATGTCCGTCACGGGTGCGCCGGCGTTCTCTCTCCCTCTCCCGAAGTCGGTTGTCGATCTGGATGGACACCGCGATGAGAGACTCCAGGTCCTGTGGCACCTCCAGAGGAGCCAGCTGGTCCTTTATTGGATCCGAAAGTCCAGTCAGGAAAGCGTCACGAAAAGCCGGAACATTCCACCCGCTGTCCGCTGCTGCCGTGCGAAACTCAGTTGCATAATGAATCACCTGACGGTTGAGCTGGCGCATCTGAAGAAGCCTTCTGCTGGCCTCTGTAGCAGGTGATGAGTGGTCAGAAATGTGACTCAGTGTCTGTGATGTCGGCTAATGAGTAACAAAGCTCAGTGTCTCTGGACCATTCTGCAGTAGCCCAGGCTGCAGCTCTTCCCGTTAAATGGGACACAATAAACAATAAAACAATAAACACCACTTTATCTGATGAGAAAGCCTCTGGGTTGTGCTGGAAATGCAGATCGCACTGCACCAGGAAGGCTCTGCAGTTCATGGAATCTCCGGAGAATCTCTCCGGAAGAGCCAGCCGTAGTGAGGAAGAAAAAGCCTGGATCGGTTTGATAGCGTCATCAGGATCCTCGACAGGAAAGCAGTCAGCTGTGAATGACGTCATTGGAGGAGCAGTCTGTAGGTGGGTGAAGAATTGATTCATCTGTGCAGTCAGCTGTTGCATCTGCGTAAAGATGACTTCCTGAAACTCTGCCTGGCGTCCTCCCAGCTCTTTTATTCCCTGGTTGGCTATGCCCAGCTCTTCCTCGTGGTGATACATCTTCACGCTTTGTGCTGACAGGGCGGCGTGAAGCGTTCTTGGGTCGGCTGGGTCCATAATGGTCAGTTCGTTCTGTTACGAACTCTGGAACTCAGGGTATAGGACCCAATTGCACGACCCAGGAGACAGAGGTAAAGTATTTGTAAAATACTTTATTTTCAGGTAGATGAACAAAATAAACACTATAAAATCTCTGAATGAGATGACAAAAAGAGAACAAAAGAAAATCGCTCACGTAGTGAGGAACAAAATATCTTGACAACAAGAATAACATAGATCTGACCTAGGCAAGAGACAAGACGAACTGACTATGAACACTGGGGAATTTAAACACCCGACAACAAGACACAGGTGGAAACAATCAGATGCGGGGATGGTGCTGATGAGCACGGGAGACACACAAGAGGTGGATAATCAGGAAGCCTGGAATGACAGGTAAATGATGAGTGACAAAACAAACATAAAACAACATGAAAATGAAACTCTCTTAACATTTCTGTCGGTGCACAACAATTGTACCAAAAGCGAAATGTTGTGTGATTACTTATGGTCCCCGTACTTTAACTACAGCAGAGAAAAATTACAATCTACACTCAGGCAAATTTGAGTTTCTTGCCCTCAAATGAGCAATCACAGAACAATTCCGTGATTACCTATACTATGCACCATTCTTCACCGTCTACAGTGACAATAACCCACTTACATAATCTGTCCACTGCCAAACTGAATGCAACAGGTTGTCGATGGATAGCAGAACTGGCAGACTTCCATTTCACAATTAAATACCGTCCTGGTAAGGAAAACATTGATGCCGAAAGTCTTTCCAGAATGCATTTGGACCTGGAAGTATTCATAGATGAGTGTACAGAGGAAATGTCATATGATGTGATTGGAGCAGCTACACAAGCAGTGGAGAACCAGAATGAATCCAGTGTGTCATGGTCCATGGGTGTCTCATTAAGTTGTGCAGCAATAACTGTAGACGCCTCCATCATTCCATTAACAATAGGACAGATCAAACATGACCAAAGAAATGATCCCAATGTTGGAGCAGTGATTCAGTACAAGCTGGCAGAAAAGAAGCCATCAGGCCCAGAACTCAAACAACTCAGTTCACAAATCTTATGTCTGCTAAGAGAGTGGGACAAGTTGGAGATGAATGAGAGTGGAGTGTTGTGCAGGAAAACTGCAAACAGAACACAGCTTGTGCTTCCAGAAAAGCACAAAAGTACAGTATTAAAGGAGCTCCACGATGAAATGGGCCATCAAGGTGCAGACAGGACTACATCTTTGATACGGGACCGGTTTTACTGGCCCTACATGCAACGAGAAATCAAAGATTATGTCATGAGGAGATGTGTGTGCCTCAAGCACAAGAAGCCAAGCCGTCAGACAAGAGCGCCAATGACGAACATTGTCACCACTTAACCGTTTGATCTTGTCTCAATTGATTTCTTGCACCTTGACAAATGTAAGGGTAGTTATGAATATATTCTTGTAATTGTTGACCACTTCACAAGTTTTGTCCAGGCCTACGCCACGACTTCCAAACCAGGAAAAACAGTTGCAGAAAAATTATTTAACGACTATGTGCTGAGATTTGGCTTTCCGACAAGAATACACCATGATCAGGGTGGTGAATTTGAAAACCAATTGTTCACACAATTGAGAAAGTACTGTGGACTTGCTGGGTCGAGAACCAGTCCCTACCACCCACAAGGAAAACAGATCGAGCGGTTTAACGGAACATTACTCCAGATGTTAAAGACCCTCACAGACTAACTGGAAAGACTCACTAAATAAACTGATTTACACTTACAACTGTACTCGTAGTGATGTAACAGGTTTCTCACCCTTCAACCTGTTGTATGGACGCTCTCCACGGTTGCCAGTTGATATGCTGTTCAACTTGACCATAGAGCAAGGGGACAGTAATCATCATTGTTACATGGAAAAGTGGAAGCAGGGCATGGAAGAGGCATACGAGATCACAAGAGAAAATGCTCACAAAGCTGCTATGAGAAGCAAGAGACATTATGACAGTAAGGTGAGAAGCTCAGTATTACAGCTTGATGATCGTGTATTAATCAGGAACATGACACCTCGCGGTGGTCCTAGCAAACTGAGAAATCACTGGGAAGATGCTGTTCACACAGTTGTGCGTCAAGTGAGTCAAGATATCCCTGTTTATGAACTCAAATCTGAGAGAGGGACAGGGAGATCAAGGGGTTTTATATCGTAATCTTCTCCTCCCATGTGACAACCTGCCGCTGGAAACTTAAGTACAGCCACGTGCAAAGAGAAAGAGTGTGGAGAGAAATGAGGAGGCGGAGCAAACATAGGAAGAGGAAGAGGATGATGAGTATTATCTAGCACCACTTAAGCAGCGATCAAATCCATGCCCACCTGAGACAGTGAATCCTGCGTGCACTAGTACACCTATGGAGCTTGAATGCATACACTCTGACGAAAACCTGTCAGCTGAGCCAGAGAAGTGACCCCAGTAGTAAGGAGCTTCAGGGGCATCGACAACAATGCAGACCGCCAAAGCTCTTCACATATGATAGGCTTGGCTCACCAGCCTGCTACAACATAAAAGCACCACCTCTGCATACAAACTTAAAGGTGCCATGGACACACAATGTACCGCCATACCACTTTCAGCAGTACTATGGATATGAGGGTAGTGACATTGCACACCATTTAACTGAGTAAATGCACATACATTACACTCAAAGAACACATAAAAAGGAAAATGGATGGCAGAGTTCACATTCAAAGTGACTGTTGACGTGAGATACATTTATGGGCTGTGTTTTCACACAATATACCATTTGCATGACACTGTTGCAGTCAATCATATCTCACTCACCTGTTTTAAAGGAGTGGAGTTCACTTGGACATGCTGCACAAGCAGAACTGTTAACAAGGTAGCAACGGACTATGTTGAAACTATGTGTGACAAAGTAGGTCAAAACAAATGTAATGTATGAAAATAGTTCCAGAATGTAACATTGCACTTTATAGGTAAATGTAGCAAACATGTTTAGCCTGAAATAATGCTTATTATGTTTATTGATGGTATACAGTTTAACCCTTAGTTGCACTAAAGGCCGCTAGAGGTCAAAGTTTTAGGATTTTGGGGACAACATCTATTTTGAAGGGGAGTATGTGACAGACAAGAATAATCAATTCTGAGAGATAGATGTATCCTGCTGTATGGGTTGATTGTGCGTTAATCTGTTGGTAATGCTGTGGGGTTCCAGTGGGAGGCAAGCCAAACCCCCAGGAAGTGCGCCGGACTCAGATGAAAATATTCGTGGTGGCCAAACGGCGGTACTACACTTCCGTTTGGTTTCCAGGCCCGGAAACACTTTTTCCCATTGACTTACATGGGGAAAGAGTGGACTGTAAATCGTTGGATAATTTTTTTTAAACTAAATAAACTATCCAGTATGAACAATTGTATAGCCCTTATTAAAAACATTCGTTCCTCAAGTTGTAAACATTTGCTAATAACGTTATTCTGAGAGTTATTTCCCTCTGCATTATGAACGCGCATCTAACCCACGGGACCGCGCCGCCCGGCACGTTCATGTTACGTGTTCAGCATGGTCCCGACCAATCAGAGCACACTGTGCTCCCAGGTATGGTGGGGGCTGGAGCTATTGGAGCTACAACGAGCCGTTAAAGGCAGAAACTGAAATTCAGTGAATACACGTAGTTTACAGAGATGCTGTATGAGAAACCAATGTGAGTTGCGTTTATCTTTCTTTACCCATGGATGCACAATAAGAATGGACCCATATCGTCTTACTGCCATCCCACGGAGCTGTAATAATGGATATATTGCACATGTTTGGTGTAATTCATTAGTATACTACATGGGCTTTATGATTAAATCTTGTACCATAAATGTTGTATTAAATAAAGTTTTACCGACGTTATTAACGTCCCTGTAGCTTCGTATTGCACTAAGAAGCTTATTGCACTGTATATATATATATATATATATATACACAGTGCAATAATTCTTTCATTCTAAATTAAGCTCTGTTGCTTGGATATGACTAGATCCTGTTACAGCGTAATATAAGTATATAACGATTGATGTGTACACTAGCATAATTACTAGCTAGCCGCTAGCTGCTAACTGCCGCCTCGTTAATATCAAATCCATCATAATAACAAATCATTACCATGCTGTCATGAACGCACGGTTCTGTTACGTGCACGCAAATTGACGTGCTTGATGTGAACGAGCATTTTGGTTAAAGTTGCGCATGCGCTATGAGCGCACATACGGGTACTTCTCAGGCATGCCGGGTAATCTGTGACGTTTCGCTTTCTCAAAAGTTGGGCCATTTTATCATCATGCGCCAATGAGCAACTCTTATAGGAATGAATGAGGCCCCGCCTCCCACGCTGTATCCAGTTCTTATTATACATCCATGAGGCAAGCCCCCAGGAAGTGCGCCGCACTCAGATGAAAATATTTGTGGTGGCCAAACGGCGGTACTACACTTCCGTTTGGTTGCCAGGCCCGGAAACACTTTTTCCCATTGACTTACATGGGGAAAGAGTGGTCTGTAAATCGTTCGATAATTTTTTAAAAACTAAATAAACTACCCAGTATGAACACTAGTATAGCCCAGTGGCGTAGCCACCGTAGGGCCAGGGTGGGCCCAGGAGCACCCAGTTTACTCATTGGCCCACCCTGAGAAAGCTTCGGTGTCATTTTAATTATTTTTGATTTTAATTTTTTTTAAATTATTTTATTATTATTATAAAAAAATGTATTCATCCATTGAGAATATCCAAGCATTCAAAGCGACATTCAAGTGAACAAATATATAGTTTAATTAATGTTGTATGTGTTTTATCCTCTGAACCGAACTCATTTACGGTAAAAACTGATCGTTGGTTCCGGAGCGCGCCATAATAACGTGAGAGAGGCAGAGAGCTGCCTGCAAAATAAATGATGGCTCAAAGTTCACTAATGAACTTTGGTTTTTAAAAAAAAAGCCAGACTCCAAGAAGAGCCAAGAATACGATCATTTTCTGATAACGATGAAATAGCACCGCCTCCCTCTTCCCACGTCTCCCTCTCCACACCTCTCCTGCTGCTGGGCTGTCAGAAGAAAAAAAATGTTAGCGGAAAGTCTGCCGCACGGTTCCCTCGTCCCTTGGAAGAGGCGGAGAGGTGGGTGTTTTTCATCTTCTCATGGACAGTCCTGAGAGATATACACAGGGTTGGATTGTAACTGACAACCCGATATCACGAATATCCAGTATACAATACGTGAACATGTGACGATTTACCATGCTGGGAGACGTGAAGATGTCACGATTTCGTCCCTTCAAACGTGACTGTTACACGGTATGGTTAACCCATGTGAACCAGTGGAGAAATAACCGGAAATGCCAAGCATATGCTACCCCGACGGTCGGTTGTTATTGTCAATATTAATATAATAATGATTTATTTTTTAATAGTCACACTCGATAAAGCTGATTCTCTTGTTGCCCCAGCTGGTCGACACCTCTTTTAGCACACTGCAAAAAATAGGGGTCTTCAAACAAGATAATAACACTAAAACTAAGGGAAAAGGTACTCAAAACAAGTGAAAAAATCTGTCCATGCAGCAAGATAATTTGACTTGGCAAGATTTCTTAAATTAAGATTGTTAAATCTAGAAACAAGTATTCCTACAAAGGTATTTGGAAGGCTTAAAATAAGAAAAATATGCTCATTATAAAATTAAATGACTTGATATTTAACCTTTTCTAGCCCTAAATGAAGTGAAATATACTAAAAATACAATATAAATGCTGGTTTTAAGATGAAATTGCTAAAAAAGTAAAATTTTAGAACCTCTTAATACGTGTAATATACTGAATACAAGCGTAAAATACTGATTTTAAGATTAAATATCTTGAAAAGCAACTTTTTACAACCTCAAAATGAGGGAAACATACTGAATACAAGCAATTACATTTTTTCTTTCAGCAAATTCAGATCAATATTAGTTGGGGTAAATATTAAATGTAGAGTAAAATATTTCAAAATGACTTAACTCCGTCTTAAACCAAGATCCATGATTATCTTGAAACAAGGCTGTCTACCTTAAAACCCAAGCCGGTCTTCAATATACATATTACATAAAAAACAACCAGAATGACTTGTAAACATGTTCAACATTTATTATTGAAACTCAATGGATCAGAGTTGCTATGCAGTCTTGAAATCTTTCTTTACAGCACAAACATTTAAATACCATAAAAACAAAATTCTCAGCCCTTATGAAGCAGCATTTTCGAACATGAAATACAGGCTTTTTCAACGGACAACTGTTGACATTGCACTATGCAGTCTTGAAATCTTTCTTTACAGCACAAACATTTAAATACCATAAAAACTAAAATTCTCAGCCCTTATGAAGCAGCATTTTCGAACATGAAATACAGGCTTTTTCAACGGACAACTGTTGACATTGCACTACTTGTCAAAGAAGGATTTCCATTCCACCATTGCTTTTTTATATGCACTAGTGGCATCTTTATAATGGAGGGTGTCGCCAATGACCTCCGTTTGAATAACAGAGAGCAGGGTTGCGACACATTTGGGGTATGTTAAGTGCAATGTATAATAGTACGCCATCAACACCAACATCCCTTCTGAAAAATCTTCCTGCTTGAGGGTGGTCAAAGGTACGTTACCCACAGCCACGATGGTGGTTGAGCCATCAAAGAGCAGAACTGGGGAGCAGAGAGGACGCTTCTGCAGGTAGAGACCAGGGTCTTCGTTTGACTGGAACAGAAAAGAGAACAATGTGCAGAGAGAGAAGAAAGAAAAATGTTAAGCATCATGCAACCATTGGCTTGAATCCCCAAATGAAATTCCTGTATAAAAACTTGCAGATTCTAAGAAAAACATTATTACTTTACAATAGGGGAGGGAGGAATGCAGTAAGTATGATTCCTACAACTTTTAAGTTCATACATGTCTTTCTGTATTTCATCATAATTATTACGATTATGGCCTAGAGACTGCAATTTTTGCGCAGCTCAGCAGTTTTCCAAGTGTCAAAATCAGCTGACGTCGCTGGGTAACAGACATTCTGTCAGTTGCCATTGACAGCGGTCATAGAACTGTTATAGAACACCACATCTGTTATTCAGAAATAACAGACTTGCGAACGTTGGGGAGCCCCAATCAAGTGAACGGCACATTCTACAGAATGACGTTGAGCCATGTAATAAACTGTAAGAATGTAGTATAGATTAATACCTGACAAGCTGATGCAAAGTTGTAGAATTTTGTTGTTTTGTGAATGAATGAATTTGCATAAATCTTGGAAAATATTTACTTACCTTCAGGATATGAATAAGTGCCTCAGTGCAAGCAAGCTTCTTTGGTGGTAAAACAGGTGAGGGGAATAAGGTTGGCAGTGCATTGAAGAGGGCCAGTGTGAAATCCACTAAAGAATAGAAAGATTAGCAGAATGGTCAGAATGCTGTAAAAATATTAATACATGTACACAGGGCTCTAAATTAACACAAGCAAACCGGCTAAATGCTGGTGAAATTTCAGTTTGGTTGATAGAAAAGAAAACGTACTAGGCACTAGTCTGGTTCTGGTAGTCTGGTAAAGGGTTCATTTAGAGCCCTGCATGTACATATAAATATGGAACAGTAACTTACCACTGCGTACATCCAAAGGGAAAGGGAGTTTCAGGACTTTCTTCCACACAATGTAGAACTGCAGCCTAGTGCAGAATTCTGTCCATCTTCCTTTTACTTCCTCGATGTATCTGCTGTTAGTGCCATCTACTATGCGCCGTAGCTCATCCATTGCCTGAAACATTGTAAAACACTTAGTTAATAATGTATTCAGAACGTTCACAAAAAAACACAGTAATTGAGGTTCAGGTAAGAAAAAAAACAAACATACATTTCGAACATCTTTAAAGCATGGATATGCATCAAAGATTTTTGCAGGTCGGTCTTCTTCCCTTGTAACATCTGAATCAATGAAAGCCCGTCTGGCCTCAACCTCAAGGTCCAAAATTTGCGCCACATCATGTTGATTGGGTTTTGTATTAGGCTTGTTGTACATGTTGCTCAAGGTTTTGTAGTGTCTGGCCTGCATCTTCAGACTGTCAGGGCCCACTTTAAACGATAATAAACGAAGACAAAGACATTTTAATGTAAACATTTTCACAACGCCACAGGGGAAATGACACAGGGTTAAAATACAAGTAGTTATTTTTTTGCAAAACTTATGATCAAGGATGACAGGCTGAGAAGTGCGCTGAGGAGGGCTTACCGTCTTTTGCAGGCATGGTTGGTGAAGCAATCACAGTCATGGGTGCAGGTGAGGAAGACTTGGATGACAGCGGGGATGCTTTGGTGCCACTCTTAGCCTTAGCCTTCCGTGGCACAGAGGGAGCTGGTGGTGGGGAAGCTTCTTGAGAAATAATGAAAAAAAAATGGTTTATATATATATCACACACACACACACACACACACACACACACACACACACACACACACACACACACACACACACACACACACACACACTACAATTATTAAAATGATGACAACCAAAATCAGGCATAGATTAAGTACAGTGCATGTTTAGTCATGAACTTTAGTTCAACAAATACACAGAACAAATACAACAAAAATACAAAAACATTATAGTTTCATGACATGACAGGTCATTGTTATCTCCAGTGCACACCTGCACTGGAGTCGTTCTCACTGAGGTCATCACTGCTCTCGAGAATTCTGGTATCAGCTGAGCTGCTCGTGTCTGTCAAATCCGTCTCCATGTCTTGGTTGTCTGAACTGAAGAGAGTCTTGGCTGCTCCCCTCTGAGGAACAGAGCCCTGCCTCTTTCTTATGGAATCAAATTAGGGTCAATAATATTCGCAAATTATTTCACAGTCTGCAGTTGTATATCACCTGTTGTGCGCATGTGAAAAGATTTTGTGCATGTGTAAAAAAGTTTTGTGCACACAGATATAATTTGCTCGTGTAAAAACATTTTGCAGCTGTAGAAATATTTTGTGCGTGTGTGAAAAGTTTTTGCAGATATAATTTGCACGTGTAAAAAAGTTTTGCAGGTGTAGAAATATTTTGTGCAAGGATATTTACAACAGTGAGGTTTCACAAAGTCTGAGATACGGACACACACATTTCCTATCTGTGTGTGCGAACCTGAAGTTACAAGCTACAAGCTGCTATTTACGAGTACGAATTTTGACCCTGTTTTTACGCCTGAGTATGTTAGCCAATCAGCACGTTGCCCAGTGACTAGCCAATCAGCACGTAGCCCACTGACCATCCAATCATAGGACACAAGGTTCTAACGCGTTCGTTTTGCTGACCTGCGCCACTTGGAGCGTGCTTGCGGGAGTCAACATGGAGGAGCCCGAGGCGAACTCTTCTGGGACACAGGTGGGTTAATTACATGCTACCACGGAACATGCCACTACAGTTTTAATTAACTAACGTTACATCGTAATTAACTAAATATATCAAGACAGCTGTGCGTGCATCCCGGAGTTACTTAAATTGTATATTTAACGCTAGCTAGTTGATGTGGTCTTTGCTATTGTCTTAGCTAGCTACAGTCTGTTGGCTAAATTAACGTTTGTTGTTGTTGTGCCGTTTGAATGAGTAACGTTAATGTTAAAGAAAGTAATGCAAACGTTAGTTAGTTAAAGGTCGAGAAGGTTCAGTTTCCAATCGTACATTGTATTTGGGTTTATTTATGTTCAACGGCCGCCTGTCTGATATATTGTGGCTTTACAAAAACGTTAATTACTAGTTGTAATTATAGATAGGCCTACATGTAGGTGAAACAATGATAGTGATACATACTTAAGATGGATACAGAGAAGAAAGTTATCTATCTTTGGAGTTTATAATTTGCACGGGAAGTATTATATAGAACTGGGACACCGCTAAAATGATATCCTCTTCCATCTTGATTCTGCTCCAAATTCAACTGCAGCTTGATTTCATTTAGCTGCCTGCTGCGAACTGTCCACCACTGATTGCTGTGATCTGATCTATGAATTCAAGTCGCAGCGAAATATCACACTCGCATCGTTTCATTAGTGGTTCGCCATCGTTGACTTCCCCTCGACACCTCCCCTTGGGGCATCTTAACAGTCTAATATTTTATACTAGTTTGATTAGCATCGTCTGTTATTTGTTTGTTCCTATTGCATATTCAAATAGCCTACATATTATTCCTCACTCTCCCCCGTTTTCTCCACTCTGTCTCTCTTTTATGGAGAAAAGGAGAGTTGAGACAGACCTCTGATACATAAAGTCACCGGTACAATCCTGGGCTAATCCTCTGCACTTTACTATATGTTTCTGCGGTCCTACTTCCTAGTATTCTTTTAATGACATAATGGGCGTAGACCCAGCTAGTTTTGTGACCATAAAATGTAAGTTATATGTAGTTCATTTTGGAGTAGGCCAACAGCAACCAATATTTCTAATTAAATGGTGAAATACCTGATATTACTGACAAAGTTGTTTTCTGTTGGTAAATGTGTTGCTAGGCATCCTTGGGGTAGCTCTGCTCTCTTTGCTATCTGACTGAACATTATCTTGCCTCCTAATATTAAACCTAGTTGAGACTAGTATTATAACAATATCCAATAATTAAGTGATTGTTTGCTTCACTAGGACAATGGAAATGCCATTGTATCTGTGCTTCCCTCAACCATGGATCACCCAGGCACTTCTGCTGAGTCTCAGGTGGGTTATCATACAGTTTAGTTATTTCTGTCAACAATATCAGTATCAGCTGTGCAGCACAACCAACTTATCTCTATGCTGTACAGGAAAGCAGGTTGCTTTATTTCTCTGTTCATATCCTACCACCTCAAGCTGCGACTTGGGGTTGTGATTTCACTTTACTTAGCCACTTGTGCATTTGTATTACAAATCATTCTGAATTTGAAACCTAACGCTTGTTTAGGTTAAGTTGCTGTAGTTTCTGTATTTTTTAGCATCTGCTAGCATCTTTAACTGTTCATCTGTATTCCACACATTTTCCAACAAAGCCTGATGTCAGTACTTTTATATAAAAGCACATTTTCTGACCTCTTTGTCAGGTGATGGTGGGAAGGCATGTTCTCAACCGACTGCAGTCTAGATTGGAGCAGGCCTCTCAGCGACAGCCCTTAGACCTAGACTATCTGGAGTTCATCTGCATGAGTGAAATGACTCTAATCTGTTCACTCTCAGCTCACATACATTTCCCACAGGAGGTAGGTTAAATGGTCTTTTTTCCATGTGGCTTGATATTTCAAGACAGCTGTGTTCAATTACATCACCGATACAACATTTTAGGTACTTGAAGGTCTTCTCCAGCTGGTCACCCGCATCACCACTGAAGTAGACGGGAGAAGGACAACTGTTGTGGTTGACAGGACTGTTGGAGAAAGGGGGCGTCCAAAGCTGGTTGTTTCCAAAGACCACCTCCAGAACTTGATTGAAATGGACCTGTCAGTCCCCTGTATATCCAAACTGCTTGGCATATCATGCAAAACAGTCCGCCGTAGGATGCAACAATGGGGCCTCTCAATAAGGGAAAGCTACAGTAAAATGACTGACGACGAGCTTGACAGCTTGGTCTCAGCAATCAAGGAAGACTCTCCAAATTTGGGTAGTTCCTTCCTTCTTCAACCAGTTTTGTAAAGATTTTCTGTGAAGTATAACATACTTTTGTCCTTGGCATGAAACACAGACGCTAAGCCATAGCAGTAACTTTTAAAGTGACATTTAGCTTCTTCAGTACAATGGTTGTCACAGTTTGTATCCCTGAGAAATGGTCAAAGGCCTAAATTGTTTCACAACTCAATTCACACAATATCAGTTTATTCCTCATTTTCCCTCTAATGATAACAATATTCTTTAAAGACAATCTTTTTCACTTTATCTTCACAGGTCACAGGATGGTAAAGGGACGTCTCAAGGCTTTAGACCATAGAGTTCAGTGGACTAGAGTGTGGGAGTCAATGCACCGTGTTGATAGTCTTGGAATACTTGAGAGAATGACCAGCCTTGGGTGTGTTGTGCGAAGAACCTACAGTGTTCCAGCTCCTCTTTCACTCCTACATGTCGATACCAACCATAAGTTGATCAGGTAAGCTGACAGCAAAGGGATGCATGCGCACACAAACACTGTAATAGTTATACCTAATTGGTCTGAAATTATATTCTTTAGGTGATGTGAAGAAACCCAGATGTAGAGTCATGATTTTATGCTGATTTCATAGCCTTACTGGAAGAGGCTGTTAAAGACTTCTAATAGCCATAATAAATAACTGTATGGCCTACTCAACACAAATGCTCCTTACAACCCGCTGCAATAGACGATGAGCGATTCATGTTTTCTTAAAAATCAATCATATACTCTACAGTATATGATTGATTTATGTATTAATTATTTTATTTGTTTAAATATAATTCTATATTTTTTTCATATACTCTACAGTCCATGCATTATACTTTTTTGCATGAAAAGGGCAGAACTTCAAAAGCTTTAACCTGAAACACATGCCTCACTACTCGAGTTCAGGCCAAAATTAGCCTTACTTCATTCATTTAAAAGACCAATCAGCAATATTTAGGACACAAATAACATATTTATAACAATAAATGCTCTTCCTCAGCTATGTTTTATATAATGTAAACACAAGCAGTATTGTAGCCAAAGATAAACATTTCACTATACATTGTGCGGGTCATCTTATGTAGGCGCCGACCACATCATGTTATTCAGCACAACACCACAAAAAGGGGTCTGGCGATGGACACGAAGATTATTTCAATCATCAAAGGACTTGGTGGGACAAGATATGGTGTGGATACATCAAGCAATTAATACCTTTTTATTTTGCAGATATGGTATGGTAATATTTGGTGGAATTGATGGATTTTCAAGAAAGGTTCGTGCTTCCTGGAGTTTATTTTACAATTGACCAAAAGTGAATTGATATTAAATGCCATTTTTTAAAGTTAATTATCACGCACATACAGTATGGGGTCAGTATTTAATTCATTAATAGGTTATTTGAGTACTGTGTTTCTGTGGTGCTTACTTTTTCCTTTCTATAAATGCTCTCATAGATCATGTACCTACAAGTAGCCAATAACAACAAGGCTTCAACAGCTCTTCAGTTCTTCCTTGAGGCTGTGGACAAACACGGATTTCCATCCAGGTAACAGGCTATTTCTTGTTTTGTGTGTGTTTTTTTTACATGTAAAATTGGATTATTGGAAATACTGAATAAGAAGAAAAATGTCAGGTGCACTTGATACAGTTAAAAGAACACTGATTTGTATCAGTCTAGGCCATTTTATAAAAATAAGGTAGACTTTTGTCACGGCAGCCGTATTGACATGAACTAGCAGGTAAATACAGGTTAAATTAATTAAGTTGATTAAGGTTCCATTCTATTTAGTGCAGTAGAGCCTTTCCAGTGAGCCAACATGCACAATAGCAGCACCCTGACTGTTTGATCTGAATGGAACAGAACATTAATTAGTATCACTGGTAACACCTGTGTTTACCCTACTATTTCATGTCAAAATGGCTGCTTTTCAAAAAGGTCTATAGGCCTACATGATCAACAGAAGTTGTAAATTGATAGTTGGGGATATAGTGCCTATTAAGCAAAGGCCCAGGAAGCCCTAGCACCCCCTATATGTCATTTCTGAAACAACACTTTACCAGTGATGACACTTATGGGGATGGCCTTAGAATGAGATTGTATTATTCATTCCTTGTTTATATGACTTTACATGACCTCATGACATATTCCCAATATTATGTGTAGGTCTTTCCAGTGATGTGCCCATAAAGAATGTTTCAGTCTCATACTAAAACCTCTTGTTTCTGTGGTAACAAAATCTTTAAAACTGCTGGTTCCCTGGGGGATTAGCCAGTAACCAATAGTGAAGCTTGTTAAATGGCTATAGCTGTACTTAGAAAACTGGAGATACAGCCAGCTCTAAGAGTACAGAGATTCAAATTTCACATTGTCAAATTACTTAACATGGTATCTGTATGGTTGTACATGTCAAGGGTCAGAGGAGACCAAGGTGTGGAAAATGTGGACATTGCCAGACATATGTTTGACGTTCGTGGGTGCGGCAGGGGAAGCTTCATCTCAGGGAAAAGTGTTCATAATCAAAGGTAATATCAGTGTATGGTTGTAGCTTCTGTCATAAAGCTTTCTTTGGTCAAAATATATTTTGCTAGTGTATCGCTTAATAGTGACGTGCTGCCATTAATTATGGTGCTAAAAGTTGTTGCTGAGACTAATGTACATATTAGTGTTATTAGGGATGGGGAAAAATCCATTGAGTTACTATTTACATTTTTTGCAACGTAAAGGTGTGATAATTGTTTACGGACTGCATTTATTCATTTATTTTTGTCAACTGTCTTTCAGGATAGAGCGCCTGTGGCGTGACGTGTGGAATGTCATGTCAAGTATTTATTACGATCTGCTCCACAGCCTAGAGGAGGATGGCCTGCTCGACCCAGCAAATTGCACACACCTTTTCTGTGCTCAGTATGTCTTTCTGCCCCGAATTCAGGAAGATCTTGACACATTCACAGATGGCTGGAATAACCATTCACTCCGAACAGAACGTAACCTCACTCCTAACCAGCTGTGGGAAATCGGGAAGAGTCAAAGCCCTGTCAGCCCTCCTGACAACTTCGAGGTAAAGGGGAAAAACTGTTTTGTAGTTCTGTGTTTTATTCACCATTATGGAGGAAGCCAATGTTAGCACACCTGATGAATGAAAATGAAAATGCAAAATGAAAATGCAACACATGGGAACTGGAATTTAGCCTACCAGGACCACTGTGTTTCACTTTACCAGGCATCTTCCAATAGTACACAGCAATAACCATATGCATAATCAGGCTACAGCAGAATTACAATTTGTGTCCAAGCCAACAATGGGCTATGCAACACAATGTAACATTGAGTTTCAGTTGCATAGAATAGTTTTGTTGATATACAAAGACATAGGCCACAATCCGAAAAATGTAAAACTAATGAAAACAACTACTGTTGTAGTTGTTTTCATTTTATTTGTCTTTGAATTTGTAGGCCTCAAAAAGAATATTGCAGGAAAAAAAGATGCTGACTTCTTTCACTGGTAAATTAACACCTGAAAACGGCAATGAATATGCAGTGCACTAGTCTATTTAGTCTGTACAAGGATAACATTTAAACTAAATAAATGGCTTAATACATTACAGTTCAGTAATGCATGTCAAGTGATTGAAATCTAGTTTAGTGTTCATGTCAAGATTGACAAAACAACAATTTAATCAGTGGGGTGGAAATAATTTAATAATAAATAATGGACTGTATTAGTAATTTAGAATTTGTATTTGTTGGGAGCCAAATGATTTCTAGAAAAGGTTCCTGACCACTGTTTTAGGGTGTCATCCCATGTAATTATTTTAACAAACCCGATTACTTTTTTATTTCAGGGGATCCATTTTCCAGATGTGGAAATTGCAGACATGGATCAAATTGGAGTACAGGTTCCTGAACTGGCATCTCCCCTGGGCATCGAAGAACTGGAAGGACTGAATCAACTTTTTAATCCTACTGCTCCTTCATTGTGTTTTGGGGCAGACATCTATAGTGCTGTAGTTCACTACATAGAGGGTGTCCTTGAATCAAGTCAGGAAGCATAAGGCACAATGCATACTAACTTTCAGCAGTGGAAGAAGTATTCAGTAATTAGTTGCATATAAATCCTTTATATCCTGTTGGCTAGTTTAATCTCCATCAATGCATCATATTCTATAAGATCATCATGTGTTTGTATCTTTGTCTCTGTCCTGTGAAAACCACGTATCTCTACAAAGTCAGAAAAACAGCCTGTTTTCAGCTTTGTGACGACTACTTTTCAAGCTGATCCAAGAGGCTTTTTAAAGAGTTTATTTAGCTGAAGAAGAATTTAAGTAACACTTCATCCTTCAGTTGATCACAAACATTCAACACCAACACATCTGGAGATACGTGGTACTTTTGTGGGGGTGGTTGGGTAGAGGATGATGAAATGTATATATATATATATATATATATATATATATATATAGGGCATGACTGTTATATTCTCATTTTGAAAAGGAAAATAAATGTATTTCAATTTTAGAGGCCTACTTTATTTGTAGTAACCTGAAATGTTACTCTTAGAATAACATGGCTTTCCACTAGCTAATGCATTTCCTTGTTACATGAAAGATACTACAGTAGTAGTATAATGTTCTATTTTAGAACTCACAATAATGTCCCTACCTTTCATCCTGACATTGACTTCTGTTCATTCCGCTACGACTTGAAAAAATCATTTTCAGAGACTTCAACCTGCATTCAAAATAGTCCCCGGGGAAATGTTTACACAGCAAATGATCAGTTCTGTGGTTTATGAATGGAAATTACTTTGTTAGCCGCAGAACATTTTAAGGTATATAATATAATAATTCAAATTTTGATTGTCGTGAAAAATGTAAAATGTGGGTAAATTGAAATGAAGCAAACATCCAAAGTCACTGGTCAATGGTTTATTTCTTAGAATCTTTGGATACAAGAGCTGTAGGATTCAAGTAAATACATCAGGAATAACAAGTACTGTAATAGACCATTTTCAAAATATTGACTATTAACAGAATGAATGATGCCATTGGTTACAACTACCTGAACCAGGTGCCAGAACTACATATGGCACAATCCAAACAGCCCTTCCAACAAAATGCAGTACACAAAGAGTACCAGGCAAAGATTATAGTATCTGTCACAAAATGTCATGTTCAAGTTCAATTTTGAGCTGACCACTGGAACAAATGAAGTAGTAATAATCTCAAAAGGTTTCGTTTCTTAGAGTCGATATTCTTAAAATGGAGATCTCTTTTCAGGTGAAAGAATACAAAAGACAAAATCTCTTTTTACACCAATGAACAAAAGCAGAAGCTCCATAACACTGAAACAATGTTTTTTTTGCAACAGAATCATACTGATGAGCAGTATCTAAACTAGACCAAAGCCTGTAACATAGGTTGCAATGCAGCTCTCCACATGCTTGGAAAAGTCCTCATAGTTTTGGAAGTGCCCAGGTACATACAATGTGCCAAAACATGTGGAAGACTTCAGGTACGCCCCCTTCACAACTCGGACCTTCAAGGTGTCTGTAGGGATTTCCCACCCTACCCAGAACTTTGTCAGCTGTTCGAGTTGGGATGAAGAGGCTGCATTCAAAGACAACAAGAGGTTGTGGAAATACATCAAATAAATGACATTTGCATTTTTAAAGATGAGCTGTATTTTACTGCTTTACCATGTTTTATATATAGGTAAATAGAAATACTTTGTTGGGATAGTACTGAGCCCAAAAAAGGAGGGTGGCACAAAGTAGTATTAGAAACCTCCCTTTAATGTCCTTTTTTGATTTAAAAAGCTAATTCTTGCTGCTACAGGTTGCTTCTACACTGCTTCTCTCCCCTTGGTCTGTTCTCGTCCTGTTCCAATTCCTAATCGCTGTACTCCAATTCATGTAGCCTTAATATGATTGGCCAAGAAAATACAGTGGTCATTGGTTGCAAATCTGCGATGTAGGTAGTCACCGTCACAGTTGCAAAGATACAAAGCTTACACTTCCCTGTCCTGCTGATAAACTTGCCTGTCTCAATAAACTTCCTTAAGAATCCAGCTGTCTGGTCCTGGATGCTCCTTGGGTAGGAATCATCTTCATCTTCGTCATCATCGCTGTCATCCCTTGGCCAGACAATTAGACTCAAGATTGCCTAATAAGAGAAATAGTAAGCCACACTTTTATTAAGACATGCTTCTGGGGGTTTCCTCTTAATTTAAGTATGTTTCAGGTGTTGGTAAAGACTTGCATAGAAATACATAGACAATAACTGTTTATTCATACTTGCTATGGTGTATGGTGGGCACAGTGTTTACCTGGGCAGTGGGGAAAGCGTTTGCTTGACGAGGGAATACAATCCGGGCTGTTTCTGGCTTCTCTTTGAGCAATGTCCACACCTTTGTGTCCTTGAGTCCCTTTCTCATCTGCTTTATCTGCTTTGTTCTTCGTCCAATCACCTAGGGAGTTACGGTATTAAGAAGTTGTTTCAATTAAATCAGCTGGATGTTGAAGTGCTAAAGTAACAGTATTGCATATAGGAATGCTTTAAGATAAGTTTTGATTCAGCAGTCTTTATTTAGGCAAAATGTAATAAATAAAGTGGGTTGACTATCAGCTGTAATCTCACCGCATGTTGCATCAGTTGCTGGAATAGCCATCTGCGATTTACTGGCTTTATAGCAGGTAGGTCCCAGGAAAAGGCAAGATTGTTGATTTCGTTCGTCTGCTGGTCAGACAGGAGTTCATCTCCATCAAGCTTAAGAACAGAACAGAACAAAGATTGTTAACCTAAATTCCAAATGTAGTTTTTGCTCTGATTTTCAATCCATTTCGACATGTTCATATTCATGCTCAGCCCATGTGATGGCAATGCACTCAATAGATTTTGAGATATGTTGCGTTGGAGTAAAGAGTTGAACAAACAGTCAATTTAAGTAAAAAAAAATTAAAGTAATTTCTTTTTTTTTTACCATGTGAATGGTTTCCCGAAGGTCGAGATCTGCCACGTCAGCAAGGTATATTGTGGCAGTGTCCACATCTCCATGAAGCAACATGTGAATGATTGCTTCACTGACTCCGTAAAGTACAGGGCCACCATGCAAGAAAGAATGTCCAATCATCCTCCCGGCAACTACAAAGAGGTTACTCTCTACTAGGATCTGGGAGGTGGCGGGGAGGAGGTGGTCCTGCTCTCCCTCAAAAAGAAGGGTAATGTTGCTCACACCTATGAAATATAAATACAGGATGAAGGCAAATGGAAAAAAATCAAACTATCACCTTGTAAACATAGCTAGTGATGTTTTGTTAGACACTGAAGCTCCAGAGCATGCAGCACACTTGCTTGGCAACTAAATCTGGACCACTGTGCCAAAGCCTGCTGCAGTGCTTCATTGCTCGTCAAATGACATGACATGTTTCGGTTTGGAAGGTGGAACTTTTGACAATGTTGTGAGATTCACCGTTTTAAACATTTCTGAAACATTGCATTACCTGTTGGTTTTAGTAGCACGCATGGATTATTGTCATAAACTATTTTGTCCTCATGATGTATTACTTGATCATTACACAAGCAATACCCAAGCAAACTCTCCACCCTGGAATAATCTTACAATTTCCATTTGTAAGATTTCATTACCTTTGGCTTATTAATTATTCACAGTAGAGGACACAGAAACAGCTCTTATAGTCAGACAAACATCAATCATATCTAAACATCAAATCTAAGAAGATCATCAACATTTGTCATACGCAAATTCAAACTCCTGTAATCGCATCCCAACTGAACACCTTCCTAATTTGCCTGTATTACATTTATTCCACCAGCAGGTCCTCACATGCACTGGACCTCACATGCACTGGAGTATTGAACCCATTTCCAATACAATTGGCCAAAAAGCGTCAATGCTCCACAAAGGCTTATTTCACCATCACTAAACATAACACTCGAAATACATTTGAAATGAACACAAAATCATACCACTGTTTATGTTGAATCCATGCTGCAATTTAAACATTGCCAAGCTAAGAAAGTGTCTTTGTACCCCAACTCCAACAGCTGCATCACCTATGAATGATAGCACAAGAATCACTGAATATTCATGCACACATAATGATACTAACATTATGGCAGAGTAAAGGTCTATAGTATCATTACCTTGTAAAGTACACCGTAGAGGGCGTGCCCAGTCAACTTGTGGGCTTTTGTAGAAGGCAAGTATTTCCCTACTTTGGGATTCTTGGTCCTCCCGGATGTCCACGCTTGCCCTGATTGGGGGTTCCACCTCATTTTTCCGCAAAAGATGTCTTTTGAAGAGGGTTGCTGCCGCTTGTGGGCAAAGGATGGTTTTCCAAGCTATAATTATAATAATTAAAGATTTGAGGCAAAAATATTGAAGAACATTGTTTTTTTTAACTGTATCTGTACGTTAGGTACAGAGTTTATAACAAGTTTTTGAACACTTGAGGGCTACATCTCAAGCAGTGTACACCTCACATTTAAAAATGATTACATTAACTGGCATTTTGAAAACATTATTACAATATTTAAGTAGCAAAATGCTATTAGTGAACAGGAAAATATTTGTCAAGTACCTTCATGTGTGTCCACGCCCATTCTCTCAGCATCAAGGTCAGGAGTTGAAATGCTGTCATGTTCTTCCTGACTGCGATGTGGTCTAGCTCTGTCTGAACTGCTTGATGAACTTGGTAGATCCTCAGGTGCACTTTAAATCAGGAACGGATAGATTTCAGTTTTAAATATTTTTTTAATTTAGTTTCACAATGAAATTTGATTACCTTTCACCACATGAACTGGCATGATAGGGCAAGAGATCTGCAGGATACTGGCCACCACAAACTGGACAGGTACACTGAAGGGGAAACGGGAACTTGTCAAACATTCAGTATTTATCATAGACACAATGTCATAGATGCACAGTACTGTTGGCCATGTAGTTTTACATTTTACTATACGTGACAAGTGAGCAAGAGTATTGAATAAGTCGAGTTGGTTTGCTTCAGAACATGTTTAATGTTTGGATACACTGAGTTGTCAAATTTACATTCCTCTAACCTGGACTTGATCTTCAACATCAGCTTCATGTTGTTTCTCCACCTCACCTTCCTGGAGCTGTTCTGAGTCAGATTCCTGGCAATGTATTTGAGATTTTCAGTATACAAACTACCACACTTCCTTCAATATCAATGAGATTTCCTTTGTTTGAAGTTTAGGGGCATTATTGGTTGTACAATTGAAGTATTTAGGGTGAAATTACTTTTTACAAAATACTTACATGGCCACAAGTTTCAATGTGAATGACAAGCAACTGAAGGGGCAATGTTTTCCCACAACTCTTGCACTGTGACTTTGGCATTTTGCAGAACTCTGCAGCATCAGGAGGAAGAGGTGTAGTATCAAATTTCTCTTGAAGAGGGACGATATACAGTGGGTGTTTCCCATTGATTGTGTTCGACTTAAGCATCTTGGCTGTGTAGCCTTGTGAGCCTTGGGCCACCACGGAAATGGTCCTCTGTCCACTACCACCTCAAATATTGAATGGAAAAGAAAATAGATGTATTATAAAAAACATTATTAAACAAACAGGTCAACCCTGTTGTTGTCTTTTTCAATCATTAACAGGTTGTATAATTCACATTTATGTATCAAATGTATCCTCTTTATGCCATTATTGGGCAATAAACATCAGTAACTGTTAAGATCTTCCTTTTGCCAAGTGCCTCCTGAAGTGTATTGACAAAACATCAGAACAACTTAGTACAAAGATCATAAGTATAGATATTAGGACATATCCTCTTTGTATTATGTGGTACTTTTAGTACCTTAAATTTATAAAATATTTGACTGTTAGACCTTAATTTAACAAATTCAGTCATATAGAGAACTATATAAACTAATAGCTGTGCATTAATTTTACCAACATACAGTACTTAATCTTTTTCCCTCACAGACACAAGGTTCTTCATATATAAATTAATAAATTATTAATGCAGCAATACTTCATACCTGCCGCTTTATATAGCAGCCAACCTCCTGTTAGGTTCTTCATTTTGGGGTATTCTTCAGTGAGGACTCTGGTAATCTAGAATGAAATATGACATGAAAATCATAAGTATTCTTTTCCATGCACCCTCTCCCTCCTTTTTTCCAGATGTTAGACATACCCAATTTAGTCTATGGGCCAAACCAGATTCCGGTACCAGACAAGGTGGCAAAATGTACTTCAAATTTGTGAAAATATACATGTCTGTAGAAGATATTTTAGTATGATAAGCATTCCTGAGTGGCAGCTTTGTCACATCAATCAGCTCGTGAAGTTAACCACCAACCACAACCACAAGTTGCATTTTAGACGCATATCCTATAAGTTGCATGGTGCATATCTGTCATGTCTCGTCAGCGTTAAGTTCCTGTTTGTTAGTTTAATTTCATGTCTTGTGTCTCTAGTCTTGTCATTTCCTGTTTTATTGTTATAATGACTCTATATACTTTCTTTTAACCCTGTGGTATCTAGGAACATCACAGACACAGAACTCAAAAACTGGAATACTCACTAGGATTCAGAGAATGTATAATATACCCATACTATTCCATTGAGAGGTGATTGGGGGCCTTAAATTAGAATAATGATGTTCGCAAAAATCTCTCACATAAGGTCCTCATATAGTATAGGTAGTACCCTTGTAGGCTATGTTTTCAAAAAATTAAAAGCAAGCTTTGCCACCTTGACTGGTACCAACAAGAGAAATGTTGGGCTCTGGCCAATGGACTAATTCCTACGTTAACAGCTCCTGAACGATGTACCATGGCATTCCTTAAATAAATGTTTGAGCTGAAATACAGACAAATGTAGTACCTCTTCATGATCAGCACTATCATTAATGCTGATTGTACGCCTTCCAAGTCCTGCCTGCAGAAGCCTTATCTCATTTTTCGGAGTTTTATTTGTACTCTCGGGCATCAGACAAAAATTGAACTCAAGCTGTTTGACAGCGGGAATTATTAGACTGCCGCTCGGAAAAGGCCTCTTTCCTCGATTCTTCCTCCCCTGGTAGAATGCTGGAAATGACCTATCAAACAAATTAAAATGGGCTGTATGAAATACTATAATTGTCACAACAAATCTCAAAATCATCCTAATAATATAAGGTCAAAAAATATTTCAAAAAGGGAGAGAACTTCAGTTTTAGTTCTTAATAAACAAGTCTAATTACAGCGATAGCTTATGTCTTAGTTCATGTGAGGGTGTGCACATCCATAAAAAACACTAACAGAAATTAGCAATGGATACACTGTAAGTATGACTATAATACCTTAGCATTTCCCTCTGTACACTTGAGGCTGCTTGCTGTTGGGCTGGTGGCTGGAGATGGGCTGTTGTCTGGAGGCGAGCTGGTGGCTGGTGGCTGGAGCATAACGATTACTTAGGTTACGATAAAGTTTTATTGAGAGCAAACAAATGACAGAATAGATTCACAATCCAGCTCCGATTGCAAAGTCATTGTTTTATTGATTGTTTTATTGCATGATGACTTTGCATCGGAGCTGGAGTGTGCGTCCCCCATTCTGTCGTTTGTTTGTACATGATTCTCTGGAGTCGTCACCTCAATAACCTTGGAGTGCGGTCCTGCCTTCTACCTGTTCAAAGTTATATTGAGTAACAATAATGAGCAACAAATAAATTATACTCATGCCTCTCAAATCATACCTTTGCATGTCTCCTCGAGTTGTTGTTATGGCTGACCGCTGGTGAGCTTGTGGCAAACTTGAAACTTGTGGCTGTGCATTTGACAAGAGGTCCACAAAGCTGCGAACAGCTCTCTCTATTAAGGAGTTATTTTCCTGTGGGATACATGTTATAACATATATCAAACACTAAATACATTTAGCAGCTGATGAAAGAGGTGTATGGCAGATTAAACCAATGTTCTCCATTTATAAAACATAAGACTGAGCATATTTTGCTGTATTGACAATCCACTACTGTTGATTGTACCCTTTTAGATTTGAAAGATCGTATGGTTAGCCCACTTTACCGTTCCTTTTCGGTTCACTTGCTTTATTTTCCAGCTGACGTGAACAAAAGTCGGATTGGAAACTGAACCTTCCTCTCCATATTAAATGCCCGGGACATTATGTCAGGAAGCACCCGAAAAAAGTGTTGCATTACTTTCTTTAACATTGACGTTACTCATTCAAACGGCACAACAACAACAAACGTTAATTTAGCCAACAGACTGTAGCTAGCTAAGACAATAGCAAAGACCACATCAACTAGCTAGCGTTAAATATACAATTTAAGTAACTCCGGGATGCACGCACAGCTGTCTTGATATATTTAGTTAATTACGATGTAACGTTAGTTAATTAAAACTGTAGTGGCATGTTCCGTGGTAGCATGTAATTAACCCACCTGTGTCCCAGAAGAGTTCGCCTCGGGCTCCTCCATGTTGACTCCCGCAAGCACGCTCCAAGTGGCGCAGGTCAGCAAAACGAACGCGTTAGAACCTTGTGTCCTATGATTGGATGGTCAGTGGGCTACGTGCTGATTGGCTAGTCACTGGGCAACGTGCTGATTGGCTAACATACTCAGGCGTAAAAACAGGGTCAAAATTCGTACTCGTAAATAGCAGCTTGTAGCTTGTAACTTCAGGTTCGCACACACAGATAGGAAATGTGTGTGTCCGTATCTCAGACTTTGTGAAACCTCACTGTTGTAAATATCCTTGCACAAAATATTTCTACACCTGCAAAACTTTTTTACACGTGCAAATTATATCTGCAAAAACTTTTCACACACGCACAAAATATTTCTACAGCTGCAAAATGTTTTTACACGAGCAAATTATATCTGTGTGCACAAAACTTTTTTACACATGCACAAAATCTTTTCACATGCGCACAACAGGTGATATACAACTGCAGACTGTGAAATAATTTGCGAATATTATTGACCCTAATTTGATTCCATACTTTCTTGGGGATCTCATATTCTGGAGTCGCTTGAACATTTTGGTGTAGACGGTCAGCTGTGGTGAAAGAATGTTAGGAAAGTCATCTGTCTAGTTTTTTTTACCTGTTCGTAGTTTTGGTTTAGTAGAGAAGAGCAACTTTTTTTGCCTTGCACACAAAAAATCTCGCAATATACTGCACATTGCAAGAAAAGAAACAGCAATCCACAAAGTTAACAGTAATCCAACAAGGTGTGAAATGCCCTGATAAAATGATTTGTGGTAGACAGCATGGATTCCAGTGACCTGAAAGATTGTCCACTGTTAATTTAGTGCAAGGTGCAAGAATGAGTCATCATATGACAGAGTGGTGTGGCACAGATCAGAGAGTAGTACACAGTCAAGCCAGAGTCCTAAATGCACAGTCTAGGTAGAGAGCTAGTGCAGTATTCAAACGACGTACACACACACACTTCAGCAGTCTGATGGTGGTGGGTTAGAGCTTGTAGTAGAAGGTAATTTAGACATTACCAAAGACATAGAAGGCAAATAAAGATTTTTTTTTAAAAAGAAAACAAGATAAAGAAAACATTACTTACATATGGCATATTTGCGTTAGCATCACGAAGCATGGGGTAATATTCAATTATCTTCTGCGACTTGACTTTAATTTCCAGTTTGGAGGGGTAGCTTGCTTGTTTCCCCATGGGACTAGCACGCAGTATTGCAACCATGCTTGTGATTGTGTTCCTTACAAGTCTGCAACACAGCTCCTTTGACATCTTGAAGCCCTTTTCCTTTCCATTCCGAAGCAATGCAAAATACTGACTACGCACCAAATCTAACTCCGAGTCGCTGTACACCACATACTCTGGAGGGTCTGGCATTTTCATTGTTTTCTCAGCAGATATGGGGGTGGAGGTTTGAGGTGGGCATGGTGGCACAGAAGAAGTTGAGGGCATAATCCTGTTTCCACGGCAAGGGCTTGCATCTTGGTCCATGGTATTTTCAGACTATTAGGATTATGCAGGATGTAAACAAAATGCATTGGGACAATTACAAATATGGTTAATGTTTAACATAATTTAATGTTAATAATATTGGATTATAGATAGATAGATAGATCTGATGTAGCTTACATTTTCATTGATGAATTCCCAAACATTTTTCCTTCTAAGGAAATTTTCAGGGCCAGGAAAGAGGTCTCGCAGGTCCTCCCGGCTAAGGCCTTTCAAGGTCTGTTCATCAACACTTGCAGCTGTAGATGACAAATAAATATATTTTTGGGTAAAGCAAAGCCAAGTTACAGAACCAAGCAAGATAAACAAAAGGTCATTTGTCTGTCCCTCAGAGCTCCAACACGTTTATAAACGCTGTATCTAGTTGCTTGTGCTATGAAGCCTCTTAAAGGTGCACTGTGTAATATTTTTATCTATTTTTATCAGTGTCTTTCCAGAATTCATGCTGCCCATTCACAAATGTTACTTTTTCACAAATACTTACCACCATCAAATTCTAAGAATTCATTTTGACTGGGCAAATTGCAATTTTCATACATGAAAAGGGGGATCTTCTCCATGTCCACCATTTTGAATTTCCAGAATTAGACATTTTTAGCTGCAAAACCTGTTGTTCTTGTCATACTAGTAAATATTAGTCTATTATTTAGTAAAATTTCATGAAAAGATCAAATATGGCAATAGGCAGCACAGTTTCAATGAGCAGCATAGCTGCAATACCTACTCTAGCCACCATCCTACACAGTGCACCTTTAAGTGTATATCAGCCACAAACAGAGATGCCCCTTCCAAATCAAATCAATATTTAACTCTGGACTTAAAATATTCAGCTACCTGTATGCACCATCTTCAGTGTTGGTGATCTGAATTGTAAAATTACTTACTTGGTTACATAAAATATAAATCATTATTAGTGACTTACCGTCCAATATCGAACGAGTGGCTTCGTCAAAATCATCCATTCTCTTTACCAGGCGGCAGGCTATAACAAAAACACATAGCCAGAACTCGTTAGCAGGGGGAAAAAAAGTGCATATTCACGCACACTTAACACAGGCGCCAACACACTCTCTGCTGTAGCCGTACTACACAGAGAGCTCGAGTCGTGATGGAAAATTCCATAATCACCATTTGCAAGTCAAATTGGTTTCAAGACTTCGATCTAACAATCCATTCGGTGTGTCCCCTCTCTCTGCCATGGCTGCTGTGGATTTTAGCTGTCACATACTGTTAAATATGTTCTTTATTCTCGCGTCCAGGAGAGAAGCTTTAAAATGAGACTAAATGGAGTCTCTGAAAAGATTCAGATGGGATACTTTAATTAAAAAAGGCGCGGTAGTGTTACAGACAGAATATTGTTCCGTCAGACAAACAGCTGTGATCCGGTTCTCCTGAGCAAGAAGAAGACAGCGGATCTCTCCTCCGGCGCTGCTATATATATCCTCTGCTGGCTCCTCCCCGCCAGCCGGCTCACCTCGTCTCCAATGTCCGTTATTGCATTTAAACAGAGGATAGGTTCTTTTCACATTCAATATATGCTTAACACGCCGTTTCTCCTCATATTCTCTTTCATCACTTTTCATTTAACACATTCTAAACGCTGTAATCAATACTCTAAACAATACTTCTCGGCTCGTTTGGTTGCCGGTCATTCCGGATGTTGTCACATGCTACTCTCGTCTGTAAACAATAATGTATTCAAATAAACTGTACTTTCATTTAATATTCAACATGGTAGTATCTCGACATCTATCGTTGTAGTGTTAAATCAGTAGGTTTCGGTTTTCACCACACCAAGTCATTTCGCTCCTCAGTTCACCTCTTTAGGAAATCGTATATTAGCCACATGCTACATGCTAACCGTAGATGAAGGATTTTCAGAATAAAAGCTTAACTGCTTGTGCACAAGAATTTCTGGTTTTTCAGTATAAAAGAGCGTTTGAACTGACGGTATGTTTAAGCTACATTATACCATCAAAACATTGATTTTAATTTCTAACAATACACACGTTTGCGCACAAATTATACCGTTTGTGTATGCTCAGAACATGAAGTTGGTTGTTCTAATCGGAAATAGATGCCCGCGGGCGTTACTAATGCTAAAATGGCCGCCAAACGACAAGACTAGCAGTGCTAGCTGTAGTCAGCTCGGGAAACAAAACATGCGTCTTGAGTGCTAGCTATAACCAAAATACACCACAGCCATGAAAATCACATGCATCTAATAATAAAAAAAACTATACACCATCTTGAACTACGTACCCACTTCTGGTCAATAGCGCAAACGTTTTTGAGTGGGGTTTCATCCAGCAAATAACCCTTTTTGCAAAGCTGGACATTGGGACACGCATGCACGAGCAAACAGCAGTTAGCTTGCTAAGCAAGTGACCGGTCCAGTGGAATTGAGAAACAGGAACAGTCATAGCAAACCCCTCTATAAAAACACGATTTTAGCAAGAAAATAAAAAAACAGTTACGCTTCCTTACCTTGATTGAGCCGCTACTCCTTCCCAAAAAACGTGTCGTGTCTTCTTCTTCGTTTCCCTCCTCTTCTTCTTGGCAGGATACGTGTCGTGTCTCTCACGCTCAACTCAACTGACTCAACCTTGAAATCACTTGCACTGACGTTGTCACGTTCGTCGGCATCATGGCGGTTTGGAGGTGTTTGATATGTTTCGTCTTTGTTGCTCTTAGTCTTAAAATCCTATTAAGCCATATTAATGCAAGTCATAGTCGCAGCCCGGATTTTTGGGTTTACTGTGGCATTGATGGATGTGAAAAGGACTTTAGAGTTTTCGACTCATTTTTTCGACACATTAAACGGACGCACCTTGAGTATTACACGACTGGACGTCCACCACGTTGGAGTACAACGGATTCGTCTCACTCTTCGGGGCAGGAAACATTTGGTGTGTCAGTTTTTGCCAACTGTACCACTCTTGCAGCGGACACCACTGTGGTCGTTCCTCCTGTTGCCGTCCCACCTGTTGCCTCTCCACCTGAACCTGACGTTATCGGCCCGTCTGTAAGTTTACACAACTCCATTTATTTTAATCTCTGAGTGCCAATCATCTCAGAGAGTTGGCTAGCTGTGATCGTTCCTCCTCATCCGTCCTGAATTATGGCTTGCTTTTCTCCATAAGGAGAAATGGTACAAGATGTTTTCAACTACTGTAAGATGTGTGGAAACAATCTCGTAGACTGCATTATTCATGCGCTTTAGTCATTCGTTAAGTATTAAGTTGTAAACAAAGTAGTATCTTGTGAAGTTAATGTTAACTTGTATAGAGCCGGGTATTTACTTGCTTAGTAATATCACAGCTTTAGTAAGTTTTACACACAAACCTCATTGTGTTAAATGTATGCATTGCTTTCTGAAGGAGGATGCTGTTGCTGGGACATCCAGAGCCGGACCTGATTTGGCAAGATCTGCAGCGGCATTTGCCATCAGCATTCGGGAACAGGGCCACTTGTCACAGGTAAATTTGGCTCGATGGACAGATGCTTTAGGACTAATGATATAATTGTGAATAATTTGTTAATGTTTTTTAAAAATATAAATTCTATTGTAGTTCCTTTCTATATTTTAATGTTAACTGTGGGCCTGTAATCAATAATTATTTGAGGGTAATTTTTTATGTGTATTTTGATATTTTCACAGAGAACTGTCAGGAGTGTCATCTCAGGGGTGCAACAGTACCAAGCTGTTCTCCTTCACACACTAAGGGACAGAGTCCAAAGGGTGTTTGAAGACCGTCCAGAGACAACTGCTCAGCTCCAGAATGAGGCTTTGGCTACATTCGATACATTCATGGATCCTTTCTCAACCACAGCATACGGACAGAATAAAACCATCCGGGAACTATTCAATCCAGTCAACCCAGAGGAAGTTGTAGTATCCCAGAAGATTTGCTGGGTAAAGCGTGGTCATTCAAGGGTCATGGCCTTGAAGAATAAAAGTTTTTACTACATACCACTCATTCAGAGTCTTAAGCAGTTACTGAGGAATTCTAGAATCTTCTCCATGGTGAGCACTGTTCCACAAAGAAGTAGAGAGGGATTCCTGTATGATTTTACTGATGGAGCTCTTTTTACATCCCATCCATTATATTCTCAAAGGCCAAATGCTTTGCAAATACTATTGTACAGCGATGAAATTGAAATATGTAACCCATTAGGCCCCCATGCCTCTGCGAATAAATTATTGATGTTTTATTATAGTTTAGGTAATATTGATCCTAAATTCAGGTCCAAGTTGGCTGCAATAAGGCTCCTTGCTATTGCCAAGGCAAAGGATGTTTCTCAATGGGGTGTTGATGTTATACTAAAAAGAATCCTGGAAGATCTGACACTTCTTTACAATGGCGTTAGGATTGAAACCCCAAGTGGTGAAATTGAGTTATTTGGTGCTGTGATAGCCGTGTGTGGAGACACACTTGCACAACATGACCTTGCTGGGTTTAAACAAGGTGTAGGGTTTGCTCATAGCAAATGTAGACACTGTGAATGTTCCTTTAATGACATGCAAAGCATGTATGATGAAAATTTGTTTACTGCAAGAAGTTTGGAAAAACACATCAGGCAATGTATTGAAATAGACAAAGCAAGCACAGAAACATTGAAAGCATCCCTCAAAACCACTTACGGGATTAACAGAAGAAGCAGACTAATTGATTTTCCAGCATTTGACCTGATAAAACAAACTCCACAGGATGTAATGCATGTACTTTTTGAAGGTGTTGCACCAATGGAAATAAAACTTGTATTGAAACAACTTATTCTGTCAGGACAGATAGAATTAGATGAGATTAACTCAGCTATCATACATTTTCCTTACTCGCCTCTGGATATGCGAGATAAGCCATGCCCTATTAGTGTCAACACCTTAGCTGCCAATGACAATAAATTAAAACAGTCGTGTGGACAAATGTTAATACTTCTAAAAATAATACCTTTTCTTTTTAATGATATGGATAATGAGTATGTCACATTTATTCTCAAATTAATTCAAATTGTTCAAATTGTCCTTGCTCCTGTTATTTCATTACAAACTGTATTACAGCTCAGGCACATGATTGAGCAGCATCTGCACCAGTTCAAAGAACTATTTCCTGAAGCCAATGTAATTCCCAAGCAGCATTACATGCTACATCTACCAAGCCAGATCATATCTCTTGGTCCTTTAGTAAGAAGTATGTGTATGAGATTTGAAGCTAAGCATAGCTATTTTAAGCAATGGGCTTCCAAATTAAATTTCAAGAATGTTTGTAAATCACTTGCAAACCATAATCAGTTCCTTGTATGTTGCAATGACATAGGCATTGAGCATCCAATTTTTGCTACTGAAAGAGAATCAGGGCCTGTCTCTGCTGTTAAAAATGTAGATTATGTTAAGAGAAAAGTCAGAGATTTTTTAGGCATAGAGGTCATGCAATCTGTTGTCTCTGTAAAGTGGTACATCCTTAATGGCAATAAGTACATTAGTGGGAAATCTATGATTATCGTAGATGTAGATGATGATTTCCCAGTGTTTGGACTGATAAAAGACATCTTTTTGATAGATTCTTCTTTTATTGCTTTTGAGTTCCAGCGTTATGAAACACTGAATCTGAGTCCAGAGTTGCTGGCATATGAAGTGGCAGTTCCCAATGCTGCCCAGGCCACAGAATTAGTTAAAGAACTACTAGACTGCCTCTCCTATTTTTCAGTTAGTTTCAAAGACAGTACCTTTGTACCAATAAAATATAGTCTTTGTGATGTTATTGCCCACAGACAGTAATATGGAGGAACAATAATATTGTATGTTTCTTTTGTTTTTGTGAATTTTATACAAAAAACAAGCAAAAAAAAAAAAATAATAATAATAATTAAAAAAAATGATATTGCCCACAGACGGTAATATGGAGGGGGAAAAAAACAAAAAAAATAAAATAAAGAAAACACCCCCCCCAAAAAATAATAATAAATAAATACATGAATAAAGAAAGAAAGAAAAGGGAAAAAATTTCCCTACTTGGCATATTTGTTCTGTTCCCTGTGCATTTTGTATCTGCAAGTGTTGTATGCCATGATTATGTCCTCGGTTATTAGTCGCTTTGTAAAGAAGCGTCTGCCAAATAATGTAATGTAATGTAATATATGTTGGCCTATAAGGTTCCCAACTTGTCTGTTTCGTGCTCCCTGTGCAGTTTTGTGAACAAACATTTGTCATATGCTTAAAATCCACGGAATAAAGTGTGTTTTCAGATATTTTTTGTGTGACTCTTGAATCAAGCATGTTGAGTTTGTTATTGAATCTTAAAACAAGATTTATTTTGATGAGACTTTGGAGGAGAAACGTAATACATCTTATTTTAAGTGTTAATTGTCTCATTTTAGGATTCCCTGCCTGTTTGAGACAAAAAAGTAAAGTTTTGCTTGATATAAGATTATACTGTTAAGTTGAAGACTTAAAATAAGAAATTAATTCTTAAAACAAGAAAAAATATCTAACACTTCTAAATGTAAGGTTTTTTTTCTTGGTAAGAACCAAATAATTTGCAGTGCAGAAACAAAGGCTACATTAATGTATTAAATCGATGTTAATCCATGCGTGTGGATGTTGAATTAAGGAATGAGTGTATAACAAAATACATCGGTGATAAACGAAACCGGGAACTGACGTAGGAAAGATCCTCGGCTCGATGATTTGGATGGTTTAGCCGCAATGCATGCTGGGATTTGGTGTTTATGTGATGTGAAATCTGAAAACGTTTTTTTTAAATAAAATAATACTTTATTCGGAGTGTGCTTGCTTTTCTCTTTGAAAGTCATCATATAACGGCATTGTAATACACGGTTCGGCTGCATTAAATATTACATATATGCCGCAGTTCTCTATTTATAGAGCCCTGCTGAGAAGACTTCTAGACAAACAGGAAGAACTGCCACCAAAACTGAAAACGTGATGTGGATCATAAATATATAAGCAATTAAACAACATCTTATATTTATTTTCACACAATACGTCTCCTCGCAGTATCAACACTAATTCGGCTGACTTTTATATTTGATCCAATTGGTAGATAGGCTATATTTACACCATAACGGTGCAGAGCTGATAGGAAGGGACGCCTGGTGGTTAAAGCACGTTATTGAATTGTATTATTTTATTATTAGATATTAATAGAAGGATGTGCAAAACATACAAACTAATAAGGATTAATTTAAACATTAAAGAGTTCTTTAGGTTAAGGTCTTCTTTTGAATAAGAAAAAAGCTTTCAGGGTATAGAAGAAGAATATGGATGGATGAAACCCTCTTTAATGGTCACACATGCAGAGCACACAGCACACACAGTGACATTTGTATCTACAGATGTAGCGCTTCATTTCAGACGCCTACCTGTGCGGGTCCGTGATCTGCACGGGGTGGGCCCCTGCTGAAAAGGAAAACCCCCCAGCAGGACTTGATACGCCCCCTTGATAAATAAATGTAATTTTAATGAAACCAGCTGCAATGGATCATGGATCCACCAGGGGGAGCCGTGAAAAGCTGCCACACTGGAACTCATCTACAGGTGTCTGATATAGCGGATATTTGTTAAGATCCATATGTCACGGATAGGATCATATTCTGTGCTAAATAAGAGACATGTAATCATTTACAAAGCATCACCATGTTTTTATTTAACAAAATAATGTTGTTTAATTCACGTTGGCGTAAGTACAAAACTATCGCTATGTTTTTTCATCAGGAAATGCAGCCTGGCTCAAACAAACGATTTTCAATCATCATCCTCACGATCATTTGCATGTATCATATGTTCGCGAATTGAAATGAATGCACTAATACATGTAGTTTAATCCACGTGAGTTTACAACAACAAAAATAATCGCTTTGTTTTTATATCACATCCGACCGGATGAAAATGCAGCATAGCTCTCACTACTGATAATCCTAATCCCACGGGCAAACAATAGTATGTACAGTGTTAATAGTTTACTGTATTATTAGTGTCTAATATTAATGCTGTAACAATCACACATTGACTGGTTAAAATCAGACCGTTGTTTTTTTTTAAACAGTCTGAATGAAACGGCAGCTCTCAAGTGATCAGGTGTGTGTTTACCAGTGTTGGGACTAACGCATTACAAACTAACGCATTACTGTAACGCAACTACCTTTTGCGGCAACTAATAACGTTACTAGTTACCTATTCCCCTTCAGTAACACCGTTATAGTTACTGTGATTTAAATTGGCGCGTTACTGCGTTACATTATGTGATCCAACTGAACCAAATCTCCCTGCGGATGTAATTTAAAGGCGAATACAGCGATGTCCTCTCACAGTACCATGGAAAAGTGAAAGTGAGAGAGAGGAGTGATGATTGGTTAACGCGGGGTAACAATCCAGGGTAAGCCAATCAGAGACAGAGTTGGGCGGGTCTTGCCTTATGGGGAAAATACACAGTCAAACACACAAACACTTGCTAACACACACACATACACAGCAACGCCCACCACCAGCACACACACTATGGCAGATGCAAGTATCAGCGAGAGCAGCAGCGCATTTACAACTTGGAGATATAACCACTATTTTCAATTTGTGGGGATAAAGGACGCACAAAATATTACGGTCAATTGTAAACTGTGCGCAGGACAGAAAGCATTGTCCACATCAAATAACAGCAATGTCAATCTCCTGAAGCACCTAACTAATGTACATGACGCTATAAAACTAGTCGCCAAAGACCCCACCGTCTCAACCACCGGTAGGGACCAAGATGGAGCAACACCATCTAAACAGCCAAAAAACTATTTTTTTTTAATCGCCACATGTCACCCAGAGTCAACTAAACAGATTGATTGCTGAAAATAGTTTGTTTGTCTTCAGTGTCAGTCTGACCGTTTATTATTTATCTAATTGTTACTGCCAAAAGAGTGTAGTTCTTGTTTAATTGTTACACTGCCAAAATAGTGTAGTTGTTGACAGGGTTGGGAGGGTTACTTTGTAAATGTAATTAGTTACTGATTACTGATTACATGGCTCTGAAAGTAATCCGAATACAGTTACAGTTACAGGTCTTAAAAAAATAACGTAATCAGATTACTTTTAGATTACTTTTGGATTACTTTCTTTTCCCATCACAGATGGGTATGTTTTGGTAGGAGACACAAAAAGCAAAAGGAAACTGAACGTGTTTTTACTGTTTTAATGGTTTATCAAGAGCACCACTGAAACACAACATCTGAAACGATGTAACAACATAATACACTTGTTGGGGATGTAGCTTTGGATGTGAGAATTGAGGGACACGGCTTAGAACGGGCGTGTCGCCTTCTGTCCTGACAGTGTTGGCAGGACATGAATTAAAACGTCGAACTTGGACTTCATTTTAAGGACATGTCGGCCAGGAGTGTATAGAGCTATATTTGTTTAAGCACCGGATCGGCAAAACAGGAGAGTCTGTGCACCAGTCTGCCTTGATCTATGTATTCATGTCCGTGACACTCACAGTATCTGCTGCCCACAGCTTTGTTTTCAGATGCTAAATAAAAGTTTAGCTTGTACCTTTGATACCCCGCCTCCGACTCCCATCTCTTGGCACCACAACACTGCCAAAAGAGTGTAGTTATTTTGATTTCATATTGCACTACTTAAAACTTGATTGTTGAGGCTACAATAAAGATGCCTGCTTTATTGTTATTGCACAGATTACAGGTACTGAGACAACGAAATGCAGTTTAGCTTCTAACGGTGCTGTAAAATGAAAAGTAATGTGAAAAGCAGTAAAGTGAAAAGTAATGTACACAATCTACAGAATAAAATATAGAATTAATTGAATGATGAATAAACAGTGAGGGGTATGAATACACTAGATACATAGGCCTACATCAGCCTGTGAGCAGTATTAACAGTGTGTATGAATATGCTAAGATATATAAAGTATGAAAACGGTAAGCAGTGCAAGTATAGTATAAAATATATGGATATTAATTTCATGATAAACATTGTGGAACAATGATGAAAAATGTGAATGGAAGTGGTGACGTAAAACTGACACAAAACAACAACAAACTTTTGCTGAGCCAATGGAGAGTTTCATCATCAGCACGGGATACCAGCGAGTCGAGAGAGTGAATTATATCTGCATTTTCTCTTTTGAGAAGCCCCCACCCCCCATGTTGCCTATGCTGTATGATGCAAACTCTTTGTTTAAAACGAATTGACCATCGGAATGTGTAGTAAGTCTCCCAAGGGGGATGGTCACATTCCACAACTCTCCCCCCCTCCTGTGATCTCCCAACCCCCAGTCTGTAGGTTTGTGTTCGCATATTTCAGTGTTCATTTTGGCAGCTGTTTTTGATTTAGTCTTAGTCTTTAGACGAAAATGGTTATTAGTTTTAGTCACATTTTAGTCATTCATATCCTTTGTAGTTTTAGTCTAGTTTTAGTCGACGAAAACTCAAAACGTTTTAGTCAACTTTTAGTCTATGAAAAATTACATTTTAGTCAACCTTTAGTCAAAATGTGTCTCTACAGTATACTCTCTGAACGCTCCGTCCCCGGCAGATCACCGTGTCCGCTGCCGCTGCAGCATGTCTGTTAGGCCCCGCCCCCCGCACACAGAAAGACACAGGGAGATCGCTCTTCTGGAGTGAAGAGAGCGGAAATAATGATATTGCAAGTTAGAAACGTAAGATGCATTTTGACAGACAAGATGGACACTTGGGGGAAAATATGCTGCATTTTGAATGTCTGATAGTGCACCATTAACACCTTAGTCCCGTCTCGTCTCGCCAACAAAAACTAAATATACATTTCGTCATAGTTTTCGTTATCAAGAATCTATTTTTAGCTCGTCATCGTCTCGTCTTAGTCATGTAAAAAAGGTTGTTGACGAGCATTTTTCGTCATAGTTTTCGTTGACGAAATTAACACTGGCATATTTAAACTGTCGCACTTTCTGTTGTTTCTATCGCGCATTGCCGGTATGAAAGGGTCTTTCCGGGAAATATCAAACATTTAATAAAAGTGAAAAACAATGAACAAGACTTAACGTATTAATAATAATTAATTATATTTATTCCGTTTGGTTGTAGGATTTTTGACTTTTTGTTCTCTGCAGCAGAGAGCTAAGCACTGTCAGACCGAACCTAACCCTGAAAAGTATTATCGTCTGAAATTAATCATTATGTTATTCATATTAAATACATGTAAGTATTTTTACAACTTGTATTTAGAAATACTCTGTTTTAATTATTGATGCATAAATGTGTTCATCCATTCAATGTGGCATCTGCTATAATGGGGTTAATGTATGATATTACTTAATACAATACATTATAATATATGATATGATAATTATATTTTAGTTTTATTCATTTCTTATTTCATAGTTTCTCATTATTATTATTTTTATTTGTATCGCTCATCTTATTTTTGATTTTATTAATCTGTGTTAATCTCTGCTATCCTGTTTTTCACTCTTACCCTGTTGCTGTTTGAACTACTGAATTTCCCCACGGGGATTAATAAAGGTCCATCTTATCTTATCTTAATGTATAAATTGCAGAGGAGGGAGTAAGTCCTACATGTGCAGGTCATGAGCAAGTCTCAAGTCTTGACCTACAAGTATCAAGCAAGTCCCAAGTCACTGTGGTGAGAGTCAAGCAACTCAAGTCAAGTCATTGCTCAGGTCAAGCAAGTCAAGTCAAGTCATACGAAATTCTGATGAATAAGCCCAGTTTCCGCATTTAAATCAGTTAAAAGACATTGGTTATGAAAATGGATTCAACCCACATTATGATCTTCATTACATACACAATTAATCATTTGAAATCTATTTTAGACCAATGACAATCATATTAAATTCATATTAACCAGAGAACTGTAGAAAATATAGCTAGGATTCAAAAAGTCAAAAAGGCAGAATTCCAGGTAAGAAAATCATATATGGCATTTGCCCTTACACATATTTAATTTAAATTTCTGTTAACACTAGAACCGCCAACAGCGTCAGCACCTACATAGATATCATTTTCAAACCATTTAATTCATAATTTCCTTATAAACTAAGCAGGACGATTTAAAACTCACTTAATTGGGTTAATTTAGAAATGGCTTCAGTTTATCATCATAACAGATCAAAAAGTTCAGATTCATTTTACAATAAATCAAGGAATGATGCACTCCTACAAACAAAAACAACATAATTAAAACATTTAAACAAACTACTAAAAGTAGAAGAACTAAATTATTCAAAAGTTTCCAGTAACTTCTGATAATAACACAGGGGAAATAAATGAGGCATCTATTTTCCTCTCTCTCTCTCCTGACAGCCCGTCAGTATCAGGGTTAGTCAAAATGAATCCCTTGGCGGTTCTAGTGTTCATTTACCCCGTTTTGTCTTCTCTTTGCTTAATCGATTTGAAACCAAGTCTAACGTAGCTTAAACTTAACGTTAGCTTTCTAGATAACACAAAACAGTCACGTAGCCTACCTTTCTCTGTGTTTTTTTTTTGTAGTGACGAATGAAGTTGGATGTTGTGGTGGTCCTGTCACTGATCTTTATGCTGCAGACCCTGAATACCGCTGTTCTCTTCTTATTAGCGTCATCGACAAAATAATCCTTGAATCCAAACTTAACTATTTTTGGAGTAAAGCCAGTCGCTGCCATGTTAACTGACACTCCTGCCATCTAGTGGGTTGCCAGGTTTGCGCGCATGGCGTTATAATCACGTTTTTCGAAAAAACTAAACGTAATAATAACCCACCACAAAAACAAACGCAAATATTTAATTTTAAACAGGCAAGTCCTTTCAAGTCATCTGTCTCAAGCTTAAAGCAAGTCTCAAGTCAAAAAATATGCGAATCAAGTCTGACTCGAGTCAAGTCATGTGACTCGAGTCCCCACCTCTGATAAATGTATTTACTTCAATCTACTGTACTGTGTAAAAACACCCCAACAATATTACAAAAAATATACTGCATAAAGCAAACTATATACTTTATTTGATCTAAAATATTGATGTTTTTTCATTATAGTAGCCTGTGAAAACCATAACAAATAAGTGATTAAATGCTACAGTATTCAGCAAACACAACTGCAGAGCTGCAAACATTGCAAACAGACTAAGTTCTACAACACCCAGTTGTCTTTGTGTATTTGTGAATGAAGCGCCATCTCATGGTTAAATCCTGTAATTGAACAAATGGGGAAATTTGGCAACGCCCTCTAGCAGTTTGGCAACACCCCCAGCCACTGGGATCCGCTGGTCTTTTGACTGGGACACACCCATGTGAGTCCTATCTGGAGTACTACATCTGTACAGATAAATATTAAGCCCGACAAAGTACTTAACGTCTAATATATTGCTTTCCTGCAATGTTAACTGTTTAAGCATTTATTTGTTTATTATTTGTTTATTATTAAACTGATATTATACATATGTATTATACTCTTATAAGATGTATGTAGATAGTATAAGAAATGTGCAGAATGACAGTTTAATGGTGGAGGTATACACAAATATTGATAGATGTCTTGTAATGCACTGTTGAGGAACCTGCGACCCAAGTTTTTCATTCATTGCATAACTACACCATAGGTGTGTATAATATGATAGTCAATAAACCTTAGCTTAGAAAATCTTGAAATCTTGAAAAGGGTGTACAAACTAGTCATTATATACAGTCTTTAATGAACTATTAGTAGAGAATAACGAGTAATGAATATACTTTATAGGGATCCTAATATCTAACAATAAAATAATAAAATCCAATAACGTTCTTCAACCACCAGGTGTCCCTTTCTATCAGCTCCTCACCGTTATGGTGTAAATACAGCCTATCTACCAATTGGATCAAATATAAAAGTCAGCTAAATTAGTGTTGATACTGCGAGGAGACGTATTGTGTGAAAAGAAATGTAAGATGTTGTTTAATTGCTTATATATTTATGATCCATGTGACGTTTTCAGTTTTGGCGGCAGTTCTCCTGTTTGTCTAGAAGTCTTCTCAGCAGGGCTCTATAAATAGATAATTACGGCAGATATGTAATAGTTAATGCAGCCGAGACGTGTATTACAATGCCGTTATGTGATGACTTTCAAAGAGAAAAGCAAGCACACTCGGAATAAAGTATTATTTTATTTTTAAAAAACGTTTTCAGATTTCACATCACATGAACACCAAATCCCAGCATGCATTGCGGCTAAACCATCCAATCATCGAGCTGAGGATCTTGCCCGTCTGTTTCCGGTTTCGTTTATCATCAATGTATTTTGTTATACACACATTCATTCACATTTACATTTTAATTTGCATTAAAGTATTTCGTGAGGCCTTCTAAAATGTTTTTAAATATAACTACGGTTGTAGTTGAAGTGGTTTGTAAATTAAAATGAACCAAAGCTGTTGCCTGGCAACTCAATCGCACAACGTCACGTCCGTTAATTCCACATCCACACCTATGATCCACACGCATGGCATCGATTTAATACATTAATGTAGCCTTTGTTTCTGCTAAAAGAGGTGTCGACCAGCTGGGGAAACAAGAAAATTGGCGTAATCGAGTGTGACTATTAAAATATAAATCATTACGTCGGGGTAGCATTTGCTTGGCATTTCCGGTTATTTCTCCACTGGTTAACTTGGGTTAACAATACTGTGTAAATGTCACGTTTGAAGGGACGAAATCGTGATATCTTCACGTCTCCCAGCATGGTAAATCGTCACATGTTCATGTATTGCCGTGATACCAGGTTGGTAACAGAATACATGTAACGGCGTTACGTAATCAGAATACAAAAATCAAGTGTATTCAGCTGGCGTTACATTTGAAAAACGAGTAATCTGATTACAGTTACTTTCGTAAACCTGAAGTGAATACATTTTGGAATACTTATTGGAATTATTGGTGGAAAAGTTTCCTCACAAAATGTAATAATCATTACCGGCAGAACTGTGTGCACACTGTACAGTGCTGCAGCATGTCTGTGAGCAAGAGAGAGATGCAGCGTGTCTGTGAGGCCCCGCCCCCGCACGCAGATGAGAGAGAGAGATCTCTTTTAAAATATATTGAAAGTTAGAAACGGAGATGAAAACAAAATGTGCAAGAAAACGTTTATGTAGCATTTCTTTATTGTCTAAATGACATTTATAACGGGATCAAATCAAAGTGAATGGCCTGCTGCTGCTGAATGCATGGGGTAAGTGACTGGAAAAAGTTTTAAAAGTTATTACATCGTTTCAGATAATAATAATAAATAATAATGATAATTCATTCTATTTAGGGGTGCCTTTCAAAGCACCCAAGGACACCTTACAATTCATAACATATTCTAAGGAAAGGTTTTAAGACAGTACAAAGAATGCAGTCCGGGTGATGTTTTTTATGTGGGGTGCAGATGCCCAGAAGAAAAATCTGGCCCACCCAATTTTTTACAGGCCCACCCTAAAGTACATTTCTGCCTACGCTACTGGTCCATACAGATGTTGTTTTAGCACTGTTAAAGAGCTAAAGATAAAGGAGAATTTAGTCATAATTATTGGTCCTGAAATTTGAGTGTATACAAGCTTCATTATAAAGATGGCTCGATTCAGACGAGTGAAGGCAGGAGCTGCGTGATTGTATTTCTTCACTTCTTTGTATGATGTCCTTTTGTTGTTCTGTTGTTTATGTTTTTATGTTTTCATGTGGAACCTACTGCTGCAGGTCTACCTTGAAAAAGAGATCATTGATCTCAATGGGATTTTACCTGGATAAATAAAGGTTTTGAATTGAATTGACTTCTCTCACTCACTATTTCCCTTTTTAATGGTAAAACAAAGACATGGTAAAACAAAGACATGAAGACCTTTAGTGTGAAGCACAGGCATTAACAGTTTATTTATATATATATATATATCTATATATAGATATATATATATCTATATATATATATATCTATATATTAATGCTGTCAAAATTATCACGTTCACGGCGGTAATTCATTTTTTGAATTAATTGCGTTAAAATATTTAACGCATTGAACGCATAATGCAGAATGGTCCGCCCCATACATGCCACCAGTGGCAGCGCCAGGGTATGGCTGGGGTAAGCTACACCCATACCAAGAAATGGCTTAGCTCCACCATGAAAAATTATGTTAAAGTAAGCAAAATAAAGTCCGCCAACTCGTGCCGAGAATTGCACAGACAGCAGTTAGTAAGATTGATTTCAGTAGCCACTTGTCTGGAAATACCAAAGACCAGAAACGGTTTTCAAAACTTTTGTCACGTAGTGATCGTCTTCTCAATAGAACATCTTTGATAATGTCTTCTGGCCAATCAGAATCAAGATAACGGCGTGGTGTTGTTGCAGGAAGTCCCGACGGATAATACTTTTTCTGTAGTACAGGGGTGCACATAACTGGTACGCAGGTTATGTGCGTAATCTGAAATGCGTACCGTCACTTGTGTCACAAAGCGCATTTGCGTACCGACGTACTTGCGAAGCTTTTCCAGAAGGCGGTTAGATCACAGGTGTCATGCATAGCCGTGGGAACATGTTTCAAATGGGGGGTGCTGTGGGGATGACACCAGGGCTGGTTCTGACCAATGTGCTGCTTGGCAAGATTTTAGCTGGCAATGAAAAACCTCTACAAAAGACCAATACACTGCAAAAAGAGAAATATATTGACATGGTGGACAGCTTATATAACAAGGCTTCAAATTTATTATATATTATAACATGTTTTAATTGGGGGGGTGGACTTCACATCCTCTAGGGGGGTCCGGGGGGACTCCCCCTGGAAGATTTTTTTTAACATTTTAAAGTAAAATGCTTCAATTTGGTGCACTTTAAGCGCCCAATTAGAGACTGATCTAGGGGGTACTACTCTAAAAACACCTTTATGAAAAAGATCGTTTTGTATTTTATTAATCAAATAAGTAGGTATGTGAACATTTCCAATAACCTACCATAGCCAATAACAAATACATGTAACTTATTTTATTTGTGTTGTTCATTCATATCTTATTTTACCAGTAAACATTTATTTATTTATGTATATTTTAAAATCTCTCCAGTTTTAAACAATATTTTTGGTTTACTGTCCTATAGTATACATTGGAATGATTTCAAACCTGTTTTTATTTATCCCAATAATTATAAAGGTGTGCCTTGGAAATATTTGTTTACATAAATTGTGATCAAAACGTTTGAGACCCACTGAGATAACTTAGACTAAAGTTAACTATCTAAGCCCTCAGAGTCCTTTACCTCACTGAGCCTCTCAGTCTGACAGGACAGAACACGCCCTCCACATTATTGTAGAAACAGCTTCTTATATCCGTTAGCGCAACAGAAGCTAACAACAATCCCCGCCGGTACCGCGGTATCCCCTCTCTCTATCTCTCTGACTTTGGCTGTGAGCTGCGTGCGCCTGCTCAGCCAACATCCCCCACTTTCATCACTTACAGCGCCCATCGTACAGGGCAAATGGAAAATGTAACCGGGGTGAAAAGGGTGTTATCTTTACTTAATTATGATCGTTGTTACATCAAGGCTGAAAATTCGTTTTTTTTTTAATTATATCTTGTGGAAGTGCAGATCCCCTGTCCTCCACCAGGGGGTGCTGCAGCACCCTCAGCACCCCTACTTCCCACGGCCCTGGTGTCATGATTCTTGTGTTGTATCACGTTTTTAGTTTTGTTTGTCTGGTAGTGGGTGTTTTGCTTTTCTCCTTGTCATGTTTTCCTCCCTGTGTATTGTCTGGCCTTTCCCCCTGTGTTTCATGTCTGTCGTTAGTCTCCATGGTGTGTCTAATTTCCTGATTGTTTTCATCTATCACCCTTTCTGTGTCTCCTGTGCTCATCAGTGTCAGCCCCGCCCCTGATTGTTCCAACCTGTGTCTTGTTACTCTGTGTTTAAATTCCCCAGTCTCCCAGTGTTCAGTGTCAGTTCGTTATTGCCTATGGTCATGGTCAGGTCTAGTTTCCTTGTCCTGTCCTCATGTCAGAACTCTGCTCATCAGTTTTTGATTCTCTTGACACATACTTGATTCATGCTCCTGAAAACATTTTGTAAATTTTGTTCCTCACATTGTGAGCGTTTTTTTGTTGAGCCTTATTGAAACTCTTTATTTTTGTGATCTCGCAAAGACTGTTTTTTCTTTTTGTACATCCTTTTGGCAGACTTTATCTCTGGCTCCCGGCAGGCCCGGCTCCAGGATGAAATGACAGAGGGGGCTGTGAAAAAATCAGAGGGGGCGATTTTTTTTTCACAAAAACGAAAAATACTGGCAATGTAATGAATTGACACACCAAGCTTTTTTCCTTCTCTACAATCTCTTTGTTTCTTTATTTTTATTCCGGATTTACCCCTGTCATTCTGTTATTTTCCTCTGATCTTTAATAACAGATAGTAGATCGTTGATAGATAGATGGCTGCACTTTGGTTAACAGACTAACATTGATTTCCTCAATTTATAAATTGACAGGCTCTGTAATTATACCACAACCTTTACTCCTCTATCACTTAACTCGTCTTCCTATACAGATTTACTTACTATCTACTCTAGTCATGTCAGGATTAAAGAACAATTATTTTCAGGATTGAATGTTCAAACCAAGGCCTAAAACCTGGCAGTTCATAAGAAAGTGACCAATATATAAACCAAATGTAATGTAATGTTTGGATAAAATGCTACACCAAATGGACAAACACAGATTAAAAATACAAATATAGTCCCCTGGTTTGTCTCTAGAGTCTAACTGCCATGAGCAAAATCAAATCAATGTTCCAAAATCCGCCACTAGATGTCGCTCATTGTACCAATACAGTTTATATAATACACAACATATTATTATTATAGTAAAAGGGCTCGCTTTAGTAAAAACCTGATCCATACAGGCAGCCCTAAATAATAACAAGTAACCATCATGTGTGGTGCTGTCTGTCTTATTTTTTGTTGATTAAATGAATGTCCCCTTGGGGACAATACATCTAAACTAATTGAATATTCAATCCCACACATGACGATTGAAAACATAAATTCGTAATTTACCTCGTTTAAAGCACTTTTGTTGTAATATTATGGATTTAGTTGACACTACTAGCCGAGTTTCTTTTGTCCAATATATCGTGGGAAGGTACATTGAATTAGAAGTAGAAGAAGAAGAAGAAGTAGGTAGAAGAAGAAGTAATTGAAGAAGAAATACGCTAACGCTGCAAAAGGCACAACATTGCTACTCTGTTTTGGCTTGCTCGAGCAAGGGTACTGTCATCCACACTGGACAACATGGCGCCTCTGTTTGGCTTGGCTATTGTTGCTCCTGCTGCCACCCGTTTTTCGCTGTTTTTATCTGTCATGTTTGTTGTCATAACCTCACCTCTAAATGGATGTATCTCTGCTGCAATGGTTTATGACCAATGGTCCTTGTTCCGGATTAAAGCGTCCATGGAAAGACCCTTTGACTCCCGGGAGGGCTACCGACAAACTTTTCCGCCACCGTTTGTGTGTTCCTCCTCCTCACCTGAGTACCGGCTTCTCTTCGCAAACTGGCGTCCAGGTAAGCCAGGGAAGAAATCCAGGAGAAGGGGTTGCCGAGGTGGCGTACAGGTATCGAGGAGGCGAGCTTTTCGGGCTGATGGTCCTGGGTCCAGTCGCCATGAACATACTCGCTGGTTGCGACCGATTTCCCTCCAGGACATGGCCGCGGATGCTCCACTGATCCCCCAGTCATGGATTTATTCACCTGTCACACACGTTTCTCCGCCCTGGCCGCTCGTGGATGGGATTATGGACCCGTCTTTGGTGTTTCGCCGGACTGTTCTGCCCGACCAGAGAAGGACTGCCCGGCCTCGCTGGAGTTCCTGTCATCGCAACAGGTGCCTGCTGTCAGTCCCTCTACAGTCAGCTGTGGCCACAGCTGATCTGTCAGTGCCGATCCGGATGGCATTATTGAACGCTCGTTCCATCTCCAACAAATCCCTGACTCTTAATGAACTCTTTTCGAGTGAGAACATGGATTTTATGTTCCTTGTTGAAACGTGGCAGAGGGACAAGGACTATTTTCACTTAAAGGAGCTCTGTCCTCCCGGCTGCTCTGTGATCGGGTCGCCTCGCATGGAACGCCGTGGTGGGGGACTCGCTGTTGTGCATCGCGACAGCAAACTGTGCAGACTGGTAAATTCCGAGTCTTTCTCTTCCTTTGAGTCCCAGATGATCAGAGTTGGGACTTTAAACACATTTTATTGTGTTTTAATTTACCGTCCTCCTGGCACAGTGAGTACCTTCCTTAATGATTTCACAGACTTGTTATCTTCCATTATTAAACTGGAGAGGGTCCTAATCATTGGAGATTTTAACATTCACGTTGATGATGTCTCTTGTAACACAGCTACTGACTTTTTATCCATCACTGACTCTTTTAACTTCACCCAACATGTCAGTGGACCAACACATACAAAGGGCCATACTCTGGACCTTGTTTTTTCACTTGGCCTAGATGTTGGGAATGTGCAGGTGGAGGACCTTCATGTCAGTGATCATAGCTGTGTGCTTTTTAATTTAAACTTTGCTGTAAACCCTCCTCCTTTTAAAAGAAAAGCCCGAAGGCGGATTTTAAATCAGGAGGTTGCAGATGATTTCTCTGCTTTGTTTGAGCCACTCATAGGCCTACTGATGGGAATAAATCATCCTGATGATTTTATCCAGAGTTTTAATAGCCACTGTTTGGCTATTTTAGATAAAGTTTCATTGGTGAAATCCAGCTGTGCAACAGTAATTCTGCCTCACCCCTGGATAAATGACTCCATCCGCTCCTTTAGGACAATTTGTCGAAAAGCAGAACGTCTCTGGAAGTCGACACAATTAGAGGTCCACAGACTCCACCTAAGGGAACTTAGAGCCTCTTTTAATGATATGCTGAGGAATGCTAGGACCCAGTACTTCACCCAAATAATATCATCAAATAAAAAAAATCCCAGAGTCTTGTTTGACACAATTAACTCTCTTGTCTCGCCTGCTGTCCCCCAAATTCCTGTGTACTGTAAAACAGACAGCAATGAATTTCTTAGATATTTTGTAAATAAAATCAGAGACATCAGGGAGAACATTTCACCACAGTCTTCTCTAAACTCTGTTGATGAAATGCCCCCACCCTGTACTTGGTCCTCTTTTAACCCGGTGACTCTCCAGGATATCACTGCTCTGCTTCTAAAAATGAAACCCTCCTCAGCTCCTACTGACATCATTCCTACTAAGCTGCTTTTAACAGTCTTCAATTTGATCGGCCCCGCTGTTGTATATTTGATGAATCTTTCACTTTCAACTGGTGTGGTTCCAACCTTTTTTAAACATGCAGTTGTTGAACCTGCAC